>NW_026691181.1:0-348488 GCF_020826845.1 Diceros bicornis minor | reverse complement strand
CCGTTTACCAGGCTGCTTCCTCCTCTGACGGGGGCCCAGCACACGCCCCAGGAGACTTGGCAGCCGCCCCCAGGGCTCTATCCTCTGGAACTCGTCCCCTTGGAAGGGGCCTGGCCCAGGTGCCAGGTTCGGCTGGTCGGCCAGCCTCCTTTGGAGAAAGCAGGCAAGCCGAGCCAGGCTTGCAGTGGCCCTGGCGTGACACCTGCCACCTCAGGCAGAGGGCCTCCCGCGTGCCCTCCATGGCGGGTTTCTCCCCGGAGCCGTGGCCTGGGCACTAGGAAGGCCGGGCCTCCCCGACTCCCGGGAGGAGGGGCTAGCCCAGTTGCGCCCTGGCCCCCAAACCCTCTGGTGCCATCTGCCTGTCTCGGCACTTCTGACTCCACAGAGCCTTTCCTACATCTGGGCTGCCTGCCGTGGCAAAGTGCAGGCGTGGGGTGAGGCCATGCCTTCTCTTTCCAGGAAAAAGTGAGCCCCTGGCCGAAGCAGCAGGCCCAGGCAGAGCCTTGAGCTTGAAGCCCAGTAGGTCTGTGGCCCTCAGGGCCAGAGCAATGCTTTCAAGGCAGGGAAGCGGAAGCGGCCTGCAAGCTGAGTGGGAGTGGGGGAGGGGAGGGAGACAGCTGAAGCCGAGTCCAGAAGGGCAGCGATGGAAGAGCTGCAGCTGGGTCAGAGCCTGGAGGGAGGGCGGGGCCTTCACTGAGGACCCCACCCCCCGAGGCCAGCCCTAGGCCCAGGCGGTCGCGCATGCGCCCTTGGCCTGTGCGGTGTGTGGGGGCTTGAACCCAAGCCCGCAGGGCTCCCGGAGCCGCCAGAGAAAGAAGGGCCCATGGAGAGGTAGGCGAGGTAGGCAGGGGGCGCCACCTTACTCTCCTCAGCTCCCTGAGGGAGAGAGAGAGAGACAGAGACAGAGAGAGAGATCCCTGACCTCTGAGTCTCTGCCTCCACCGCTGGCTGGTGCCAACTCACGCCCCATCCCACTTCCAGCCATCACCGCCACGCCTGCCCTGGGGCCAGCCCCACCACAGAGAGGCCGGTTGGTTCCTGCTCACCTCTGTGCCGTCCCTTCCCGACCTGACCCCAGTGCAGGGGATAAGCTTCAGACAAGTCTTTCCATGTCCCTCTGCATGACAATAGACTTCCTCCCCTCTCCCATTCCACAGGCCCACCCGGGACATCCACCTTTGTCATTAGCTCAGGAGAGGATGCAAGATGAGAATCTCTGCTATTGTGTGGGGAGACTCAGTTTCCCGGGTTTCCCCCATGGACACATGTTCTTCAGCTGGGTCTGATTTTCTCCAGACAAGCTGTCTTGGGAAGGATTTGGCCAGCCCTAAGAACCTGAAGGGAAAGGGCGGAGGGGGGTTCTCTCTCTGCCCCCGACAGCCCCGAGCTGGGTCGGTCCCTCAGACCTGGCCAGGGGCAGCCCATCCCCCGGCGCCCTTCCCCGGGGCATCCAAGGGCAGGCTCGGCGCCAGCCCCACCCCGCTCGCCACTGCCCGACCATCGTCCTCCCTCGGGGGGCCTGGGCGGGACAGGGACCCGGCTGTGGGAGGCCTCCAGATCTCAGGCCTGGCACACCGTTTACCAGGCTGCTTCCTCCTCTGACGGGGGCCCAGCACACGCCCCAGGAGACTTGGCAGCCGCCCCCAGGGCTCTATCCTCTGGAACTCGTCCCCTTGGAAGGGGCCTGGCCCAGGTGCCAGGTTCGGCTGGTCGGCCAGCCTCCTTTGGAGAAAGCAGGCAAGCCGAGCCAGGCTTGCAGTGGCCCTGGCGTGACACCTGCCACCTCAGGCAGAGGGCCTCCCGCGTGCCCTCCATGGCGGGTTTCTCCCCGGAGCCGTGGCCTGGGCACTAGGAAGGCCGGGCCTCCCCGACTCCCGGGAGGAGGGGCTAGCCCAGTTGCGCCCTGGCCCCAAACCCTCTGGTGCCATCTGCCTGTCTCGGCACTTCTGACTCCACAGAGCCTTTCCTACATCTGGGCTGCCTGCCGTGGCAAAGTGCAGGCGTGGGGTGAGGCCATGCCTTCTCTTTCCAGGAAAAAGTGAGCCCCTGGCCGAAGCAGCAGGCCCAGGCAGAGCCTTGAGCTTGAAGCCCAGTAGGTCTGTGGCCCTCAGGGCCAGAGCAATGCTTTCAAGGCAGGGAAGCGGCCTGCAAGCTGAGTGGGAGTGGGGGAGGGGAGGGAGACAGCTGAAGCCGAGTCCAGAAGGGCGGCGATGGAAGAGCTGCAGCTGGGTCAGAGCCTGGAGGGAGGGCGGGGCCTTCACTGAGGACCCCCCCCCCGAGGCCAGCCCTAGGCCCAGGCGGTCGCGCATGCGCCCTTGGCCTGTGCGGTGTGTGGGGGCTTGAACCCAAGCCCGCAGGGCTCCCGGAGCGGCCAGAGAAAGAAGGGCCCATGGAGAGGTAGGCGAGGTGGGCAGGGGGCGCCACCTTACTCTCCTCAGCTCCCTGAGGGAGAGAGAGAGAGACAGAGACAGAGAGAGAGATCCCTGACCTCTGAGTCTCTGCCTCCACCGCTGGCTGGTGCCAACTCACGCGCCATCCCACTTCCAGCCATCACCCTCACGCCTGCCCCGGGGTCAGCCCCACCACAGAGAGGCCGGTTGGTTCCTGCTCACCTCTGTGCCGTCCCTTCCCGACCTGACCCCAGTGCAGGGGATAAGCTTCAGACAAGTCTTTCCATGTCCCTCTGCATGACAATAGACTTCCTCCCCTCTCCCATTCCACAGGCCCACCCGGGACATCCACCTTTGTCATTAGCTCAGGAGAGGATGCAAGATGAGAATCTCTGCTATTGTGTGGGGAGACTCAGTTTCCCGGGTTTCCCCATGGACACATGTTCTTCAGCTGGGTCTGATTTTCTCCAGACAAGCTGTCTTGGGAAGGATTTGGCCAGCCCTAAGAACCTGAAGGGAAAGGGCGGAGGGGGGTTCTCTCTCTGCCCCGACAGCCCCGAGCTGGGTCGGTCCCTCAGACCTGGCCAGGGGCAGCCCATCCCCCGGCGCCCTTCCCCGGGGCATCCAAGGGCAGGCTCGGCGCCAGCCCCACCCCGCTCGCCACTGCCCGACCATCGTCCTCCCTCGGGGGGCCTGGGCAGGACAGGGACCCGGCTGTGGGAGGCCTCCAGATCTCAGGCCTGGCACACCGTTTACCAGGCTGCTTCCTCCTCTGACGGGGGCCCAGCACACGCCCCAGGAGACTTGGCAGCCGCCCCCAGGGCTCTATCCTCTGGAACTCGTCCCCTTGGAAGGGGCCTGGCCCAGGTGCCAGGTTCGGCTGGTCGGCCAGCCTCCTTTGGAGAAAGCAGGCAAGCCGAGCCAGGCTTGCAGTGGCCCTGGCGTGACACCTGCCACCTCAGGCAGAGGGCCTCCCGCGTGCCCTCCATGGCGGGTTTCTCCCCGGAGCCGTGGCCTGGGCACTAGGAAGGCCGGGCCTCCCCGACTCCCGGGAGGAGGGGCTAGCCCAGTTGCGCCCTGGCCCCCAAACCCTCTGGTGCCATCTGCCTGTCTCGGCACTTCTGACTCCACAGAGCCTTTCCTACATCTGGGCTGCCTGCCGTGGCAAAGTGCAGGCGTGGGGTGAGGCCATGCCTTCTCTTTCCAGGAAAAAGTGAGCCCCTGGCCGAAGCAGCAGGCCCAGGCAGAGCCTTGAGCTTGAAGCCCAGTAGGTCTGTGGCCCTCAGGGCCAGAGCAATGCTTTCAAGGCAGGGAAGCGGCCTGCAAGCTGAGTGGGAGTGGGGGAGGGGAGGGAGACAGCTGAAGCCGAGTCCAGAAGGGCGGCGATGGAAGAGCTGCAGCTGGGTCAGAGCCTGGAGGGAGGGCGGGGGCCTTCACTGAGGACCCCCCCCCCCCCCCCCCCGAGGCCAGCCCTAGGCCCAGGCGGTCGCGCATGCGCCCTTGGCCTGTGCGGTGTGTGGGGGCTTGAACCCAAGCCCGCAGGGCTCCCGGAGCGGCCAGAGAAAGAAGGGCCCATGGAGAGGTAGGCGAGGTGGGCAGGGGGCGCCACCTTACTCTCCTCAGCTCCCTGAGGGAGAGAGAGAGAGACAGAGACAGAGAGAGAGATCCCTGACCTCTGAGTCTCTGCCTCCACCGCTGGCTGGTGCCAACTCACGCGCCATCCCACTTCCAGCCATCACCCTCACGCCTGCCCCGGGGTCAGCCCCACCACAGAGAGGCCGGTTGGTTCCTGCTCACCTCTGTGCCGTCCCTTCCCGACCTGACCCCAGTGCAGGGGATAAGCTTCAGACAAGTCTTTCCATGTCCCTCTGCATGACAATAGACTTCCTCCCCTCTCCCATTCCACAGGCCCACCCGGGACATCCACCTTTGTCATTAGCTCAGGAGAGGATGCAAGATGAGAATCTCTGCTATTGTGTGGGGAGACTCAGTTTCCCGGGTTTCCCCCATGGACACATGTTCTTCAGCTGGGTCTGATTTTCTCCAGACAAGCTGTCTTGGGAAGGATTTGGCCAGCCCTAAGAACCTGAAGGGAAAGGGCGGAGGGGGGTTCTCTCTCTGCCCCCGACAGCCCCGAGCTGGGTCGGTCCCTCAGACCTGGCCAGGGGCAGCCCATCCCCCGGCGCCCTTCCCCGGGGCATCCAAGGGCAGGCTCGGCGCCAGCCCCACCCCGCTCGCCACTGCCCGACCATCGTCCTCCCTCGGGGGGCCTGGGCGGGACAGGGACCCGGCTGTGGGAGGCCTCCAGATCTCAGGCCTGGCACACCGTTTACCAGGCTGCTTCCTCCTCTGACGGGGGCCCAGCACACGCCCCAGGAGACTTGGCAGCCGCCCCCAGGGCTCTATCCTCTGGAACTCGTCCCCTTGGAAGGGGCCTGGCCCAGGTGCCAGGTTCGGCTGGTCGGCCAGCCTCCTTTGGAGAAAGCAGGCAAGCCGAGCCAGGCTTGCAGTGGCCCTGGCGTGACACCTGCCACCTCAGGCAGAGGGCCTCCCGCGTGCCCTCCATGGCGGGTTTCTCCCCGGAGCCGTGGCCTGGGCACTAGGAAGGCCGGGCCTCCCCAACTCCCGGGAGGAGGGGCTAGCCCAGTTGCGCCCTGGCCCCCAAACCCTCTGGTGCCATCTGCCTGTCTCGGCACTTCTGACTCCACAGAGCCTTTCCTACATCTGGGCTGCCTGCCGTGGCAAAGTGCAGGCGTGGGGTGAGGCCATGCCTTCTCTTTCCAGGAAAAAGTGAGCCCCTGGCCGAAGCAGCAGGCCCAGGCAGAGCCTTGAGCTTGAAGCCCAGTAGGTCTGTGGCCCTCAGGGCCAGAGCAATGCTTTCAAGGCAGGGAAGCGGCCTGCAAGCTGAGTGGGAGTGGGGGAGGGGAGGGAGACAGCTGAAGCCGAGTCCAGAAGTGCGGCGATGGAAGAGCTGCAGCTGGGTCAGAGCCTGGAGGGAGGGCGGGGCCTTCACTGAGGACCCCCCCCCCCCCGAGGCCAGCCCTAGGCCCAGGCGGTCGCGCATGCGCCCTTGGCCTGTGCGGTGTGTGGGGGCTTGAACCCAAGCCCGCAGGGCTCCCGGAGCGGCCAGAGAAAGAAGGGCCCATGGAGAGGTAGGCGAGGTGGGCAGGGGGCGCCACCTTACTCTCCTCAGCTCCCTGAGGGAGAGAGAGAGAGACAGAGACAGAGAGAGAGATCCCTGACCTCTGAGTCTCTGCCTCCACCGCTGGCTGGTGCCAACTCACGCGCCATCCCACTTCCAGCCATCACCCTCACGCCTGCCCCGGGGTCAGCCCCACCACAGAGAGGCCGGTTGGTTCCTGCTCACCTCTGTGCCGTCCCTTCCCGACCTGACCCCAGTGCAGGGGATAAGCTTCAGACAAGTCTTTCCATGTCCCTCTGCATGACAATAGACTTCCTCCCCTCTCCCATTCCACAGGCCCACCCGGGACATCCACCTTTGTCATTAGCTCAGGAGAGGATGCAAGATGAGAATCTCTGCTATTGTGTGGGGAGACTCAGTTTCCCGGGTTTCCCCCATGGACACATGTTCTTCAGCTGGGTCTGATTTTCTCCAGACAAGCTGTCTTGGGAAGGATTTGGCCAGCCCTAAGAACCTGAAGGGAAAGGGCGGAGGGGGGTTCTCTCTCTGCCCCCGACAGCCCCGAGCTGGGTCGGTCCCTCAGACCTGGCCAGGGGCAGCCCATCCCCCGGCGCCCTTCCCCGTGGCATCCAAGGGCAGGCTCGGCGCCAGCCCCACCCCGCTCGCCACTGCCCGACCATCGTCCTCCCTCGGGGGGCCTGGGCAGGACAGGGACCCGGCTGTGGGAGGCCTCCAGATCTCAGGCCTGGCACACCGTTTACCAGGCTGCTTCCTCCTCTGACGGGGGCCCAGCACACGCCCCAGGAGACTTGGCAGCCGCCCCCAGGGCTCTATCCTCTGGAACTCGTCCCCTTGGAAGGGGCCTGGCCCAGGTGCCAGGTTCGGCTGGTCGGCCAGCCTCCTTTGGAGAAAGCAGGCAAGCCGAGCCAGGCTTGCAGTGGCCCTGGCGTGACACCTGCCACCTCAGGCAGAGGGCCTCCCGCGTGCCCTCCATGGCGGGTTTCTCCCCGGAGCCGTGGCCTGGGCACTAGGAAGGCCGGACCTCCCCGACTCCCGGGAGGAGGGGCTAGCCCAGTTGCGCCCTGGCCCCCAAACCCTCTGGTGCCATCTGCCTGTCTCGGCACTTCTGACTCCACAGAGCCTTTCCTACATCTGGGCTGCCTGCCGTGGCAAAGTGCAGGCGTGGGGTGAGGCCATGCCTTCTCTTTCCAGGAAAAAGTGAGCCCCTGGCCGAAGCAGCAGGCCCAGGCAGAGCCTTGAGCTTGAAGCCCAGTAGGTCTGTGGCCCTCAGGGCCAGAGCAATGCTTTCAAGGCAGGGAAGCGGCCTGCAAGCTGAGTGGGAGTGGGGGAGGGGAGGGAGACAGCTGAAGCCGAGTCCAGAAGGGCGGCGATGGAAGAGCTGCAGCTGGGTCAGAGCCTGGAGGGAGGGCGGGGCCTTCACTGAGGACCCCCCCCCCCCGAGGCCAGCCCTAGGCCCAGGCGGTCACGCATGCGCCCTTGGCCTGTGCGGTGTGTGGGGGCTTGAACCCAAGCCCGCAGGGCTCCCGGAGCGGCCAGAGAAAGAAGGGCCCATGGAGAGGTAGGCGAGGTGGGCAGGGGGCGCCACCTTACTCTCCTCAGCTCCCTGAGGGAGAGAGAGAGAGACAGAGACAGAGAGAGAGATCCCTGACCTCTGAGTCTCTGCCTCCACCGCTGGCTGCTGCCAACTCACGCGCCATCCCACTTCCAGCCATCACCGCCACGCCTGCCCCGGGGCCAGCCCCACCACAGAGAGGCCGGTTGGTTCCTGCTCACCTCTGTGCCGTCCCTTCCCGACCTGACCCCAGTGCAGGGGATAAGCTTCAGACAAGTCTTTCCATGTCCCTCTGCATGACAATAGACTTCCTCCCCTCTCCCATTCCACAGGCCCACCCGGGACATCCACCTTTGTCATTAGCTCAGGAGAGGATGCAAGATGAGAATCTCTGCTATTGTGTGGGGAGACTCAGTTTCCCGGGTTTCCCCCATGGACACATGTTCTTCAGCTGGGTCTGATTTTCTCCAGACAAGCTGTCTTGGGAAGGATTTGGCCAGCCCTAAGAACCTGAAGGGAAAGGGCGGAGGGGGGTTCTCTCTCTGCCCCCGACAGCCCCGAGCTGGGTCGGTCCCTCAGACCTGGCCAGGGGCAGCCCATCCCCCGGCGCCCTTCCCCGGGGCATCCAAGGGCAGGCTCGGCGCCAGCCCCACCCCGCTCGCCACTGCCCGACCATCGTCCTCCCTCGGGGGGCCTGGGCGGGACAGGGACCCGGCTGTGGGAGGCCTCCAGATCTCAGGCCTGGCACACCGTTTACCAGGCTGCTTCCTCCTCTGACGGGGGCCAAGCACACGCCCCAGGAGACTTGGCAGCCGCCCCCAGGGCTCTTTCCTCTGCAACTCGTCCCCTTGGAAGGGGCCTGGCCCAGGTGCCAGGTTCGGCTGGTCGGCCAGCCTCCTTTGGAGAAAGCAGGCAAGCAGAGCCAGGCTTGCAGTGGCCCTGGCGTGACACCTGCCACCTCAGGCAGAGGGCCTCCCGCGTGCCCTCCATGGCGGGTTTCTCCCCGGAGCCGTCGCCTGGGCACTAGGAAGGCCGGGCCTCCCCGACTCCCGGGAGGAGGGGCTAGCCCAGTTGCGCCCTGGCCCCCAAACCCTCTGGTGCCATCTGCCTGTCTCGGCACTTCTGACTCCACAGAGCCTTTCCTACATCTGGGCTGCCTGCCGTGGCAAAGTGCAGGCGTGGGGTGAGGCCATGCCTTCGCTTTCCAGGAAAAAGTGAGCCCCTGGCCGAAGCAGCAGGCCCAGGCAGAGCCTTGAGCTTGAAGCCCAGTAGGTCTGTGGCCCTCAGGGCCAGAGCAATGCTTTCAAGGCAGGGAAGCGGAAGCGGCCTGCAAGCTGAGTGGGAGTGGGGGAGGGGAGGGAGACAGCTGAAGCCGAGTCCAGAAGGGCAGCGATGGAAGAGCTGCAGCTGGGTCAGAGCCTGGTGGGAGGGCGGGGCCTTCACTGAGGACCCCACCCCCGGAGGCCAGCCCTAGGCCCAGGCGGTCGCGCATGCGCCCTTGGCCTGTGCGGTGTGTGGGGGCTTGAACCCAAGCCCGCAGGGCTCCCGGAGCGGCCAGAGAAAGAAGGGCCCATGGAGAGGTAGGCGAGGTGGGCAGGGGGCGCCACCTTACTCTCCTCAGCTCCCTGAGGGAGAGAGAGACAGAGACAGAGAGAGAGATCCCTGACCTCTGAGTCTCTGCCTCCACCGCTGGCTGGTGCCAACTCACGCCCCATCCCACTTCCAGCCATCACCGCCACGCCTGCCCCGGGGCCAGCCCCACCACAGAGAGGCCGGTTGGTTCCTGCTCACCTCTGTGCCGTCCCTTCCCGACCTGACCCCAGTGCAGGGGATAAGCTTCAGACAAGTCTTTCCATGTCCCTCTGCATGACAATAGACTTCCTCCCCTCTCCCATTCCACAGGCCCACCCGGGACATCCACCTTTGTCATTAGCTCAGGAGAGGATGCAAGATGAGAATCTCTGCTATTGTGTGGGGAGACTCAGTTTCCCGGGTTTCCCCCATGGACACATGTTCTTCAGCTGGGTCTGATTTTCTCCAGACAAGCTGTCTTGGGAAGGATTTGGCCAGCCCTAAGAACCTGAAGGGAAAGGGCGGAGGGGGGTTCTCTCTCTGCCCCCGACAGCCCCGAGCTGGGTCGGTCCCTCAGACCTGGCCAGGGGCAGCCCATCCCCCGGCGCCCTTCCCCGGGGCATCCAAGGGCAGGCTCGGCGCCAGCCCCACCCCGCTCGCCACTGCCCGACCATCGTCCTCCCTCGGGGGGCCTGGGCGGGACAGGGACCCGGCTGTGGGAGGCCTCCAGATCTCAGGCCTGGCACACCGTTTACCAGGCTGCTTCCTCCTCTGACGGGGGCCCAGCACACGCCCCAGGAGACTTGGCAGCCGCCCCCAGGGCTCTATCCTCTGGAACTCGTCCCCTTGGAAGGGGCCTGGCCCAGGTGCCAGGTTCGGCTGGTCGGCCAGCCTCCTTTGGAGAAAGCAGGCAAGCCGAGCCAGGCTTGCAGTGGCCCTGGCGTGACACCTGCCACCTCAGGCAGAGGGCCTCCCGCGTGCCCTCCATGGCGGGTTTCTCCCCGGAGCCGTGGCCTGGGCACTAGGAAGGCCGGGCCTCCCCGACTCCCGGGAGGAGGGGCTAGCCCAGTTGCGCCCTGGCCCCCAAACCCTCTGGTGCCATCTGCCTGTCTCGGCACTTCTGACTCCACAGAGCCTTTCCTACATCTGGGCTGCCTGCCGTGGCAAAGTGCAGGCGTGGGGTGAGGCCATGCCTTCTCTTTCCAGGAAAAAGTGAGCCCCTGGCCGAAGCAGCAGGCCCAGGCAGAGCCTTGAGCTTGAAGCCCAGTAGGTCTGTGGCCCTCAGGGCCAGAGCAATGCTTTCAAGGCAGGGAAGCGGCCTGCAAGCTGAGTGGGAGTGGGGGAGGGGAGGGAGACAGCTGAAGCCGAGTCCAGAAGGGCGGCGATGGAAGAGCTGCAGCTGGGTCAGAGCCTGGAGGGAGGGCGGGGCCTTCACTGAGGACCCCCCCCCCCGAGGCCAGCCCTACGCCCAGGCGGTCGCGCATGCGCCCTTGGCCTGTGCGGTGTGTGGGGGCTTGAACCCAAGCCCGCAGGGCTCCCGGAGCGGCCAGAGAAAGAAGGGCCCATGGAGAGGTAGGCGAGGTGGGCAGGGGGCGCCACCTTACTCTCCTCAGCTCCCTGAGGGAGAGAGAGAGAGACAGAGACAGAGAGAGAGATCCCTGACCTCTGAGTCTCTGCCTCCACCGCTGGCTGGTGCCAACTCACGCGCCATCCCACTTCCAGCCATCACCCCCACGCCTGCCCCGGGGCCAGCCCCACCACAGAGAGGCCGGTTGGTTCCTGCTCACCTCTGTGCCGTCCCTTCCCGACCTGACCCCAGTGCAGGGGATAAGCTTCAGACAAGTCTTTCCATGTCCCTCTGCATGACAATAGACTTCCTCCCCTCTCCCATTCCACAGGCCCACCCGGGACATCCACCTTTGTCATTAGCTCAGGAGAGGATGCAAGATGAGAATCTCTGCTATTGTGTGGGGAGACTCAGTTTCCCGGGTTTCCCCCATGGACACATGTTCTTCAGCTGGGTCTGATTTTCTCCAGACAAGCTGTCTTGGGAAGGATTTGGCCAGCCCTAAGAACCTGAAGGGAAAGGGCGGAGGGGGGTTCTCTCTCTGCCCCCGACAGCCCCGAGCTGGGTCGGTCCCTCAGACCTGGCCAGGGGCAGCCCATCCCCCGGCGCCCTTCCCCGGGGCATCCAAGGCAGGCTCGGCGCCAGCCCCACCCCGCTCGCCACTGCCCGACCATCGTCCTCCCTCGGGGGGCCTGGGCGGGACAGGGACCCGGCTGTGGGAGGCCTCCAGATCTCAGGCCTGGCACACCGTTTACCAGGCTGCTTCCTCCTCTGACGGGGGCCCAGCACACGCCCCAGGAGACTTGGCAGCCGCCCCCAGGGCTCTATCCTCTGGAACTCGTCCCCTTGGAAGGGGCCTGGCCCAGGTGCCAGGTTCGGCTGGTCGGCCAGCCTCCTTTGGAGAAAGCAGGCAAGCCGAGCCAGGCTTGCAGTGGCCCTGGCGTGACACCTGCCACCTCAGGCAGAGGGCCTCCCGCGTGCCCTCCATGGCGGGTTTCTCCCCGGAGCCGTGGCCTGGGCACTAGGAAGGCCGGGCCTCCCCGACTCCCGGGAGGAGGGGCTAGCCCAGTTGCGCCCTGGCCCCCAAACCCTCTGGTGCCATCTGCCTGTCTCGGCACTTCTGACTCCACAGAGCCTTTCCTACATCTGGGCTGCCTGCCGTGGCAAAGTGCAGGCGTGGGGTGAGGCCATGCCTTCTCTTTCCAGGAAAAAGTGAGCCCCTGGCCGAAGCAGCAGGCCCAGGCAGAGCCTTGAGCTTGAAGCCCAGTAGGTCTGTGGCCCTCAGGGCCAGAGCAATGCTTTCAAGGCAGGGAAGCGGCCTGCAAGCTGAGTGGGAGTGGGGGAGGGGAGGGAGACAGCTGAAGCCGAGTCCAGAAGGGCGGCGATGGAAGAGCTGCAGCTGGGTCAGAGCCTGGAGGGAGGGCGGGGCCTTCACTGAGGACCCCCCCCCCCCCCGAGGCCAGCCCTAGGCCCAGGCGGTCACGCATGCGCCCTTGGCCTGTGCGGTGTGTGGGGGCTTGAACCCAAGCCCGCAGGGCTCCCGGAGCGGCCAGAGAAAGAAGGGCCCATGGAGAGGTAGGCGAGGTGGGCAGGGGGCGCCACCTTACTCTCCTCAGCTCCCTGAGGGAGAGAGAGAGAGACAGAGACAGAGAGAGAGATCCCTGACCTCTGAGTCTCTGCCTCCACCGCTGGCTGGTGCCAACTCACGCCCCATCCCACTTCCAGCCATCACCGCCACGCCTGCCCCGGGGCCAGCCCCACCACAGAGAGGCCGGTTGGTTCCTGCTCACCTCTGTGCCGTCCCTTCCCGACCTGACCCCAGTGCAGGGGATAAGCTTCAGACAAGTCTTTCCATGTCCCTCTGCATGACAATAGACTTCCTCCCCTCTCCCATTCCACAGGCCCACCCGGGACATCCACCTTTGTCATTAGCTCAGGAGAGGATGCAAGATGAGAATCTCTGCTATTGTGTGGGGAGACTCAGTTTCCCGGGTTTCCCCCATGGACACATGTTCTTCAGCTGGGTCTGATTTTCTCCAGACAAGCTGTCTTGGGAAGGATTTGGCCAGCCCTAAGAACCTGAAGGGAAAGGGCGGAGGGGGGTTCTCTCTCTGCCCCCGACAGCCCCGAGCTGGGTCGGTCCCTCAGACCTGGCCAGGGGCAGCCCATCCCCCGGCGCCCTTCCCCGGGGCATCCAAGGGCATGCTCGGCGCCAGCCCCACCCCGCTCGCCACTGCCCGACCATCGTCCTCCCTCGGGGGGCCTGGGCGGGACAGGGACCCGGCTGTGGGAGGCCTCCAGATCTCAGGCCTGGCACACCGTTTACCAGGCTGCTTCCTCCTCTGACGGGGGCCAAGCACACGCCCCAGGAGACTTGGCAGCTGCCCCCAGGGCTCTTTCCTCTGGAACTCGTCCCCTTGGAAGGGGCCTGGCCCAGGTGCCAGGTTCGGCTGGTCGGCCAGCCTCCTTTGGAGAAAGCAGGCAAGCAGAGCCAGGCTTGCAGTGGCCCTGGCGTGACACCTGCCACCTCAGGCAGAGGGCCTCCCGCGTGCCCCCCATGGCGGGTTTCTCCCCGGAGCCGTGGCCTGGGCACTAGGAAGGCCGGGCCTCCCCGACTCCCGGGAGGAGGGGCTAGCCCAGTTGCGCCCTGGCCCCCAAACCCTCTGGTGCCATCTGCCTGTCTCGGCACTTCTGACTCCACAGAGCCTTTCCTACATCTGGGCTGCCTGCCGTGGCAAAGTGCAGGCGTGGGGTGAGGCCATGCCTTCTCTTTCCAGGAAAAAGTGAGCCCCTGGCCGAAGCAGCAGGCCCAGGCAGAGCCTTGAGCTTGAAGCCCAGTAGGTCTGTGGCCCTCAGGGCCAGAGCAATGCTTTCAAGGCAGGGAAGCGGCCTGCAAGCTGAGTGGGAGTGGGGGAGGGGAGGGAGACAGCTGAAGCCGAGTCCAGAAGGGCGGCGATGGAAGAGCTGCAGCTGGGTCAGAGCCTGGAGGGAGGGCGGGGCCTTCACTGAGGACCCCCCCCCCCCCGAGGCCAGCCCTAGGCCCAGGCGGTCGCGCATGCGCCCTTGGCCTGTGCGGTGTGTGGGGGCTTGAACCCAAGCCCGCAGGGCTCCCGGAGCGGCCAGAGAAAGAAGGGCCCATGGAGAGGTAGGCGAGGTGGGCAGGGGGCGCCACCTTACTCTCCTCAGCTCCCTGAGGGAGAGAGAGAGAGACAGAGACAGAGAGAGAGATCCCTGACCTCTGAGTCTCTGCCTCCACCGCTGGCTGGTGCCAACTCACGCGCCATCCCACTTCCAGCCATCACCCCCACGCCTGCCCCGGGGCCAGCCCCACCACAGAGAGGCCGGTTGGTTCCTGCTCACCTCTGTGCCGTCCCTTCCCGACCTGACCCCAGTGCAGGGGATAAGCTTCAGACAAGTCTTTCCATGTCCCTCTGCATGACAATAGACTTCCTCCCCTCTCCCATTCCACAGGCCCACCCGGGACATCCACCTTTGTCATTAGCTCAGGAGAGGATGCAAGATGAGAATCTCTGCTATTGTGTGGGGAGACTCAGTTTCCCGGGTTTCCCCCATGGACACATGTTCTTCAGCTGGGTCTGATTTTCTCCAGACAAGCTGTCTTGGGAAGGATTTGGCCAGCCCTAAGAACCTGAAGGGAAAGGGCGGAGGGGGGTTCTCTCTCTGCCCCCGACAGCCCCGAGCTGGGTCGGTCCCTCAGACCTGGCCAGGGGCAGCCCATCCCCCGGCGCCCTTCCCCGGGGCATCCAAGGGCAGGCTCGGCGCCAGCCCCACCCCGCTCGCCACTGCCCGACCATCGTCCTCCCTCGGGGGGCCTGGGCGGGACAGGGACCCGGCTGTGGGAGGCCTCCAGATCTCAGGCCTGGCACACCGTTTACCAGGCTGCTTCCTCCTCTGACGGGGGCCAAGCACACGCCCCAGGAGACTTGGCAGCCGCCCCCAGGGCTCTTTCCTCTGGAACTCGTCCCCTTGGAAGGGGCCTGGCCCAGGTGCCAGGTTCGGCTGGTCGGCCAGCCTCCTTTGGAGAAAGCAGGCAAGCCGAGCCAGGCTTGCAGTGGCCCTGGCGTGACACCTGCCACCTCAGGCAGAGGGCCTCCCGCGTGCCCCCCATGGCGGGTTTCTCCCCGGAGCCGTGGCCTGGGCACTAGGAAGGCCGGGCCTCCCCGACTCCCGGGAGGAGGGGCTAGCCCAGTTGCGCCCTGGCCCCCAAACCCTCTGGTGCCATCTGCCTGTCTCGGCACTTCTGACTCCACAGAGCCTTTCCTACATCTGGGCTGCCTGCCGTGGCAAAGTGCAGGCGTGGGGTGAGGCCATGCCTTCTCTTTCCAGGAAAAAGTGAGCCCCTGGCCGAAGCAGCAGGCCCAGGCAGAGCCTTGAGCTTGAAGCCCAGTAGGTCTGTGGCCCTCAGGGCCAGAGCAATGCTTTCAAGGCAGGGAAGCGGCCTGCAAGCTGAGTGGGAGTGGGGGAGGGGAGGGAGACAGCTGAAGCCGAGTCCAGAAGGGCGGCGATGGAAGAGCTGCAGCTGGGTCAGAGCCTGGAGGGAGGGCGGGGCCTTCACTGAGGACCCCCCCCCCCCCCGAGGCCAGCCCTAGGCCCAGGCGGTCGCGCATGCGCCCTTGGCCTGTGCGGTGTGTGGGGGCTTGAACCCAAGCCCGCAGGGCTCCCGGAGCGGCCAGAGAAAGAAGGGCCCATGGAGAGGTAGGCGAGGTGGGCAGGGGGCGCCACCTTACTCTCCTCAGCTCCCTGAGGGAGAGAGAGAGAGACAGAGACAGAGAGAGAGATCCCTGACCTCTGAGTCTCTGCCTCCACCGCTGGCTGGTGCCAACTCACGCGCCATCCCACTTCCAGCCATCACCCCCACGCCTGCCCCGGGGCCAGCCCCACCACAGAGAGGCCGGTTGGTTCCTGCTCACCTCTGTGCCGTCCCTTCCCGACCTGACCCCAGTGCAGGGGATAAGCTTCAGACAAGTCTTTCCATGTCCCTCTGCATGACAATAGACTTCCTCCCCTCTCCCATTCCACAGGCCCACCCGGGACATCCACCTTTGTCATTAGCTCAGGAGAGGATGCAAGATGAGAATCTCTGCTATTGTGTGGGGAGACTCAGTTTCCCGGGTTTCCCCCATGGACACATGTTCTTCAGCTGGGTCTGATTTTCTCCAGACAAGCTGTCTTGGGAAGGATTTGGCCAGCCCTAAGAACCTGAAGGGAAAGGGCGGAGGGGGGTTCTCTCTCTGCCCCCGACAGCCCCGAGCTGGGTCGGTCCCTCAGACCTGGCCAGGGGCAGCCCATCCCCCGGCGCCCTTCCCCGGGGCATCCAAGGGCAGGCTCGGCGCCAGCCCCACCCCGCTCGCCACTGCCCGACCATCGTCCTCCCTCGGGGGGCCTGGGCGGGACAGGGACCCGGCTGTGGGAGGCCTCCAGATCTCAGGCCTGGCACACCGTTTACCAGGCTGCTTCCTCCTCTGACGGGGGCCCAGCACACGCCCCAGGAGACTTGGCAGCCGCCCCCAGGGCTCTATCCTCTGGAACTCGTCCCCTTGGAAGGGGCCTGGCCCAGGTGCCAGGTTCGGCTGGTCGGCCAGCCTCCTTTGGAGAAAGCAGGCAAGCCGAGCCAGGCTTGCAGTGGCCCTGGCGTGACACCTGCCACCTCAGGCAGAGGGCCTCCCGCGTGCCCTCCATGGCGGGTTTCTCCCCGGAGCCGTGGCCTGGGCACTAGGAAGGCCGGGCCTCCCCGACTCCCGGGAGGAGGGGCTAGCCCAGTTGCGCCCTGGCCCCCAAACCCTCTGGTGCCATCTGCCTGTCTCGGCACTTCTGACTCCACAGAGCCTTTCCTACATCTGGGCTGCCTGCCGTGGCAAAGTGCAGGCGTGGGGTGAGGCCATGCCTTCTCTTTCCAGGAAAAAGTGAGCCCCTGGCCGAAGCAGCAGGCCCAGGCAGAGCCTTGAGCTTGAAGCCCAGTAGGTCTGTGGCCCTCAGGGCCAGAGCAATGCTTTCAAGGCAGGGAAGCGGCCTGCAAGCTGAGTGGGAGTGGGGGAGGGGAGGGAGACAGCTGAAGCCTAGTCCAGAAGGGCGGCGATGGAAGAGCTGCAGCTGGGTCAGAGCCTGGAGGGAGGGCGGGGCCTTCACTGAGGACCCCCCCCCCCCCAGGCCAGCCCTAGGCCCAGGCGGTCGCGCATGCGCCCTTGGCCTGTGCGGTGTGTGGGGGCTTGAACCCAAGCCCGCAGGGCTCCCGGAGCGGCCAGAGAAAGAAGGGCCCATGGAGAGGTAGGCGAGGTGGGCAGGGGGCGCCACCTTACTCTCCTCAGCTCCCTGAGGGAGAGAGAGAGAGACAGAGACAGAGAGAGAGATCCCTGACCTCTGAGTCTCTGCCTCCACCGCTGGCTGGTGCCAACTCACGCGCCATCCCACTTCCAGCCATCACCCTCACGCCTGCCCCGGGGTCAGCCCCACCACAGAGAGGCCGGTTGGTTCCTGCTCACCTCTGTGCCGTCCCTTCCCGACCTGACCCCAGTGCAGGGGATAAGCTTCAGACAAGTCTTTCCATGTCCCTCTGCATGACAATAGACTTCCTCCCCTCTCCCATTCCACAGGCCCACCCGGGACATCCACCTTTGTCATTAGCTCAGGAGAGGATGCAAGATGAGAATCTCTGCTATTGTGTGGGGAGACTCAGTTTCCCGGGTTTCCCCCATGGACACATGTTCTTCAGCTGGGTCTGATTTTCTCCAGACAAGCTGTCTTGGGAAGGATTTGGCCAGCCCTAAGAACCTGAAGGGAAAGGGCGGAGGGGGGTTCTCTCTCTGCCCCCGACAGCCCCGAGCTGGGTCGGTCCCTCAGACCTGGCCAGGGGCAGCCCATCCCCCGGCGCCCTTCCCCGGGGCATCCAAGGGCAGGCTCGGCGCCAGCCCCACCCCGCTCGCCACTGCCCGACCATCGTCCTCCCTCGGGGGGCCTGGGCGGGACAGGGACCCGGCTGTGGGAGGCCTCCAGATCTCAGGCCTGGCACACCGTTTACCAGGCTGCTTCCTCCTCTGACGGGGGCCCAGCACACGCCCCAGGAGACTTGGCAGCCGCCCCCAGGGCTCTATCCTCTGGAACTCGTCCCCTTGGAAGGGGCCTGGCCCAGGTGCCAGGTTCGGCTGGTCGGCCAGCCTCCTTTGGAGAAAGCAGGCAAGCCGAGCCAGGCTTGCAGTGGCCCTGGCGTGACACCTGCCACCTCAGGCAGAGGGCCTCCCGCGTGCCCTCCATGGCGGGTTTCTCCCCGGAGCCGTGGCCTGGGCACTAGGAAGGCCGGGCCTCCCCGACTCCCGGGAGGAGGGGCTAGCCCAGTTGCGCCCTGGCCCCCAAACCCTCTGGTGCCATCTGCCTGTCTCGGCACTTCTGACTTCACAGAGCCTTTCCTACATCTGGGCTGCCTGCCGTGGCAAAGTGCAGGCGTGGGGTGAGGCCATGCCTTCTCTTTCCAGGAAAAAGTGAGCCCCTGGCCGAAGCAGCAGGCCCAGGCAGAGCCTTGAGCTTGAAGCCCAGTAGGTCTGTGGCCCTCAGGGCCAGAGCAATGCTTTCAAGGCAGGGAAGCGGCCTGCAAGCTGAGTGGGAGTGGGGGAGGGGAGGGAGACAGCTGAAGCCTAGTCCAGAAGGGCGGCGATGGAAGAGCTGCAGCTGGGTCAGAGCCTGGAGGGAGGGCGGGGCCTTCACTGAGGACCCCCCCCCCCCGAGGCCAGCCCTAGGCCCAGGCGGTCGCGCATGCGCCCTTGGCCTGTGCGGTGTGTGGGGGCTTGAACCCAAGCCCGCAGGGCTCCCGGAGCGGCCAGAGAAAGAAGGGCCCATGGAGAGGTAGGCGAGGTGGGCAGGGGGCGCCACCTTACTCTCCTCAGCTCCCTGAGGGAGAGAGAGAGAGACAGAGACAGAGAGAGAGATCCCTGACCTCTGAGTCTCTGCCTCCACCGCTGGCTGGTGCCAACTCACGCGCCATCCCACTTCCAGCCATCACCCTCACGCCTGCCCCGGGGTCAGCCCCACCACAGAGAGGCCGGTTGGTTCCTGCTCACCTCTGTGCCGTCCCTTCCCGACCTGACCCCAGTGCAGGGGATAAGCTTCAGACAAGTCTTTCCATGTCCCTCTGCATGACAATAGACTTCCTCCCCTCTCCCATTCCACAGGCCCACCCGGGACATCCACCTTTGTCATTAGCTCAGGAGAGGATGCAAGATGAGAATCTCTGCTATTGTGTGGGGAGACTCAGTTTCCCGGGTTTCCCCCATGGACACATGTTCTTCAGCTGGGTCTGATTTTCTCCAGACAAGCTGTCTTGGGAAGGATTTGGCCAGCCCTAAGAACCTGAAGGGAAAGGGCGGAGGGGGGTTCTCTCTCTGCCCCCGACAGCCCCGAGCTGGGTCGGTCCCTCAGACCTGGCCAGGGGCAGCCCATCCCCCGGCGCCCTTCCCCGGGGCATCCAAGGGCAGGCTCGGCGCCAGCCCCACCCCGCTCGCCACTGCCCGACCATCGTCCTCCCTCGGGGGGCCTGGGCGGGACAGGGACCCGGCTGTGGGAGGCCTCCAGATCTCAGGCCTGGCACACCGTTTACCAGGCTGCTTCCTCCTCTGACGGGGGCCCAGCACACGCCCCAGGAGACTTGGCAGCCGCCCCCAGGGCTCTATCCTCTGGAACTCGTCCCCTTGGAAGGGGCCTGGCCCAGGTGCCAGGTTCGGCTGGTCGGCCAGCCTCCTTTGGAGAAAGCAGGCAAGCCGAGCCAGGCTTGCAGTGGCCCTGGCGTGACACCTGCCACCTCAGGCAGAGGGCCTCCCGCGTGCCCTCCATGGCGGGTTTCTCCCCGGAGCCGTGGCCTGGGCACTAGGAAGGCCGGGCCTCCCCGACTCCCGGGAGGAGGGGCTAGCCCAGTTGCGCCCTGGCCCCCAAACCCTCTGGTGCCATCTGCCTGTCTCGGCACTTCTGACTCCACAGAGCCTTTCCTACATCTGGGCTGCCTGCCGTGGCAAAGTGCAGGCGTGGGGTGAGGCCATGCCTTCTCTTTCCAGGAAAAAGTGAGCCCCTGGCCGAAGCAGCAGGCCCAGGCAGAGCCTTGAGCTTGAAGCCCAGTAGGTCTGTGGCCCTCAGGGCCAGAGCAATGCTTTCAAGGCAGGGAAGCGGCCTGCAAGCTGAGTGGGAGTGGGGGAGGGGAGGGAGACAGCTGAAGCCGAGTCCAGAAGGGCGGCGATGGAAGAGCTGCAGCTGGGTCAGAGCCTGGAGGGAGGGCGGGGCCTTCACTGAGGACCCCCCCCCCCCGAGGCCAGCCATAGGCCCAGGCGGTCGCGCATGCGCCCTTGGCCTGTGCGGTGTGTGGGGGCTTGAACCCAAGCCCGCAGGGCTCCCGGAGCGGCCAGAGAAAGAAGGGCCCATGGAGAGGTAGGCGAGGTGGGCAGGGGGCGCCACCTTACTCTCCTCAGCTCCCTGAGGGAGAGAGAGAGAGACAGAGACAGAGAGAGAGATCCCTGACCTCTGAGTCTCTGCCTCCACCGCTGGCTGGTGCCAACTCACGCGCCATCCCACTTCCAGCCATCACCCTCACGCCTGCCCCGGGGTCAGCCCCACCACAGAGAGGCCGGTTGGTTCCTGCTCACCTCTGTGCCGTCCCTTCCCGACCTGACCCCAGTGCAGGGGATAAGCTTCAGACAAGTCTTTCCATGTCCCTCTGCATGACAATAGACTTCCTCCCCTCTCCCATTCCACAGGCCCACCCGGGACATCCACCTTTGTCATTAGCTCAGGAGAGGATGCAAGATGAGAATCTCTGCTATTGTGTGGGGAGACTCAGTTTCCCGGGTTTCCCCCATGGACACATGTTCTTCAGCTGGGTCTGATTTTCTCCAGACAAGCTGTCTTGGGAAGGATTTGGCCAGCCCTAAGAACCTGAAGGGAAAGGGCGGAGGGGGGTTCTCTCTCTGCCCCCGACAGCCCCGAGCTGGGTCGGTCCCTCAGACCTGGCCAGGGGCAGCCCATCCCCCGGCGCCCTTCCCCAGGGCATCCAAGGGCAGGCTCGGCGCCAGCCCCACCCCGCTCGCCACTGCCCGACCATCGTCCTCCCTCGGGGGGCCTGGGCGGGACAGGGACCCGGCTGTGGGAGGCCTCCAGATCTCAGGCCTGGCACACCGTTTACCAGGCTGCTTCCTCCTCTGACGGGGGCCCAGCACACGCCCCAGGAGACTTGGCAGCCGCCCCCAGGGCTCTATCCTCTGGAACTCGTCCCCTTGGAAGGGGCCTGGCCCAGGTGCCAGGTTCGGCTGGTCGGCCAGCCTCCTTTGGAGAAAGCAGGCAAGCCGAGCCAGGCTTGCAGTGGCCCTGGCGTGACACCTGCCACCTCAGGCAGAGGGCCTCCCGCGTGCCCTCCATGGCGGGTTTCTCCCCGGAGCCGTGGCCTGGGCACTAGGAAGGCCGGGCCTCCCCGACTCCCGGGAGGAGGGGCTAGCCCAGTTGCGCCCTGGCCCCCAAACCCTCTGGTGCCATCTGCCTGTCTCGGCACTTCTGACTCCACAGAGCCTTTCCTACATCTGGGCTGCCTGCCGTGGCAAAGTGCAGGCGTGGGGTGAGGCCATGCCTTCTCTTTCCAGGAAAAAGTGAGCCCCTGGCCGAAGCAGCAGGCCCAGGCAGAGCCTTGAGCTTGAAGCCCAGTAGGTCTGTGGCCCTCAGGGCCAGAGCAATGCTTTCAAGGCAGGGAAGCGGCCTGCAAGCTGAGTGGGAGTGGGGGAGGGGAGGGAGACAGCTGAAGCCGAGTCCAGAAGGGCGGCGATGGAAGAGCTGCAGCTGGGTCAGAGCCTGGAGGGAGGGCGGGGCCTTCACTGAGGACCCCCCCCCCCCCCCGAGGCCAGCCCTAGGCCCAGGCGGTCGCGCATGCGCCCTTGGCCTGTGCGGTGTGTGGGGGCTTGAACCCAAGCCCGCAGGGCTCCCGGAGCGGCCAGAGAAAGAAGGGCCCATGGAGAGGTAGGCGAGGTGGGCAGGGGGCGCCACCTTACTCTCCTCAGCTCCCTGAGGGAGAGAGAGAGAGACAGAGACAGAGAGAGAGATCCCTGACCTCTGAGTCTCTGCCTCCACCGCTGGCTGGTGCCAACTCACGCGCCATCCCACTTCCAGCCATCACCCTCACGCCTGCCCCGGGGTCAGCCCCACCACAGAGAGGCCGGTTGGTTCCTGCTCACCTCTGTGCCGTCCCTTCCCGACCTGACCCCAGTGCAGGGGATAAGCTTCAGACAAGTCTTTCCATGTCCCTCTGCATGACAATAGACTTCCTCCCCTCTCCCATTCCACAGGCCCACCCGGGACATCCACCTTTGTCATTAGCTCAGGAGAGGATGCAAGATGAGAATCTCTGCTATTGTGTGGGGAGACTCAGTTTCCCGGGTTTCCCCCATGGACACATGTTCTTCAGCTGGGTCTGATTTTCTCCAGACAAGCTGTCTTGGGAAGGATTTGGCCAGCTCTAAGAACCTGAAGGGAAAGGGCGGAGGGGGGTTCTCTCTCTGCCCCCGACAGCCCCGAGCTGGGTCGGTCCCTCAGACCTGGCCAGGGGCAGCCCATCCCCCGGCGCCCTTCCCCGTGGCATCCAAGGGCAGGCTCGGCGCCAGCCCCACCCCGCTCGCCACTGCCCGACCATCGTCCTCCCTCGGGGGGCCTGGGCAGGACAGGGACCCGGCTGTGGGAGGCCTCCAGATCTCAGGCCTGGCACACCGTTTACCAGGCTGCTTCCTCCTCTGACGGGGGCCCAGCACACGCCCCAGGAGACTTGGCAGCCGCCCCCAGGGCTCTATCCTCTGGAACTCGTCCCCTTGGAAGGGGCCTGGCCCAGGTGCCAGGTTCGGCTGGTCGGCCAGCCTCCTTTGGAGAAAGCAGGCAAGCCGAGCCAGGCTTGCAGTGGCCCTGGCGTGACACCTGCCACCTCAGGCAGAGGGCCTCCCGCGTGCCCTCCATGGCGGGTTTCTCCCCGGAGCCGTGGCCTGGGCACTAGGAAGGCCGGGCCTCCCCGACTCCCGGGAGGAGGGGCTAGCCCAGTTGCGCCCTGGCCCCCAAACCCTCTGGTGCCATCTGCCTGTCTCGGCACTTCTGACTCCACAGAGCCTTTCCTACATCTGGGCTGCCTGCTGTGGCAAAGTGCAGGCGTGGGGTGAGGCCATGCCTTCTCTTTCCAGGAAAAAGTGAGCCCCTGGCCGAAGCAGCAGGCCCAGGCAGAGCCTTGAGCTTGAAGCCCAGTAGGTCTGTGGCCCTCAGGGCCAGAGCAATGCTTTCAAGGCAGGGAAGCGGCCTGCAAGCTGAGTGGGAGTGGGGGAGGGGAGGGAGACAGCTGAAGCTGAGTCCAGAAGGGCGGCGATGGAAGAGCTGCAGCTGGGTCAGAGCCTGGAGGGAGGGCGGGGCCTTCACTGAGGACCCCCCACCCCTAGGGCTTGCTGAAGAGGCCAGCCCTAGGCCCCCGGCGGTCGCGCATGCGCCCTTGGCCTGTGCGGTGTGTGGGGGCTTGAACCCAAGCCCGCAGGGCTCCCGGAGCGGCCAGAGAAAGAAGGGCCCATGGAGAGGTAGGCGAGGTGGGCAGGGGGCGCCACCTTACTCTCCTCAGCTCCCTGAGGGAGAGAGAGAGAGACAGAGACAGAGAGAGAGATCCCTGACCTCTGAGTCTCTGCCTCCACCGCTGGCTGGTGCCAACTCACGCGCCATCCCACTTCCAGCCATCACCCTCACGCCTGCCCCGGGGTCAGCCCCACCACAGAGAGGCCGGTTGGTTCCTGCTCACCTCTGTGCCGTCCCTTCCCGACCTGACCCCAGTGCAGGGGATAAGCTTCAGACAAGTCTTTCCATGTCCCTCTGCATGACAATAGACTTCCTCCCCTCTCCCATTCCACAGGCCCACCCGGGACATCCACCTTTGTCATTAGCTCAGGAGAGGATGCAAGATGAGAATCTCTGCTATTGTGTGGGGAGACTCAGTTTCCCGGGTTTCCCCCATGGACACATGTTCTTCAGCTGGGTCTGATTTTCTCCAGACAAGCTGTCTTGGGAAGGATTTGGCCAGCCCTAAGAACCTGAAGGGAAAGGGCGGAGGGGGGTTCTCTCTCTGCCCCCGACAGCCCCGAGCTGGGTCGGTCCCTCAGACCTGGCCAGGGGCAGCCCATCCCCCGGCGCCCTTCCCCGGGGCATCCAAGGGCAGGCTCGGCGCCAGCCCCACCCCGCTCGCCACTGCCCGACCATCGTCCTCCCTCGGGGGGCCTGGGCGGGACAGGGACCCGGCTGTGGGAGGCCTCCAGATCTCAGGCCTGGCACACCGTTTACCAGGCTGCTTCCTCCTCTGACGGGGGCCCAGCACACGCCCCAGGAGACTTGGCAGCCGCCCCCAGGGCTCTATCCTCTGGAACTCGTCCCCTTGGAAGGGGCCTGGCCCAGGTGCCAGGTTCGGCTGGTCGGCCAGCCTCCTTTGGAGAAAGCAGGCAAGCCGAGCCAGGCTTGCAGTGGCCCTGGCGTGACACCTGCCACCTCAGGCAGAGGGCCTCCCGCGTGCCCTCCATGGCGGGTTTCTCCCCGGAGCCGTGGCCTGGGCACTAGGAAGGCCGGGCCTCCCCGACTCCCGGGAGGAGGGGCTAGCCCAGTTGCGCCCTGGCCCCCAAACCCTCTGGTGCCATCTGCCTGTCTCGGCACTTCTGACTCCACAGAGCCTTTCCTACATCTGGGCTGCCTGCCGTGGCAAAGTGCAGGCGTGGGGTGAGGCCATGCCTTCTCTTTCCAGGAAAAAGTGAGCCCCTGGCCGAAGCAGCAGGCCCAGGCAGAGCCTTGAGCTTGAAGCCCAGTAGGTCTGTGGCCCTCAGGGCCAGAGCAATGCTTTCAAGGCAGGGAAGCGGCCTGCAAGCTGAGTGGGAGTGGGGGAGGGGAGGGAGACAGCTGAAGCCGAGTCCAGAAGGGCGGCGATGGAAGAGCTGCAGCTGGGTCAGAGCCTGGAGGGAGGGCGGGGCCTTCACTGAGGACCCCCCCCCCCCCCCCCGAGGCCAGCCCTAGGCCCAGGCGGTCGCGCATGCGCCCTTGGCCTGTGCGGTGTGTGGGGGCTTGAACCCAAGCCCGCAGGGCTCCCGGAGCGGCCAGAGAAAGAAGGGCCCATGGAGAGGTAGGCGAGGTGGGCAGGGGGCGCCACCTTACTCTCCTCAGCTCCCTGAGGGAGAGAGAGAGAGACAGAGACAGAGAGAGAGATCCCTGACCTCTGAGTCTCTGCCTCCACCGCTGGCTGGTGCCAACTCACGCGCCATCCCACTTCCAGCCATCACCCTCACGCCTGCCCCGGGGTCAGCCCCACCACAGAGAGGCCGGTTGGTTCCTGCTCACCTCTGTGCCGTCCCTTCCCGACCTGACCCCAGTGCAGGGGATAAGCTTCAGACAAGTCTTTCCATGTCCCTCTGCATGACAATAGACTTCCTCCCCTCTCCCATTCCACAGGCCCACCCGGGACATCCACCTTTGTCATTAGCTCAGGAGAGGATGCAAGATGAGAATCTCTGCTATTGTGTGGGGAGACTCAGTTTCCCGGCTTTCCCCCATGGACACATGTTCTTCAGCTGGGTCTGATTTTCTCCAGACAAGCTGTCTTGGGAAGGATTTGGCCAGCCCTAAGAACCTGAAGGGAAAGGGCGGAGGGGGGTTCTCTCTCTGCCCCCGACAGCCCCGAGCTGGGTCGGTCCCTCAGACCTGGCCAGGGGCAGCCCATCCCCCGGCGCCCTTCCCCGGGGCATCCAAGGGCAGGCTCGGCGCCAGCCCCACCCCGCTCGCCACTGCCCGACCATCGTCCTCCCTCGGGGGGCCTGGGCGGGACAGGGACCCGGCTGTGGGAGGCCTCCAGATCTCAGGCCTGGCACACCGTTTACCAGGCTGCTTCCTCCTCTGACGGGGGCCCAGCACACGCCCCAGGAGACTTGGCAGCCGCCCCCAGGGCTCTATCCTCTGGAACTCGTCCCCTTGGAAGGGGCCTGGCCCAGGTGCCAGGTTCGGCTGGTCGGCCAGCCTCCTTTGGAGAAAGCAGGCAAGCCGAGCCAGGCTTGCAGTGGCCCTGGCGTGACACCTGCCACCTCAGGCAGAGGGCCTCCCGCGTGCCCTCCATGGCGGGTTTCTCCCCGGAGCCGTGGCCTGGGCACTAGGAAGGCCGGGCCTCCCCGACTCCCGGGAGGAGGGGCTAGCCCAGTTGCGCCCTGGCCCCCAAACCCTCTGGTGCCATCTGCCTGTCTCGGCACTTCTGACTCCACAGAGCCTTTCCTACATCTGGGCTGCCTGCCGTGGCAAAGTGCAGGCGTGGGGTGAGGCCATGCCTTCTCTTTCCAGGAAAAAGTGAGCCCCTGGCCGAAGCAGCAGGCCCAGGCAGAGCCTTGAGCTTGAAGCCCAGTAGGTCTGTGGCCCTCAGGGCCAGAGCAATGCTTTCAAGTCAGGGAAGCGGCCTGCAAGCTGAGTGGGAGTGGGGGAGGGGAGGGAGACAGCTGAAGCCGAGTCCAGAAGGGCGGCGATGGAAGAGCTGCAGCTGGGTCAGAGCCTGGAGGGAGGGCGGGGCCTTCACTGAGGACCCCCCCCCCCCCCCGAGGCCAGCCCTAGGCCCAGGCGGTCGCGCATGCGCCCTTGGCCTGTGCGGTGTGTGGGGGCTTGAACCCAAGCCCGCAGGGCTCCCGGAGCGGCCAGAGAAAGAAGGGCCCATGGAGAGGTAGGCGAGGTGGGCAGGGGGCGCCACCTTACTCTCCTCAGCTCCCTGAGGGAGAGAGAGAGAGACAGAGACAGAGAGAGAGATCCCTGACCTCTGAGTCTCTGCCTCCACCGCTGGCTGGTGCCAACTCACGCGCCATCCCACTTCCAGCCATCACCCTCACGCCTGCCCCGGGGTCAGCCCCACCACAGAGAGGCCGGTTGGTTCCTGCTCACCTCTGTGCCGTCCCTTCCCGACCTGACCCCAGTGCAGGGGATAAGCTTCAGACAAGTCTTTCCATGTCCCTCTGCATGACAATAGACTTCCTCCCCTCTCCCATTCCACAGGCCCACCCGGGACATCCACCTTTGTCATTAGCTCAGGAGAGGATGCAAGATGAGAATCTCTGCTATTGTGTGGGGAGACTCAGTTTCCCGGGTTTCCCCCATGGACACATGTTCTTCAGCTGGGTCTGATTTTCTCCAGACAAGCTGTCTTGGGAAGGATTTGGCCAGCCCTAAGAACCTGAAGGGAAAGGGCGGAGGGGGGTTCTCTCTCTGCCCCCGACAGCCCCGAGCTGGGTCGGTCCCTCAGACCTGGCCAGGGGCAGCCCATCCCCCGGCGCCCTTCCCCGGGGCATCCAAGGGCAGGCTCGGCGCCAGCCCCACCCCGCTCGCCACTGCCCGACCATCGTCCTCCCTCGGGGGGCCTGGGCGGGACAGGGACCCGGCTGTGGGAGGCCTCCAGATCTCAGGCCTGGCACACCGTTTACCAGGCTGCTTCCTCCTCTGACGGGGGCCCAACACACGCCCCAGGAGACTTGGCAGCCGCCCCCAGGGCTCTATCCTCTGCAACTCGTCCCCTTGGAAGGGGCCTGGCCCAGGTGCCAGGTTCGGCTGGTCGGCCAGCCTCCTTTGGAGAAAGCAGGCAAGCCGAGCCAGGCTTGCAGTGGCCCTGGCGTGACACCTGCCACCTCAGGCAGAGGGCCTCCCGCGTGCCCTCCATGGCGGGTTTCTCCCCGGAGCCGTGGCCTGGGCACTAGGAAGGCCGGGCCTCCCCGACTCCCGGGAGGAGGGGCTAGCCCAGTTGCGCCCTGGCCCCCAAACCCTCTGGTGCCATCTGCCTGTCTCGGCACTTCTGACTCCACAGAGCCTTTCCTACATCTGGGCTGCCTGCCGTGGCAAAGTGCAGGCGTGGGGTGAGGCCATGCCTTCTCTTTCCAGGAAAAAGTGAGCCCCTGGCCGAAGCAGCAGGCCCAGGCAGAGCCTTGAGCTTGAAGCCCAGTAGGTCTGTGGCCCTCAGGGCCAGAGCAATGCTTTCAAGGCAGGGAAGCGGCCTGCAAGCTGAGTGGGAGTGGGGGAGGGGAGGGAGACAGCTGAAGCCGAGTCCAGAAGGGCGGCGATGGAAGAGCTGCAGCTGGGTCAGAGCCTGGAGGGAGGGCGGGGCCTTCACTGAGGACCCCCCCCCCCCCGAGGCCAGCCCTAGGCCCAGGCGGTCGCGCATGCGCCCTTGGCCTGTGCGGTGTGTGGGGGCTTGAACCCAAGCCCGCAGGGCTCCCGGAGCGGCCAGAGAAAGAAGGGCCCATGGAGAGGTAGGCGAGGTGGGCAGGGGGCGCCACCTTACTCTCCTCAGCTCCCTGAGGGAGAGAGAGAGAGACAGAGACAGAGAGAGAGATCCCTGACCTCTGAGTCTCTGCCTCCACCGCTGGCTGGTGCCAACTCACGCGCCATCCCACTTCCAGCCATCACCCTCACGCCTGCCCCGGGGTCAGCCCCACCACAGAGAGGCCGGTTGGTTCCTGCTCACCTCTGTGCCGTCCCTTCCCGACCTGACCCCAGTGCAGGGGATAAGCTTCAGACAAGTCTTTCCATGTCCCTCTGCATGACAATAGACTTCCTCCCCTCTCCCATTCCACAGGCCCACCCGGGACATCCACCTTTGTCATTAGCTCAGGAGAGGATGCAAGATGAGAATCTCTGCTATTGTGTGGGGAGACTCAGTTTCCCGGGTTTCCCCCATGGACACATGTTCTTCAGCTGGGTCTGATTTTCTCCAGACAAGCTGTCTTGGGAAGGATTTGGCCAGCCCTAAGAACCTGAAGGGAAAGGGCGGAGGGGGGTTCTCTCTCTGCCCCCGACAGCCCCGAGCTGGGTCGGTCCCTCAGACCTGGCCAGGGGCAGCCCATCCCCCGGCGCCCTTCCCCGGGGCATCCAAGGGCAGGCTCGGCGCCAGCCCCACCCCGCTCGCCACTGCCCGACCATCGTCCTCCCTCGGGGGGCCTGGGCGGGACAGGGACCCGGCTGTGGGAGGCCTCCAGATCTCAGGCCTGGCACACCGTTTACCAGGCTGCTTCCTCCTCTGACGGGGGCCCAGCACACGCCCCAGGAGACTTGGCAGCCGCCCCCAGGGCTCTATCCTCTGCAACTCGTCCCCTTGGAAGGGGCCTGGCCCAGGTGCCAGGTTCGGCTGGTCGGCCAGCCTCCTTTGGAGAAAGCAGGCAAGCCGAGCCAGGCTTGCAGTGGCCCTGGCGTGACACCTGCCACCTCAGGCAGAGGGCCTCCCGCGTGCCCTCCATGGCGGGTTTCTCCCCGGAGCCGTGGCCTGGGCACTAGGAAGGCCGGGCCTCCCCGACTCCCGGGAGGAGGGGCTAGCCCAGTTGCGCCCTGGCCCCCAAACCCTCTGGTGCCATCTGCCTGTCTCGGCACTTCTGACTCCACAGAGCCTTTCCTACATCTGGGCTGCCTGCCGTGGCAAAGTGCAGGCGTGGGGTGAGGCCATGCCTTCTCTTTCCAGGAAAAAGTGAGCCCCTGGCCGAAGCAGCAGGCCCAGGCAGAGCCTTGAGCTTGAAGCCCAGTAGGTCTGTGGCCCTCAGGGCCAGAGCAATGCTTTCAAGGCAGGGAAGCGGCCTGCAAGCTGAGTGGGAGTGGGGGAGGGGAGGGAGACAGCTGAAGCCGAGTCCAGAAGGGCGGCGATGGAAGAGCTGCAGCTGGGTCAGAGCCTGGAGGGAGGGCGGGGCCTTCACTGAGGACCCCCCCCCCCCCCGAGGCCAGCCCTAGGCCCAGGCGGTCGCGCATGCGCCCTTGGCCTGTGCGGTGTGTGGGGGCTTGAACCCAAGCCCGCAGGGCTCCCGGAGCGGCCAGAGAAAGAAGGGCCCATGGAGAGGTAGGCGAGGTGGGCAGGGGGCGCCACCTTACTCTCCTCAGCTCCCTGAGGGAGAGAGAGAGAGACAGAGACAGAGAGAGAGATCCCTGACCTCTGAGTCTCTGCCTCCACCGCTGGCTGGTGCCAACTCACGCGCCATCCCACTTCCAGCCATCACCCTCACGCCTGCCCCGGGGTCAGCCCCACCACAGAGAGGCCGGTTGGTTCCTGCTCACCTCTGTGCCGTCCCTTCCCGACCTGACCCCAGTGCAGGGGATAAGCTTCAGACAAGTCTTTCCATGTCCCTCTGCATGACAATAGACTTCCTCCCCTCTCCCATTCCACAGGCCCACCCGGGACATCCACCTTTGTCATTAGCTCAGGAGAGGATGCAAGATGAGAATCTCTGCTATTGTGTGGGGAGACTCAGTTTCCCGGCTTTCCCCCATGGACACATGTTCTTCAGCTGGGTCTGATTTTCTCCAGACAAGCTGTCTTGGGAAGGATTTGGCCAGCCCTAAGAACCTGAAGGGAAAGGGCGGAGGGGGGTTCTCTCTCTGCCCCCGACAGCCCCGAGCTGGGTCGGTCCCTCAGACCTGGCCAGGGGCAGCCCATCCCCCGGCGCCCTTCCCCGGGGCATCCAAGGGCAGGCTCGGCGCCAGCCCCACCCCGCTCGCCACTGCCCGACCATCGTCCTCCCTCGGGGGGCCTGGGCGGGACAGGGACCCGGCTGTGGGAGGCCTCCAGATCTCAGGCCTGGCACACCGTTTACCAGGCTGCTTCCTCCTCTGACGGGGGCCCAGCACACGCCCCAGGAGACTTGGCAGCCGCCCCCAGGGCTCTATCCTCTGGAACTCGTCCCCTTGGAAGGGGCCTGGCCCAGGTGCCAGGTTCGGCTGGTCGGCCAGCCTCCTTTGGAGAAAGCAGGCAAGCCGAGCCAGGCTTGCAGTGGCCCTGGCGTGACACCTGCCACCTCAGGCAGAGGGCCTCCCGCGTGCCCTCCATGGCGGGTTTCTCCCCGGAGCCGTGGCCTGGGCACTAGGAAGGCCGGGCCTCCCCGACTCCCGGGAGGAGGGGCTAGCCCAGTTGCGCCCTGGCCCCCAAACCCTCTGGTGCCATCTGCCTGTCTCGGCACTTCTGACTCCACAGAGCCTTTCCTACATCTGGGCTGCCTGCCGTGGCAAAGTGCAGGCGTGGGGTGAGGCCATGCCTTCTCTTTCCAGGAAAAAGTGAGCCCCTGGCCGAAGCAGCAGGCCCAGGCAGAGCCTTGAGCTTGAAGCCCAGTAGGTCTGTGGCCCTCAGGGCCAGAGCAATGCTTTCAAGGCAGGGAAGCGGCCTGCAAGCTGAGTGGGAGTGGGGGAGGGGAGGGAGACAGCTGAAGCCGAGTCCAGAAGGGCGGCGATGGAAGAGCTGCAGCTGGGTCAGAGCCTGGAGGGAGGGCGGGGCCTTCACTGAGGACCCCCCCCCCCCGAGGCCAGCCCTAGGCCCAGGCGGTCTCGCATGCGCCCTTGGCCTGTGCGGTGTGTGGGGGCTTGAACCCAAGCCCGCAGGGCTCCCGGAGCGGCCAGAGAAAGAAGGGCCCATGGAGAGGTAGGCGAGGTGGGCAGGGGGCGCCACCTTACTCTCCTCAGCTCCCTGAGGGAGAGAGAGAGAGACAGAGACAGAGAGAGAGATCCCTGACCTCTGAGTCTCTGCCTCCACCGCTGGCTGGTGCCAACTCACGCGCCATCCCACTTCCAGCCATCACCCTCACGCCTGCCCCGGGGTCAGCCCCACCACAGAGAGGCCGGTTGGTTCCTGCTCACCTCTGTGCCGTCCCTTCCCGACCTGACCCCAGTGCAGGGGATAAGCTTCAGACAAGTCTTTCCATGTCCCTCTGCATGACAATAGACTTCCTCCCCTCTCCCATTCCACAGGCCCACCCGGGACATCCACCTTTGTCATTAGCTCAGGAGAGGATGCAAGATGAGAATCTCTGCTATTGTGTGGGGAGACTCAGTTTCCCGGGTTTCCCCCATGGACACATGTTCTTCAGCTGGGTCTGATTTTCTCCAGACAAGCTGTCTTGGGAAGGATTTGGCCAGCCCTAAGAACCTGAAGGGAAAGGGCGGAGGGGGGTTCTCTCTCTGCCCCCGACAGCCCCGAGCTGGGTCGGTCCCTCAGACCTGGCCAGGGGCAGCCCATCCCCCGGCGCCCTTCCCCGGGGCATCCAAGGGCAGGCTCGGCGCCAGCCCCACCCCGCTCGCCACTGCCCGACCATCGTCCTCCCTCGGGGGGCCTGGGCGGGACAGGGACCCGGCTGTGGGAGGCCTCCAGATCTCAGGCCTGGCACACCGTTTACCAGGCTGCTTCCTCCTCTGACGGGGGCCCAGCACACGCCCCAGGAGACTTGGCAGCCGCCCCCAGGGCTCTATCCTCTGCAACTCGTCCCCTTGGAAGGGGCCTGGCCCAGGTGCCAGGTTCGGCTGGTCGGCCAGCCTCCTTTGGAGAAAGCAGGCAAGCCGAGCCAGGCTTGCAGTGGCCCTGGCGTGACACCTGCCACCTCAGGCAGAGGGCCTCCCGCGTGCCCTCCATGGCGGGTTTCTCCCCGGAGCCGTGGCCTGGGCACTAGGAAGGCCGGGCCTCCCCGACTCCCGGGAGGAGGGGCTAGCCCAGTTGCGCCCTGGCCCCCAAACCCTCTGGTGCCATCTGCCTGTCTCGGCACTTCTGACTCCACAGAGCCTTTCCTACATCTGGGCTGCCTGCCGTGGCAAAGTGCAGGCGTGGTGTGAGGCCATGGCTTTGTCTTTCCAGGAAAAAATGAGCCCCTGGCCGAAGCAGCAGGCCCAGGCAGAGCCTTGAGCTTGAAGCCCAGTAGGTCTGTGGCCCTCAGGGCCAGAGCAATGCTTTCAAGGCAGGGAAGCGGCCTGCAAGCTGAGTGGGAGTGGGGGAGGGGAGGGAGACAGCTGAAGCCGAGTCCAGAAGGGCGGCGATGGAAGAGCTGCAGCTGGGTCAGAGCCTGGAGGGAGGGCGGGGCCTTCACTGAGGACCCCCCCGCCCCCCGAGGCCAGCCCTAGGCCCCGGCGGTCGCGCATGCGCCCTTGGCCTGTGCGGTGTGTGGGGGCTTGAACCCAAGCCCGCAGGGCTCCCGGAGCGGCCAGAGAAAGAAGGGCCAATGGAGAGGTAGGCGAGGTGGGCAGGGTGTGCCACCTCTGACCCCCGGCTAAGGGTCTCACGCGTGCCCTCCATGGTGGATTTCTCCCTGGGGCCTTAGCCTGAGCACTAGGAAGGCCATGCCTCCCCGACTCCCTAGAGGAGGGTCTTGCCCAGTTTGGCCATTGTCACACTGGCCACATTTCTGACCTTCCCTAGTCAAACTCACTTCTTTCTGTGAATCCCTGCACCAGGGCGCCTTCTCCTTGTCACACTAACTGTTCCCAGACCTAGGCAGGGGTGCTAACACTTGTCATTCTGGTCACAGCAAAGTTCTGAAATGCCTCAGGGAGGCCTTTCAGAAGCACCTAGCACAGTCTCTACCATCACCGATCTCCCATCAGAAGAACATTACATGTTTTGCGCATCCTTCCTCCCATAGAGATAAAATGAGTGCATGAGGAAGAGCTGTCTGCTTTGTCGGAAGCTGAGGCAACTCCTTCTGGTAATACCAGGCACACGACTGTCTCTTCCAGGCCAAATTTTTCCCACCACGAGTCCATTGTTTAAGGAAACTTTCATTTCCTCTCTTTCATGGGTCTGGTTTCCCCCAAGAACACAGTGAACCATCCCCTCGCCCTGTGCTGCATCACCATAATCCCACAGCCCGAAGATATGCACAAAGTTAAATCACCACCATATCCTGAATTCAGGCACTGCTGAGACCTTCCCATCAATGTTGTCATTCAATGGTGACTCCTGAGGACACCTTTCCCCTGAGACCCACTCCCAACCTGTCCTCAGCTTCTTACAGTAACACCGAAATTTCCTCAGAATTCTCCCAACCTGGGCAAGAAACATTCTGAAATGTTCTCTGTATTAATTTTCAGGGACTGGGGACATTGGTAGATGTAATTTGAGTGTGTATGTGCAGTAGTTTCTACGCAGGTATCCTGTTTTTCAGACACATATAAAATAGTGTGGCTACTCAATGCACCAAGAAAATGGATAACTGATCAAATTTTTTCATGATGTGAAGTCTTTAGAGAGTAAATGTCACCGTTAAGAGCGCAGACTATGGAGCTAACTCCTCATGTCCAAATTCCAGCTGCATCCCTTACTAGGTATTTGTATTGGCAGAGTTATTTACCTGATTGGTGCCTCAGTTTCTTCATCTCTCAGTTGGCAATAATGATCAGCATACCTATTTTGTAGGTTTATGGAGAGTATTAAAGGAGTTAATGTTTGAAAAATGCTTGGAACACCTAGTGTATTGCCAGTGCTGTACCTATATATTAGAAATAAAATTTAGAAATTCTTCTGACACTGCCTGTGAGCCCCAGAGTGTGAGACTGTTGCCTGGATGTATGTAGAAAGCACTCCATGACATACGATGAATAAATGAGTGAACAACATTGGCGAACGCATTACCAATGTCACCTATGTCACCCTACAGGCATTCCCAAGCTGAACCACATGCAGACATTCCTGCTCTGTCCTGCATCACATTCCCTGGGGGAATCACTGGGGCTTCTTAGACCCTAGTAACCGTGCCCATTAAAGGTTCTTTTCTGTCAGCAAACCCCAGTCTTTGTCCAATTGCTGCAGCTCACAGGGTCTGCACTCTGATCCTTGTCTTCACTCGAGGGAGACGTGCCATCCCCAGAGCTGGGCACACGCAGAGGCTGAACCTTGGAGAAAATGATTCCCTGGCCCTGGGGCAGGTAGAAGAGCGAAGGGACAGAGTGGGATTTGGGGAAAATCCTCCAGGTGTTTTCAGAAGGGATGGAGGCAGGGGATGTGTCAGCAAGAACTGGTCTGGTTGGTGGGCCTTGGTGGTTAAATAGTAGGGGCGCTGAGAAATTTCATAGGTTCTAGCATAATACAATCAATATAATGGTCATGAAATCAGAATCAGCCTAATTAAGGCCAAGTTAACCCAATGTCAGCTGTTCCCTGACTCTCTAATCCAGTAGTGACTTATAATAAGGGTATTAGTGTTCTATCATCTCCTTTACATTGATTGGCTAGAGTAATTATTCTTTACATAGCCTGTCTGTTTTTACATAGTAAAGAAAAAGTGAGTTTTAAAACAACTCTCCTTGGAAAAGTCTCCCTAACATATTGAATTAATAACAGAAGCCACGACAGGAAATTCACCACATATCTTGAGCTTTGGTCTCTGGTTTTAGATCTTCCTAACTGGTAAATTACCTTGACTTCTGCCTTCTTTCTTGAGATTAGTGCATTTAGGACTAAGTAGGAGTGCAACCTCATGCCATGTGAGAAGTGGTGACTCTGGGAAGAGGTTTGTTTCATTCTGTCAGTGTGTGTGTGTGTGTGTGTGTGTGTGTGTGTGTATGACAGTTTTTGCTGCATCTTGCACTGTGGGCCAGTGTAGACTCCTTTTCTAGGGAAAAAATTTCCCTAACCACTTTCTCCGGACTTTCTTTTCACTGGTGGCTTCCTCGGCACTGTCCAATAGTAACATTAAGCACTCTATATTATAGAATTTAATTTTTTTCTTCATAGCCACATTTTAAAAAATGAAAGCAAACAGGTGAAGCTAATTTTAATAGTATATTTTAACCCACTAGAACCAAGATATCATCAATGTGGGTGCAGTCTATACAAAAATTAATAATGAGAAAGTTTACCTTTTTTTCCTGGGCTTCATAAATCCAGTGTGTACTTCCCACTCTCAGCACAATCTCCATTTGGAAGTTGAGTTTTTTCATACATTCTCTGTACTGAGATTTAATGTTCACAGTCGTCAAATAAGAGTCACTAGGAGTGGGGTGGATGATAATTTCACTACTGATTTAAGCTCTAATGGAGCTATGAACACCAAGTGGTCAATGGGTTAATCAAATGAATAGTCATATAGTACAGAAGAATGGTACCATTTGGGATTTAGAAAAAGACTGGGGACCGTGTGTCCTGACAGGGGGCACCAGGGCTTTTCTTGTTGAGAGTGACAAGGACAAAAAGAGAATAAAGTCATACTCATAAGTGTCTAACAACATGAGGGAGAAGAAATGACCTGCCGTAGTCCTGAGTTTTGACCTCGAGCTTTCTGTTCTTTACCCAAATCTCTTTGATGATGTCCCAGGACACAGGTCAGATTAATCCCCACAGGGAAAGAGGGAGGGTAGAAGTACAAGGCATCTGACATAATTGTCCTGGGAAAGCAGGCTTCATTTATCACTCTGATCCACATTCACAATTTATTTTTATAGGGTAAGAGGAAAAGAAGTATGAGGGTCAAATCATCACAGAGGAAGCGACATGATTGTGGAAACCAATCCAACCCAAAGCCTGGTTTGAGCATCTCCATCCCTTTGAGGATGTCCAGTTACATATTCAAGAGGCCAGTTACTAGAATCACATCCTATCCTGGCAAAGAGGTCAGATGCCATCAATGGGAGGAAACGTCGGAGCAACCCCAACAACTCTGCTGGCAGAAGGAAAGGAGATCTTTCCTGTATCTCCAGGCCTGCAGAGTGCAGGAGAACTGTTAAGTCCTTTGGACCTTGCCAAAGCCCTGCTGAGTCTTGCACCTAGTTGCACAGATGCATCCCTGCCAGGTGTGTTCACAGGTGGTCTGAACTCCAGCCCCATGTCCACCCCTGCCTGGTCTTCAGATTCAGCAGAGACGATCCCAGGAGCTGGTCTGTACATCCCACAGCTCCTTTGCAAACAACTTCTGGTGACTGAGGAGGATATCAGGAAACAGGAAAAAAAAAAGTGAAGACGGCAAGAGAGAGACTGGCGGTAGCACTGAGGCAGAGAGACTTGCTAGCGAGGGAGGGAGAGTGAGGGGCCAAGAAGGACGTCCCGACAAACACGATGAAGAAAAGACAAGACGGTGCAGATGACATGGAGCTCACACTACATTAATGCCTCTGCAGGGCTCCTGATGTCTTCTTGCTTTGAGCTCTTGAGACTTTAGTATATACCAATAGTTTTCTTTTCTTTGATTCCTTTGCATGACAGAGAAGATACAGACAGTGATCCTTCTGAGGTGAGAGATTGGGTTTCAGGTGAGGAGAGAAAGGAGAGCTTTTCTTCTCATTTTGTTCTCTCATTTTCCTTTCCTGAGTGTTATGCATTTGTATTTTAAGATCAACAGAGAGTTATTACAGTCAGGGGATTCTTTAGAGTTTTGCCCTCACAGTCACAGAGAAAACCTACCTAGTCCAAATGGATTGTCCTTTTTGTGTAATATTCCAATAGATTCCAACATATTTCACTAAAGAGCTGTTATATCTGTCTTCTCAAAAAAGACACCTACTTCTGGGTCTCTATTTTTCTGGTATTTGTTGCATGTTGAATCACAGTTGCATATAATGAAATACTGGATTGTCCCTTTTTTTAGATTTATATGTGTTGGAAATTTGATTCATGAAAATTGATATGCCATTGTGGTATCATGCTCTCAGGAGAATGACTGTTTTCAGCATCACAAGTCTCACAATAAGCCAGTGTGTTGGGATTTGTCTATTTGCCCGATCGAGTACGCTGCACTCTTCAAATCCTCTTTATCATTACTTACTTTTGTCCCACAGATTTATCAGTTTCTGAGAACAATGTGTTAAACAATAATAGAGTATCTTAGTACTTATATCTTCCATAAAAAATGAGTTATTTTTTAGCTAAATCTTCTCTCCTCTATTCTTCCATGTGGTAATCATCTGGAATTTTGGTGCGAATGTGTTTTTAATGTCTTGTTTTAAAACTAATACTAAATTAGACAGACTGTTTTTTCCTTTCCTCGTGACTCCTGTTATGTTTTCCTGGGTTCACATTTCTTCTTCCTGATGTACATTCTTTACCAGTTCTTTCACTGCAGGCCTGTGGGAGGTCAACTTTGAGTCTGTTTGTATGTCAGATAACGTCTTTCTTTCTTTGACACATAGTTTGAATAGGCATTTAATTTAGCTTTGGAGTAATTTTTTTCCTTCTTTGTCAAGTTATTTAATATTTCTGAGCCTCCATATCTTTAGCTTAAAATGGGAATAAAACCCTAAAAATGGTGACTGTAACTGAGATAATACACGCAGAGCATGCCAGTCATGTTGCTTAGCAGAAATTAAATAATCAATAATGATTATTATTAATCATTATAATGATATTATTATAATAATGTAATATATAATAATATATTAATGTATAATAATAATTATACGTTAATTTATAATTATAATGTACAGTGTATAATGTAGGCAATGTATAATAATAATATATTAATATTATTAATCATTATAATCCTCAGAGTGTGCATTCTCAGAGAATCACTGCTTAAGATTGAGAATATGAAGCTCACACACAAAAAGTCTGAGAGAGTGGCATGACCATGACTTTAATTCTCAGCCCTTGGGTATCTTCAGCTGTGGTCATCTGCACAGTGTGTGCAGATAATGTAATCTGTTCCCACAGACCCACAGCAGAACAGCGCAGCCTGCCTCATGCTTGGGATGCTCTGGGCTGCTTTTTGGGGAGCCTCTGCTGTGAGGCTAGTTGGACTCTGTACAGAGAAAGATGAAAAAAGACTCTATCTTTTCCCTCAGATTTCTCCCCCCGAGTTTTATTCACTTTTACATCCAGAGCAGATACTCTCTTCCCAGAGCCTTGGTGTTACTCTGGGATTCAGGCTTCCCAGACACCTAGTCATTTCAGCTCCCAAGGCCCAAGGTGACTGCAGAGTCATGTCTCACCCACTCCTCCCATCTTGGCCTGTTTCCCGTCATGGAGGACCCATGAGTGGGGAGAGGAGCCATCGAGGGAGATTGATCTGGAAGTCCTGGTGAATCTGAGCTTCAGAGAATGAAGCAGAAAAGGCGAACTTGAGACTGCCAGGCCTTCAGTGGGGGAGGAATATGGAGGAACCGAGAGGGGTGTGATGGCTGCACAGAGTCAAGGGGAGGGATGTTCCAAAGTTTCCTAAGAGAAGGGAAACCTTGCACTGAAGTGGAGATTCGATTTTACATGATGGCAATGTCTGTGCTGGTTTCACCAATTCTGGTGTCCCTGAGGGATGAACTGGTGTGACACCACAGGACAGAAGTTGCAGTCACTTTCAGGACTTAAAGAAGGTGAAATCTTTCAGCTTAGGCCCCTGTGAGCCAGTCAGGGGCCAAGTCTAGAAAGGCTTGGAGCCTGAGTCTATCCAATGTGGTTTCATTCTGTTCCAGCCAAGCTCCTCTGGACCCAAGCTGGGAAAAGGGGACCTCAGATCTAGTCAGATCTAGTCATTGCAGCTTCCATAGTTCGCCATGAGGCAGGTAATAGCCCAGGCGCCGTCACTGGACCTCATAGTCGCCCTCCTTCTTCCGCTGGCAGACAGTGACTTGTGAGGTGAGGAGAGCACATCAGAATGTTCCAGTCAGTTGCCCAGTATGGGAGACTCCAGGGGAAGGAGATGTCAAAGTCACAGAGACCCGATGTCTCCTGTGTCTCCCTCTTCCTTTTGTCCACTTAATTTTCACCCTCAGTCCTTCTTTTCCTTCCCTTTTCCCTCTCTTGGCTCTCTCTTCCTCTCTTTCCCCTACATGTTCTAACTTAATTGAGGTATTAACGACATACAATTAACTGCATACATTTAAAGTGAACAATTTGATACATTTTGATTATAACTTAGTCAACCAACACCACAATCAAGAAAAGGAATGCCCATCCTCCCCAAATTTCCTCATGCTCATTTTAATTCCTCCTTTCCTGCCGTTTGCAAACACATTCTCATTCCCAGGCAACCAGTGATCCGGTATATGTCCCTATAGATTTTCCTGTATTTTCCAAGAATTTTTATAAATGGGATAATATACTATGTACTCATTTTTTTACTGGCTTCTTTCACTCAGCATAATTATTCTGAGATTTATGCTTGTCACTGCATGTACTATGAATTCATTCCTATCCCCATCCCTTCCCTGGCAGCACTGTGCACACACCCGAGCACTTCCCAGGTTGGCATGAGAGCCAATAGTACTGCTTCATCCCCAAAAGTAGGAAGGCGCCTTGGTGCAACTCTGGGAGGGGTTGGCAGCAGCCCTGGACCCACGCATGAATGCTTTCCTGGATGGTTGGAAAGCCCACCGTGCCACTGGAGTCCCAATGATTGGCCAATGCTCAGAACCCTTGAAGAAGACCCACCCACCAAGCACAGAGGCTGGCATGAGCATAAGAAAAGGCAGCAGCAGATATATGTGCACATGCAAATGCTTTCCCAGATGGCACAAATACCCATAGTAGTGCTGTGGTCACACAACTGGGTACGTGCCTCCGTGTGGCGGCAACTCTGAGCCCAGTGTGAATGCTTTCTCAGCGGGTAGGAACACCCACGGTACCCATGCAACTTCCAGCATATGGGGTGGGATCAGAAACACAGCTCATGCTTCCCCCACAGTGGTAGCAGGTGGAATCTGTGACCTGATACTACCACAAATATGCAGGCAAAAGATTAGTTCATCAAACACCATAAGAAACTACAGTAAAAATTCAAAGCAGAAGGAAATGACAAGTCTCCAGAAACCAACCTTGAAGTCACAGAAATTTACAATCTAAATGACAGAGAATTCAAAATAACTGTCATAAAGAAACTCACCAAGTTTCAAGAATGTTCAGACAGTTCGATGAACTCAAAATAAAATTAATGAGGAAAAGGAATACTTCAGCAAAAAGAATGAAATTATTAAAAAAAAAGCAGAAATTCTGGATATGAAGAACATAATTAATGAGATAAAAAAGAATCTAGAATCCTTAAAAAATAGATCTGATGTTATGGATGAAAGAATTAGTGATTTAGAGGATAGAAATATAGAAATGCTTCCAATGGACGAAGAGAGAGGACTCAGATTTTTAAAAAATGAAGGAATTCTTGGAGAAATATATGACTCAATTATAAAAGCAGCCTAAGAATTATACGTATTCCAGAGGGAGAAAAGAGGGAGAAAGGAGCAGAGAGCTTGTTCAAAGAATAATAGCTGAGAACTTCCCAAATCTGGGGAAGAACCAGACTTACAAATACATGAAGCCAACAGAATGCCTAATTACATCAATGCTAAAAGACTTTCTCCAAGGCATATAATAGTAAAATTGGCAAAAGCCAATGGCAAAGAAAAAAAATTAAGGGAAGCAAGACAGAAGAAAATAACCTAAAAATGAACCCCTATCAGGCTTTCAGCATGTTTCTTGGTAGAAACTTTACAGGCAAGGAAAGAATGGAATGATATATTAAAAATACTGAAAGACAAAAACTTTCAGCCAAGAATATTCTATCCAGTGAAACGATCCTTATGATACAATGGAGAAATAAAAGTTTTCCCAGATAAACAAAGGCTGAGGGAGTTCATCGCCACTAGATCTCCCATACAAGCAATGATCAAGAACGCCCTCATACCTGAAACAAAAAGAAGGCAAATGTCTACAAAGCTTTGAGCAAAGAGATAAATAGACAGACAAAATCAGAAAGCTACAGCTCTGCTTCACAACAGGGTAGCAAATACTTAATTATAACTTAAAAGAAGAAGGGAAGGAAAGCATCAAAAGTAACTATAAACACTTCAGCTTAGTCACAAATGCACAACACAAAAATAAATAACTTGTGACAACAATAACTCAGAAGGAGAAGAGGAAAGGGATGGAACCTGCTTAGACTAATGGAGATAAGAGTCTCTCAGAAGATGGACTATGTCATCTATGAGATCTTCATACAAACCTCACAGTAACCAGCAAACAAAAAGTCAGAGCAGAGCCATAGATCATAAAAAAAGATAAAACCTCCACAGAAAACCCCCAAAATGAAATGGTAGTCAGAAACACAAAGGAAGAGAAACAATGGAAATATAGATTAGGTGGGATTAAGCCCTCATGTATCAATAATCATTCTAAATGTAAATCGATTGAATTCTCCAATCAACAGACACAGAGTGGTGGGGTGGATTAGAAAACAAGACCCAACAATACGCTGCCTCCAGGAAACACATCTGAGCACAAAAAACAAACAGGCTCAGAATGAATGGATGGGAGACAATACTGCAAGCAAATGGCAAATAAAAGAAAGTAGGTGTTTCCATACTTATATCAGACAAAGCAGACTTCAAGATAAAAAAAGACTATGAGAGACAAAGAGGGGCAGTATATAATGATAAAGGGGACTTTCCACTTAGAGGACATAACACTTATAAAGATATATGCACCTAACACAGCAGCACAAAAGAATATAAAGCAACTATCAATAGACCTAAAGGGAGAAATTAACAGCAACACAATAATAGCAGGGGACCTGAACAACCCACTTACATCTATGGATAGATCATGCAGAGAACGGCAACAAGTAAATAGTGGAATTAAATGAAACATATGATCAGATGAACTTAATTGATATATAGAGAGCATACCCTCCCAAAACAGCAGAATACACATTCTTCTTAAGTGCACATGGAACCTTCTCAAAGATATACCATATGTTGTGAAACAAGGCAAGCCTGAATAAATTTAAGATTGAAATCATATCAAGCTTCTTTTCTGACCATAATGCTATGACACTAGAAATCAACTACAAGAAAAAAGATGGGGAAGTCACAAATATGTGGAGACTAAAGAACACACGACTGAAGAACCATTGGATCAATGAACAAATCAAAGGAGAAATCAAAAAATACCTGAAGACAAAGGAAAATGAAAAGACAACCAAACAACTCTTATGGGATGCAGCAAAAGCAGTTCTAAGAATGAAATTCATAGCAATGCAAGCGCACCTCAACAAACAAGAAAAATACCAAATAAGTAACCTTAAACTACACCTAATAGAACCAGAAAATGAAGAACAAATGAAGCCCAAAGTCAGCAGAATGAAGGAAATAATAAAAATTAGAGCAGAAATAAATGAATTAGAGACTAAAAAAACAGTAGAAAGGATCAATGAAACAAAGAGCTGGTTCTTTGAGAAGACTGAAACAAAATTGACAGACCCTTAGCCAGACTCACTAAGAAAAAAAGAGAGAAGCCTCAAAGACCTAAAATTAGAAATTAAAGAGGAGAAATTACAACAGATACCACAGAAATCAAAAGGACAATAAGAGATGGGCCGGCCCCGTGGCTTGGTGGTTAAGTGCATGCGCTCCGATGCTGGCGGCCCGGGTTCGGATCCTGGGCACACACCGAGGCACCACTTCTCCGTCCATCCTGAGGCTGAGTCCCGCATACAGCAACTAGAAGGATGTGCAGCTATGACATACGACTATCTACTGGGGCTTTGGGGGAAAAAATAAATAAATAAAATCTTTAAAAAAAAAATTGTTTGGGCCGGCCCCGTGGCTTAGCGGTTAAGTGCGTGCGCTCCGTTGCTGGCGGCCAGGGTTCGGATCCCGGGTATGCACCGATGCACCGCTGCTGAGGCAGCGTCCCACATACAGCAACTAGATGGATGTGCAGTTATGACATACAACTATCTACTGGGGCTTTGGGGGGAAAAAATAAATAAATAAAATCTTTATTAAAAAAATAATAAAATAAAAAGGACAATAAGAGAATACACTGAACAATTTACATGCCACCAATTTCGATAACCTAAAAGAAATAGATAAATTCTTAGATTCCTACAACCTCCCAAAACTGAATCAAGAAGAAATAGAGAAAATGAACAGACCAATCACAAGTAAAGAGATCAAAATGGTCATCAAAACCCTCCCAAAAAAACAGAAGTCCAGGACCAGATGGCTTCTCTGGAGAATTCTACCAAATATTCAAACAAGATTTAATACCTATGCTTCTCAAACTATTCCAAACAGTTGAAGAAGATGGAACACTTCCTAATTCATTCTATGAGGCCAACATCACTCTGACAGCAAAAGCAGGCAAGGACAGCACAAAGAAGGAATATTACAGGCCAATATCACTGATGAACACAGATGCAAAAATCCTCAACTAAATATCAGCAAATCGAACACAGCAGTATATTAAAAAGATCATATACCATGATCAAGTGGAATTTATACCAGAGATGCAGGGATGGGTCAACATCCGCAAATCAATCAATGTGATACACCATATTAAGAAAATGAGGAATAAAAATCACATGATCCTCTCCACAGATGCAGAGAAAGGATTTGACAAGATCCAACATCCATTTATGATAAAAACTCTCAATAAAATAGGTATAGAAGGAACGTACCTCAGCACAATAAAGACCATATATCACAAACCCACAGCCAACATCATACTTAATGGCGAAAAACTTAAAGCCATTCCTCTGAGAACAGGAAGAAGACAAAGGTGCCCACTCTCGCCACTCGCATTCAACATAGTACTGGAGGTTTTGGCCAGAGCAATTAGACTGGAAAAAGAAATAAAAGGAATCCCAATTGGAAAAGAAAAAATGAAACTCTTGCTGTTTGCAGATGACATGATTGTAAATATAGAAAACCCTGAAGAATCCATCAGAAAACTATTAGAAATAATCAACAACTACAGCAAAGTTGCAGCGTACAAAATCAACTTACAAAAAGCAGTTGCATTTCTATACCCTAACAATGAACTAACAGAAAGAGAACTCAAGAATACAATCCCATTTACAACTGCAACAAAAAGAAAAAAGTGTCTAGGGATAAATTTAACCAAAGAGGTTAAAGACCTATACAATGAAAACTATAAGACATTATTGAAAGAAATCAATGATGACCTGAAGTAATGGGAAGATATTCCATGCACATGGATTGGAAGAATAAACACAGTTAAAATGTCCATATTACCTAAAGTAATCTACAGATTCAAAGCAATCCCAATCAGAATCCCAATGACATTCTTCATAGAAACAGAACACAGAATCCTAAAATATATATGGAATAACAAAAGACCTCAAATAGACAAAGAAATCCTGAGAAGAAAGAACAAAGCTGGTGGCATCACAATCCTAACTTGAAAATATATTACATAGCTATAGTAATCAAAATGGCACAGTACTGGCACAAAAACAGACTCATAGATCAATGGAGCAGAACTGAAAGCCCAGAAAAAAAAACCACACATCTGTGGTCAGTTAATCTCTGACAAAGGAGCCAAGATCATACAATGGAGAAAGGAAAGTCTCTTCAATAAATGCTGTTGGGAAAACTGGACAGCCACATGCAAATGAATGAAAGTAGATCATTATCTTCTACCATACACAAAAATTAACTCGAAATGGATAAAAGACTTGAATCTAACACTTGAAACCATAAAACTCCTAGAAGCAAATATACGCAGTACAGTCTTTGACATCGGTCTTAGCAGCATCTTTTCCAATACCATGTCTACTCAGGCAAGGGAAAGAAAAGAAAAAATATACAAATGGGACTACATGGGAGTAAAAGCCTTCTGCAAGGCAAAGGAAATGATGAACAAAACGAAAAGACAGGGCCGGCCCCGTGGCTTAGTGGTTAAGTGCGCGTGCTCCGCTACTGGCAGCCCAGGTTCGGTTCCCAGATGCGCATAGACGCACCTCTTGTCCGGCCATGCTGAGGCCGCATCCCACATACATCAACTACAAGGATCTACAACTATGACATACAACCATCAACCGGGACTTTGGGGAAAAAAAAAAGGAGGAGGATTGGCAATAGATGTTAGCTCAGAGCCGGTCTTCCTCAGAAAAAAAGTGGAGGATTAGCACGGATGTTAGCTCAGGGCTGATCTTCCTCACAAAAAAAAAAAAAAGGAAAAGACAACCCACCAACTGGGATAAAATATTTGCAAATCATATATCTGACAAGGGGTTAATCTCCAAAATATATAAACAACTCATACAACCCAACAACAAAAAAACAGATAATCCAATCTAAAAATGGGCAGAGGATATGAACAGACATTTTTCCAAAGAAGATATACAAAAGGTCAACAGACACATGAAAAGATGTATAACATCACTAATTGTTAGGGATATTCAAATCAAAACTACAATGAGAGATCACCTTACACCTGTCAGAATGGCTATAATTCCCAAGACAAAAAATAACAAATGTTGGAGAGGATAAGGAGAAAAGGGCACCCTCACACACTGCTGGTGGGAATGCAAACTGGTGCAGCCACCAGGGAAAACAGTATGGAGATTTCTCAAAAACTTAAAAATAGAAATAGTATACCTTTCAGCTATCCCACTACTGGGTATTTATCCAAAGAAATTGAAATCAACAATTCAAAGAGATTTATGCACCCCTGTGTTCACTGCGGCATTATTTACAATAGCCAAGACATGGAAGCAACCCAAGTGCCCTGCTACAGATGAATAGATAAAGAAGATGTGGTATATATACAATGGAATACTACTAAGCCAGAAAAAAAAGACAAGATCATCCTGTATGCAACAACCTGGATGGACCTTGAGGGTATGAAGTTAAATGAAATAAGCCAGACAAAGACAAATATGCCTGATTTCACTCATATGTAGAAGATAAACATACACAGGGATAAAGAGAACAGATTAGTGCTTACCAGAGGGGCTGGGGGCTGGGGCTGGGGGTTGTGTGAAAGAGTTAAAGGGGCACATATGCATGGTGATGGATAAAAGTTAGACTACTGGTGGTGAGTAGGATGCAGTCTATACAGAAATTCACAGATAATAATGAACACCCGAAATTACACAATGTTAAAACCCTTTATAATTTCAATAAAATAATTAAAAAAGAAAAAAAATAATTCATTCTTTTTTATGGTTGAATAGTATTCCACTGTGGGGATATACCACACTTTGTGTATCCGTTCACCAGTAGATGGACATTTGGGTTGTTTTCCGTTTTTGTCTACTATAAATTGGTTGTTATCAACATGTGTGTACAAGTCTGTGTATAGACATACGGGTTTATTTCCCTTGGATGGATTCCTAGGGGAGGAATGGCTGGGTAGACGTATATAATTATTAAAGATGCATCCAAGCTATTTTTCACCAGCACTCGATGAGAGTTTCAGTGACTTGACATCTTCAACAACACTTGCTATAGTCAGTTTTTTTAATTATAGCCATTCTCAAGTATGGTGGAATCTCATGATGACTGTCATTTACATTTCCCCAATGACTCATGTAGTGAAGGAGAAGGCAAGCCACACACAGACTGGGAGAAAACATCTGCAAAACATATCCCTAGAAAAGGATGTGTATTTTTAATATATAAAGAGGTCTTACAACCCAATAGTAAGAAGACAAGCAACACGTCATGGCTTACCAGCAGACAGCAGATCAGGCCTGTGATGAGCACCAGGATTCCCGCCAAACAGCTGAGGATGAGGGCCCAGACAGGGTGGTCTGGGGAGACATGTGCTGGGGTGAGCCACCTCCTGTCATCGCCCCAAGGCTCCTGCTGACCCCACTGTGCCTCAACCATCCTTGACAAGGGTTGGCCAACTCTCCTCATCATCCAAGATGCTGTGCGCATGGTTCTCTTAGATGAGGCACAGCATCAAGATGCTCGCCCCCTACCGTGGGCTGGGGCTTCCTGCAGGTTTACCAGGCTTATCAGTCAAGGTGTCATCTCTATTGGGAGAATATTCTGGAAATGAATGAAATGGAGAAGGCATGTGAATGTGTTTCACTCTTTTTAATTAAACTTTTTAGACACAGAAAAATAAACGGAACAGTCTCATAAACATCCATCATCTAATTTAACCATGTATATTCCATCTAATTAAAACAATATTTCATCAATGTATAAACTATTAACACTTGCCACCCTTGATTCCTACCATGTTTTCAATGAAATATTAAAGTCAAGTAGACATCATGATGTTTCAACCCATTTTAGTTTCCATCTCTAAAAAGTGAGCACACTTTGCTACAAAATCCAAGACCATTATCACAGAACAAAAATGTAATAAATTAAACCAAATTCATACCTCTGGGCACAGAGGACTGCATTTGGGCTGGACTTTCTTATGACGGCCGGGGGGAGAATGGGTCATCACAGTTGGCAAGCCTATGGGATCTCTCTAAATTTGTAAATTCCCACTCAAAAGTGTTCTTCCGTGCCTAGAAACACATTCATCCCCTTCTCCTTTATCTATTTGCTTAATATTAATTTTCTAGGATTAAGCTACAATGTAATATCCTGCAGGAAGTCTTCTCTGATTTCCACCTGCAAGTATGAGTTTGTTCACATCAAATAATTGATAAATTTCAATTCTCTACTCTTGTTATTGCCAGCTACAACATAAACTCCAGGAGGGTAGGACACACAGCACCCAGTGGGCATGGGGGGAGGGGTGCAGGTCCCCCTACTTGTACCTCTATCCAGACAACCTCTTAGAGGTGTGCTGTCTGATATGCAGCAGCAACAAGTCTCTTTTTAAATTAACATTAATTTTAGTTACATAAAATACAAATTCTAGTACCTCAGTAACATTAAATATCAGTAACAATAAAGACCAGTCACAATACCATCCTTCGAGGACTCAACAGCCACATGCAGCTATGCACTGGAGAGCACAGATAGAACATTCCACCACTGCAGAAAGTTCCAGCGCCTTGGTGCTCATCTAGAGTGGGACTTGGCAAACTATATCCTGTGGATCAGGAACCACATGACCCCCAAACCAGTAAGTCTGCTTCACACACAGCTGGAGTCCCTCACTGACCATCTGGCCCAGTGGCTCTCAGTGCAGAGATAAGGAAACAAAAGTCCAGAGAGGGGAGGTGATTAGTTTGAGGTCACAGAGCTGTCTAGGAGAAGGTGAGGGCCTCCTATACTACACTGGTGTCCTTTTCTCTCTCTCAATGGTGGGTAAAGACTGGGGGACTATGTCACCTCCTGCCAGCCTGAGAAAGTTCAATGATCTCTCAGCCCCAGGCATCCAGAGTCCCCAGAAAGGCCTCACTTCCTTTTCCAATGACCAGGGAGCCTTACCATCCCCAAGGACACTCTTCCTGTCCAGAGTCAAGTTCTGCAGCTGGGTACCATTCTGGGTCAGCCGCAGGAATTCCTCATAGATGGCAACTCTGTCCAGTCTCCGTACCAAGGCGGCAAGGTACACAGGGAGTCCACTCCAGTGTGGTTACTGTGGGGGACAGACCTGGAAGGGCACAAAGGATGAACAAGGGTGCCTGGAATTCTACCCTGATTCTAGATTCCCTGCTTCTGGGTCCTGTCCAAGAGGACTTTTTGCAATAATGTAAACACTTTCTGCACTACCAAATACACTCATTATTAGCCCCATGTTGTTATCGAGCACTTAAAATGTGGCTAGTGTGTGTGAGTGAGGAACTGAATTTCTCATGTAATTTCATTTCAAGTAATTAATTTATAAATAAATAACTACAGGGAGAACATTTTTGAAACTTTGGAGTAAGGACTTCTGCAAATGCATAAAAACAATGAGAACACTGGTAAAAATGGTCAAAATCATCTTTTCAGAAGTCTAGAAATTAATCAAAGGCTTGTAAGAACTGAGGGTTTAGTGAAGACACACGGTGGAATCTTGATAAAGGGAGCAAACTTTGTGGCACTATAACCTGCACTATTCCCATCTTGCTCTCACAATATCCTCCATAACTTTGAAAACCATCAGTCTCAGAACCATGGTAGCTGAGACAGCCAGCAGCCCAGCAGCCATAATGGGTTTGGAGCTCTGAAAAGACCCATCCCCATCGAACTCTCACTAGCTGACCTGCCTGGCAGCTTCCCGAAAAAGCCCCATGTTCAGGGCTTGACTTTACTTGACTCAGAGCTTGCCCAGGGAGGAAAGTCTGTCCCCAGGACACTTGATAAAAATATTCAGGGCTAATTGTTTTCTACTGTAGTTGCCTGAGGGAGTGATACCAGCCGAGGCAGGCAAGAGGTGACCCAAAAACTTAGAAGAAAAATTGAGGGAATGAGATGTCCACAGGGGGCTTTGAAAAGCTCCAGTGTATTTGTGGGCATCTAGAAGGCCACAAGGGCTCAGGGCTGTGGCACACCCAGGACAGACTTGAGAACGTCTGAATCTCTCACCTCTAGTTGGAGGGGTGGCTTAATATCTGAAAACTAGATTATGTAATACACCATATTAATAGAGTAAGGGCTAATACCACGTAATCTCGACCATATATATAGAAAAGAATTTCACAAAATACAACGCCCTTCATGCCTAAAAAAGAAAACACTCAACAAATTAGGAATAGAAAAAACTTTCTCAACCTATAAACAGCATCGATGAAAAACCCACGGCTAACACCATATTCAATGGTGAAAGACTCAAAATTTCCCCCTAAGACCAGGGACAAGACAATGATGTCTTCCCTCATCTCATATGTTAATCACAGGTACTAGAGGTTCTAATGAGGGCAATTAGGCAAGAAAAAGGAATAAAAGAAACCCAGATTGGAAGGGAAGAGGTAAAACTATTTGTTTTGCAGAGAAGATATTTTATATAGAAAACCCTAAAAAATACACCCCCCCCACACGCACAATATGTGAATCGTATCCCAACAGGAGTATAAAAAATTTAAATTGCCCCATGCGGTTAGTGGCTCCACTATTGGAGAGCACTGTTAGACTGCTGATATTTGTTGAAAGTCTCCAGAAGAGGAGGAGGAGGAGGATGCTGGAGGTTGGTGGCCCCAAATGTTAATGCTTTTCTCAACCCCTGAAAACCTATGGAAGGAGATGGTAGGATTAGCTGACAGGGATGTGGGGGAGAATGGGCACCATGTCAGTGACTTCCAGATCAAGGATGTGTCACAGGAGCTCAGAGCCATCAGCCACCAGCTCAGCCAATGCTTCCAATCTCCTCAACCTACATCAAGTCGGTGACCAGGCAGGAGTGGAATATGTCTCACAGCTGGCTGCCTCTGTAGAGCTTGGTGACCTAGAACAAATGCAAGGGAGAGTGGGTGAGATGGAGGTCTCCTGGGGATGCAGGGGGCCACTGGAGCCAGGGAAAGATCTCAGACCTTGGGGCAAGGGAGACCTGACTTCAAATCCTGGCTCTGCTCCTAACTCATTGTGTGATTTAGGCACAATACTCCCCTTTCTGAGCTTCAGTTTACCCACGTGAGAAATGGGGAAGGCAGCTAGGACATCACCTCTGGAAAGTGAGAGAACCCAGACACGCAGGGAAAGTGAAGGATTGAAACAATATTGTAACAGATGTAAGTCAGGCGGAGGAATGAGGGTGCCCTCAGGGCAAGGAGAGATGGGGGAGGGGAGACCCCACCTGGTCCTGCGTGTCTCTCTGCAGGGCGGTGTACTCCGAGCATCTGGGCTCCGGGTTACTGAGGTTCGAGCTGATGCTGCGGAAATGCAGCTGGTGCTCTCTCTGCATGCATAAACTCCAGGGTGCAGAGCCTGGAGCCACCCATAGGAAGAGCAGACAGGTGGAGACTCTCAGCTCCCAGCACAGAGGCATGGAGGCCCACGGGATCAGGATGGTAGGTGCAGACAGTGTCCACACCGGTGGCTCCCCCATCCTTCTCAGGCCTGGGGAGAGAGGGACGTGGGGACTCTAGAGAGAGGTCCTGAAACCTCTGGGGTGGGGGCCAGAACAGGAAGGAGGAAATGGGAGGTCAGTGGGGAGACTGAGAGAGGGGTGGTCACGAAAGTGGTCATTTGGGGCAAATGCTCAGGGGAGGGTCTTACCTCAGGGAGACCAGTCTGCAACTCAAGGAGAAGAGGCCCAGGCTGCTCTTCTTGAACAAGGATCCAGCTGGGGAGGAAGAAGGAGGAGGATGAGAGGAGAGACAGGGGTTGGGGGAGGGGCTGGGTGGGATTTAACCCACCAGGAGCTGCTGGGACCAGGGTCTCACCAGGCTCTGCAGGACCCTCCCAGTGGAGTAGAATGTGGCTGAGCTGTTGCTCCTGTCTGATGAATACCAGAGGGTGGAGATGGGGAAGGTGACTGTGAGGGTCTTCAGGTTGGGCCCCAAAGCTGCAAGACGAGAGGGAGAGTGATGGCCATCACTGAGAGCTGGCCTGAGACCACACCAGAGTCCTGTACTCATTATCATCTGTCGTCTTCTCTCCCAGTGGCACCACCACCCACCCGTGTGGTCACACAAGTCAGAACCAGCATATCTGCTCAGCTCCTCCTCCCTCCCAGTAACACCAATTCACCTTGCACACTGGTCCTCACATACACACCATCCCTGTCCCAGCTCAGGTCCTAATTTCCTTCACCCAGACCAACACCCCAACAGGCTCACTGCATGCTCTGTCTAAAGGATGTTCTGCATGGACTACTAGAAGGATCTTTCTGAAATGAATACCTCACTAGGGCCACCACTGCTCTAGTACCACCCATGGCTCCCTATGGCCTTCAGTGTTTAGTTCAACCTTCTTGACCTGGCACTCAAGGCTCTACTCAATCTGGCTCCTGCTGACCTTTCAGTCTCATTTTATCCATCTACTGCGGGATAAACATTATGCTTCTTGCAACCCACATTCGTTTCAATTCTCCCCATACGGCATGTTGTTTCTGGCTGGAGCCTTTGCTCATGGAATCCTCTCTGCCAGGAAAACTCTTCATCCTCTATTTGCCAGGGTCCCTCCTACTCATTCTTAAAGACTCCATCCTGGTGAAAATTGCTCTAGTAAGCTCTTCCCCTCCAAATTATTCCAGGTGCCTCTCCCCGAAATATCCCACATTGTATTATAATGGTGTGTTAATTTCACAAGACTAAGGGCTCTCTGAGGGCTGGCCTTAGACTGAATCGTTGGTATAATCTTTGTGACAAGCATGATTGCCATAAAACCAGAATTTCACACCCTGGATTCCCAGCTCCTGGATCACAACTGGCTCGTGGGGGAGTGGGGCCAGAGAGCTTCTCTTGGGAAGGAAAAGGGGTCCCCAGATACCTGTGGTGGCTTCTGGTGGCACAGGCGATGATCAAGTATGCAGGGACGTGGTGGCCGGCTCGGGAGCTGTGGAGAGGGCTGTCATCAGCGAGGGACAGAGTGGGAGGAGCCCCCAGGCTCACACGGGCTCCAGCACTGGCTGTCTCAGGACCACCATTCACAGGTGAAGCATAAATGAGAGTGAGGGGACGGGTGACTGTGCGAGCAGAGGGATGAGCAAGCCTGTGGATGAGAGGAGCCCAAGAGAGAGAGATAGGTGAACAAGAGAGACTGAACTTGGAGGAGAGACAGATAGACAGGCAGAAAAATGGGCAGATGGATGGGATACCTGGAAAAGGAGGACCAAGGGCGGGGCTTTAGCAGAATTAAAGTGAAAACCACGTGTGGTCAGAATGTGATGGAGAACATGTCTGTGTCTAAGGCTTTCTTACACTGGGCTGGGACTCTCCACCAGAACCTGGGATAGAGAGAAGAGATGAGTTAGGGCGCTTCCAGGTGCTTCCCTCACCAAGGACAGCAGGTGAAGGAGGACAAGTGCTCCCCAACCCCAAATGCAGACGGGACACAGGAGATCAGGGCCAGGAATACTCACTGGTGGTAGTCGGGGCCACGCTCCATAGGTGTAACCTGTGGAGAGAAGGCGAGAGGAGCTGAGCAAGAGTTGGGGTGAACATAAAGAATTAAGGGAGAGGAAGGATGTAGGGACCTTTGTGGGAAAAGCAGAGGGGAAAGCATTGGGGACGAGTGGAGGGGTGTTCAGGGGGAAGGCAACGAGATGGAAGGTGGCTGGACCCAGTGATCACACAGTGATGAGAAGACTGAACCCAGACCAGGAGGATAGAGAGATGGATCATAGCTCACTTTAGAGCAACGGAGGGAACACAGAACTCCGACTGGGAGAGAGAGTGTGGCTGTAGCACAGCCCCTCACCACTGACGTAGAGGCTGTCCCCGTCCAGGGTAAAGGAGCCCAGGTGGGTGACGCGCTAGGTCTCATGGCTTAGCTCCCAGTAGAGTCACTCTCTGTCCAGCCTGGGACCTGCGGAGGTCAGAGTGGAAGTCGCAGATGATGTCCACCCCAGTGGCTGCCCCACCCTTCTCAAGCCTGGGTAAGGAAGATCATGGGGATGTGGAATACTGAGCAGGGTCGTTCTGGGTGTGGAAAGCGAGAGAGGGGAAGGGAGGAGGCTGAGGGAGATGTTGAAGGGGCTGCTCTGATGCCTGCAGGGGCTCTCCTAGGTGTCTCCCGTGTCAGACAACCCCCTGACAAGTAAAGCCTGACTTCTTTTAGGATGTGGAGGGGGACCTGTGAGTGGCAAAGAGGGGTGAACACACAGACCTGGGTGAGGGGGAGTCTGCAGGTCTGCACGGACAGCAGCGAGAACAGTCAGTGCCCTGTGCCATCTGACACATGCAGGCAAGAAATTACCGTTATGTTCTCTCGGTTCTACACTCCAAGGTCTTTTCTTTCTACTTCTTTCCTACTCCACAGCCATCACCCAGGCCTAGGGAACAATCATCTTATTCCTAATCTTATTCCCAGCACCTGCCATCTTGCCTATTAAGTCTTCATTCTTAACCATGAAGTCCATTTTAACCCACGTGCTTAGACCAAACGCTAATCACATCATCCTACTCGCATCTCTCCAGAGTCTTCCCACTGGTCTTAGAACAGAGTCCCAAGTCACCCCTGATCTGGTCCTGCCTGTCCTCCCCTCGCAAGTGTGGCTCACACCGCTCCCCCTGAGTTGACTCGGCTCGGCCATCCCTGTTCTCAGTTCATGGACACACCAGGCTCTCTGCTTCAGTGGTGTCCTCATGCGGGTCCCTCTGCCTGAAACGCTCTCTTGAACACACTCCCACACCCTCATTCCAGTCTAACCCTCCGACCAGCTAAATCCAGTCCCACCTCCAGCTCTCAAGCTAAATATCAGTCCTTCTCAAGAGGGCTTCTCTGCACCCTCAGTTTGATTCCCCTTGTGCCAAACTCTCACATCACTCTCATCATTAACTTTTCAAAATCCAAATTCCCAAATACAATATATATTCCATGGAAGTGGGACAAGGTCTCTCTGGTTCTCCAGGTCCCCGTGCATGTGTCCCAGGGCCTGGCTCATGAGATGAGGAACCATCTCGGTTTGTCTAGGACTGCCCTGGTTTAAACACTAAACGTCCTGTGTCCTGGAAAACCCCACTGTCCTGAATAAACAAGGATGGTTGGTCACCATAAATTATACACTCAAAGACTATCTATTGCATGACAAGCACACATTCCCCTCAAGAACATCACAGGAAAGCTAGAATGAAAAAGGCACACACACATACACACACAATTAGTAGAGGCCAACAACTAAATACAAAATTACTTAACAAGATTCTCTGCAACGTGAATCACCAGACCGTTATTTCAGAAAAGTTTCAGAAACAAAGTTAATTCCCTTTACAAGGCAAGGTGGAGAGGACAGTCTTTTTGGAGACTAGCGCCCTTCCCTGCAATCTACAGTGTTGCTTAGTACTCCTCCAAATGATTTGAAATGTCATAAAGAAAAAAATGCTCAAAATAAATCTGGCTACTGGCAAATTCAATTTTAAATTTGTTATTAATACAAAGAAGTTCCAATCATCTTTTTCCCTGAATGCTCCTTTATTTCAAATTTTTGTGGAGGATTTATAGGACTTTAGAAGTCAATTGAATGGGTCTAAGGAACGTTGCTGAGTATCGCTGCTAATATTTCATGGGATGTCTTCTAATACTACATACACACGCAAAACATTTCTGTTATTATACTATATGTAAATCTTGACTTTTGAGTATTATGCAATGCAAGTAAATCTATATTTTCTACTATAATACACATTTTCAGTTATTTACGTTGGTTTCATGTGTTTTTATTTGCATATAACTGTGCTTACTGAAATATTTACCACACAGAACCACACACAGCTTACCATCTTTCCGTCCATCAAACATCAATAATATCTCTCAAGATACCCTCACTCTCAATGACTCCATGTGGTGACAACCTGAACCCAGGAAAGCCCACTGGCAGGTCTTCTGCACAGCGGAGGCTGCCGGAACCTGTTGGTACCAGGTCCACAGGGTACTCACCTGGTCACACAGAAATCCATGGATCAGCGAGGACAGGTGGACCCTGAGCCTGGTTTCACCTCAAACTTGATCTCCACGGATGCTTCTCGTGTCTGAGGGGGGAAAAAAGGCGCAAACAAGCTTTTGAGGCCTTTTATAGGATGTTGGATGGAAAGTTCACCCCATTCACTTTTCTTTTTCGTATTTACTGATTTAACTGTAACCGTTGGTTGTGACTGGATTTTCCCGATTCCTATCCAGCCACCTGCTGCTCCCAGAGATGGGAGAAAGCAGCTTCGTGCTGTATGCACTTGAGTCGCTCAACTCACTTGGCTGGACAGAGACTTTTTGGTGACTCTGGACCCTTTAAACAAGCTTGTCATTTAGGGACCCTGTAAGTGACTCGTTGACTTGTCAACAATTTCCACACTTCATTCAGGGCTCGGGAGATTTTCAGGCCCTGGAGCAGGTTTCCCAACCTCGGCACCACTGACATTTGGGGCCGGATAATTCTCTGTCGGGCCGTCCTGGGCCCTGGAGGATGCTGAGCAGCATCCCTGCCTCCCCCTCTAGATGCCAGGAGCGCCACATTTGTAACAACCCAAACACCGTCTGCAGACGTGGATAAGCCCCCTGGGGACAAAATCACACGGAGGACGATGACGGGGACTCTGAGGAAGGGACGACGGCGCCTGGAGCCAGGAGGAACAGCAGCATCGGGCGCCCTGAGCGAACAGCCCGGGGGAAACGGGGCTCCGGGAGGACGGAGGGACGCCGGGCCCTGACGAGGCTACCCCTGGCCCAGGCCCCTACCTGGACCGCGACTGGATCTGGGACCGCCCGCCGCTCACTGAGCCCCGGTCCTTTGGGCGAACGTCCACGGGAATGTGGTCCGCGCCGAGAAGACGGAACACACCACGCAGAACGCCCGCTCCATCCAAGGCTCCGCCCGCGCTTCCGGTTCCAGTCTTGGGCGGTCGTTCGGGGAGGACGAACGTTTGGGGGCTGCGGGTTGAGGCGGCGGGCGTGGCGATGCCGCGCACCCCAGCCTCGGGGGAGGTGTCTAGTTTCTAGAGTGAGTGAGAAGCTGGAAAGCGGGCTGGGTCAGCACCAGGGACAGGGACAAAATCTAAGGGAAGGACTGTGTTCGGGAACCAGTTCTAAGGGCGGGCTGTGGGCGGGGACAAGGCTGTGAGTGACAGCAGGCTGGGGAGGCGGTTCTGTGGGCGGGAACAAGGGTGCGGGCAGGGCCATGAGCCCGGACCAGGCTGTGGGCGGGGACGAGGTTGTGGGCGGAGCCAGGCCCGAACGTTGTGGGCGGAGACCAGTTCCAGGGGCAGGAAGAGGCGAGGGTGTGGCTGGAATAAGTCAGGCAGACTTCACAGCGGGAGGAAATCAGCTCCAGGGGCGGGGCTGGAGGCGAGGCTTTCCATGGACCCCTAGACTGTACAGGTAGCTGGATGTTGAACAGCTGTTCTTCACTCCTTTCCCCACCTTTACACAGCCTCATAGAATGATGTGCCCATATTTAGAATTCTATATATTTTGTGCGTTTGCTGTTCTTAATTTCATTAAAAAATTGGATCATATATTCACATTTCTCTACAACTTACTGTTCCAAGCCAGTAGATAAGGATATAATGCTATTTTAATTTTAAAAATCTGGGGGGAGGGAGGCCTACGTCGTAGGTGCACGTATAGGAAAACTTCAAAGAGTGGTGCAAAGTCAATAAAATATTCTCACTCTACCACTGTCTCCAGGTACTTTTGCACAGAGATAAACATCCTTTCCTCCTCTATCCTTCCAGACATACTGCGTATATGTGGGACTGTGTATATGTTCAAGCCCAAGAGGGATGTCCCCAAGCAAAACCTGAAGCCCATGAATTGTCTCATGCATCAGAAGTTAATGAGAAGAGATTTAATTTTCTGGTGGAAGGAGATGAACCAGTGATGAATCCATAGGAAGACAACAAAGAAACAAGAGACTTTTACCATTTAAAAGGTCAAAGGAAAAAGTGAGAAAGAAAATGTATTCATACTATCTGACGTAGCACATCTCTGGATAAGATTCATATGCTATAAAATGGTAAACACTTATGTCATAAAACAGTAGACATTGAATTTTGATTTATCCTAATTCATTAAATAGTTATATTGGGCAAGGGGAATTATGTTTTTAACATATGTAAGAACTCTTCATGCTGATTTTTTCAGAGAAGAAAGAAACTATAAATAGTCAAAATCTGAAAAATGAAAACACTGTATGAGTAGCTAATTTAGAAATATAGATTTTTCAACCAGAAAATTAAAGAAGTTGTTTTTGGAACCAGAGTCAAGAGTGGGGATGGTAGCTTTTCATTATAAGGCTTGGAGTATTATTTGAGAGATGTGCGTATACATACACACACGCACACACACGGGAGCCTGAATTTGTATTCCAAAGGGATCCTCTAACTCTACAAAGAACTTGTAAAAAAGATTCACTTTATAACAGTAGAACATATTTTGAAAAGTACAGACTTCAAGCATTAAAAAAGCTGTCATCATCCAGGTGGAAAGATGAATGGGGCATCCCTTTCCAACCCACATGGTGATAAGCATTTTACATACACTACTTTTGAGTTTTCTCACAGCAACTCATAAGGAAGATGGTATTATCTATCTCCATTTTGCAGATGAGGAAATTGGTGACAGCATATTGCTAAAATTTTCATATAAGTTCTCAATAGATATTGTTTTATGTTAAAATTGTTTATTGAATTTTCTTTTCATTAATAAAATGATATGTGTCACTCTTACAAATAAGCAAAGGCTGTGTAAAAACAATTTAGCAAAACGACAGTTTTCTTTTGATATAATTAAATATAACAATCACTTTATTATTTTTCTGCTCTCTGTCTCACATCTACGAAGATACTTCCTATCCTAAAGGCTTACTAGAAATCTCTACTAAAAATCAAGGATCAGGGAATACCCATATTATGCAAGGTTCCTGAATACATGCAAAAAAGCCATTATAACAAATTTTTGTACAAAAATCTTAGATCATTCATGAACTGATAACAACACAAATCATGATTAGGCAAGGTATTTCTGTAGAATGACAAATATTTAAACTTTAGACATTTAGAAAGGTATGTCATTACAATAACTAATGTGTATAAGAAGAATTTTTTCAAACTCACTAAGTGCCAGGAAATCATTTGACAAAATGCACTGCAATATTATTCACAATAGCCAAGAGATGGAAACTACCTAATTGTGCATCCGTGGGTGAAAGGATGAAGAAAATCTGGGGCATCTATTCAATGGAATATTATTCAGCCTTAAAAAGGAAGGAAATCCTGTATTCAGAATTGCTTGCCTGGATCATTTCAGTGGCCATGTGCTTTCTTCCTTACTACCCTCTGATCCATTTGCCAACCAGGAACCAGGGTGATCCTCACAATGTAAGTGCCACAACCTCTAATGGATCCCTAAAAGAGATTTTGGAGGTGGACTGCCTGGTTACCAGCTGTGTGACCTTGGTCAATTATATAACCTCTAATATTCCTCATCCATACAATAGAGGTTAATAGTATTGTCTCCATGGCATTGTTGTGAGGATTAAATGAGTGAATACATGTCAGATGCCTAGAATGTGCCTGGAATATGATAAGGCATCATGAAAAATTTAACTGTAATTATAACCAAATTAAATATTGTGATGGCCTATTAATTAAGTTGAACCATATGAAATTTCTAATATTCAACCATTTTGACCCATTATTATTGTTGAATAAATGATAAAACTCAGTCTAGGCAGGTTGTGTAGAGTCAAAAAGGATTGGATAAATGAAAATATTATTAGAAAAAATAAGCTGAAATAGATTGCTTTGCAATTTACAAAGCAGTTTCTCATACTTTGTTTCATTTAATCTCTATAGAATGCTTTTCAGGGTATTATTAGCACTGTCTCTGAAGGAGTAACTGACTTTCCCCAAATCACACTACATTAAATAACACAATTAGAGTGGAAACATCATTTCAAGTATAAATCCCATATGATATTTTGTTTCCCCTTCATAATATCATCGGTCCTCTCAAGAAAGTGATGAAATAATGCTGATTCATAGGAACTTAGTCTTAAAGAGACATACTCTCAGATGATAAACACTATGTCTTTAAAACAGGGGTGTTGCGAGAAGAAACTTGGGACCAATGCTTTCTGGGTTTTCAAGTCCATGATTAGACTTCTGGTAAACAGTCAAAGAAGGGAAAGGGTGAAAAATAGTCCAGAATGAAAAAAGTTTGACATATATGTAACTTTATTGATCACCTCAAGTTTCTCTTTTTCTTTATGTTCTGTGTCACCCTACTAGAATATAAAAGCTCTTAGGGTAGATGACTGCTATCATGCAGCAAGTGGTAGGCGCTGAGTAAATATTTATTAAAGGCATGAAAGTGGCCTTGAATACATCTGCTCTTTACTCACCAGAGAACAGCCCCACAGCAGGCAAATGGCATCATTAACAAAATTTTAAAAATCATATCCTTATTAGCTCATAACCATGGATACAAGGCTCCCATTTATTTCATACTTTCTAAGTACTTCAGCATTCTGCTATATTAGGGAGTGTTTCCACAGCCTTGCTGTAAAATAAAGCAAGACTTTTTGGCCCATTGATTGCTGTTTCCAGCAGGGCCCATCTCTATATTTACCTCTAAACAATGAACTATAGATTTGTTATCCCAATGAACAGCGATTTGGTATGGAAACTATTTTATCAGTGTCATGTGAAAGTAGACATTTGATATGTCTTTAAGGGGTGATATGGATAATAATGTTGATGCAGAAGAAGACAAGTGAAAATTCTCTCTGGTCTTTGTCAAGTGCATCTGCGTGAAGGGTATCTTTTTGTCACTGGATTTCAGAACTCAAAAAGACTCGTCCAACTCTTCATGTTACTGGTGAAGAAACTGAGGTCTAAAGAGGTTGAGAGATTTGACCAAAACTAATTCCTGGGACTAGAGAAAGATCCTCTGATTCTCAGCTGGCCACATTGTCATAAGATCTCCAGCTCCAAACAACCAAGAGAAGCAAGTCTGTTGATTTCCAGGCAGAAATGATTCCCCTTCACGTTTTTACTTTTTCTCCCTTAGATGCCTGCTCTGCCCTGACAAGGAGTTTATCTGATGTTTACGCTAAACTTAAGAAGAGGAAAATGCTCCTGGCAAACACTTGTGATTCAGTGTGGCACTGGCGAGCACAGTCATGAAAAAGTGAGAATCAAAAGAATAAGAGGTAAATAATATTAAAGAAGAAGAGAAAATCTATTATTTTAGTGGGACATAACTTATAAAGTTTAGAACTGGTAAATAAGTGCAGTAATGTATAAGGAAGCTAGATTCCTATATGAAATATCAAAAATACTGTTACATGAGCAAGACTTAGTTTAAACATGTAAATAATTATTCCATTCATAAGAGCAATGAATTATTTAAGATGAGTAGTGAAAATAATTGGAACTACACGTTAGTTATATGAAGAAGATTATAAAGAGATACAAAGCCTGTAAAAACTCTGATTAAATGGAGAGATATACTATACTTGTGATTGAAAACAGTGTTTCAAAGATATAAGTTTTCAAACATTATTCAGATTCCATATGCTTCAAATCAACTTTTAAAATGATGTAGTGTTTGTTTTATAGACTAAAAGATATCCATTTGTAAAATAAAACGCTGGAACTTCAACTAACATTATTCACAAGTAAATCATTCCAAATGGATTATAAGGGCTAAAATTAAAAGTAAAAATCCCCCACGTATAACAGTAGTGGATGACAGTATAGAAGAATATCCATAATCTTAAAATTAGTGAAGATATTCTTAATATATATGCTTAAAGATGTCTGGTTGAAAAGAGGAAGGAGAAAAAGTAAAATGGAACGTGATATGGTCTCTGATTTTCTTTCAGAGACTTAATCTAGAGACGAATATTCCAGTCTACGATATTGGATAAAGAAATAGAAATCTGTGATAATTACACAAATACTGAGATGACATATATAAATGGTAGCATAATGTATCAGTTAGTTTCTGCTGTATAACAAACCATCCTAAAATTTGGTGGCTTCAAATAAGAATAGTTGATTTTTTCTCAAGATTCTGTGGGTTAACTGGGCAGCTATTTTGATCTGGAGCTATTGGTGGCTCAGCTAGGATTGGCTGGTCTAGGACGGCCTTACTCACATATCTGATTGTTGACTTGAAGTCACCTGGAGTAATGGAGATGTGCAGTCTATCTAGACTCATTCACATATTGATGGCCTCAGGCTTCCCAAGGGCAGCCAGAGAAGGACAAATACCAACAATGAGCAAGTGTTTTTCAAGCCTTTGCTTATGTCATTTGCTAATGTCCCATTGGCCAAAGCAAGTTACAAGGCGAAGTTTACCCAGAGTCAACGTGGGATGCTACGACCAAAGAGACAGTGGGAGAGGACTAATGTGTGGCCATTTTCGCAATCTTTCACACATAATTTTAGAGGAGAATTAGTATGAATGTTTGTGTATTTGTTCATTTGAATGCCCGAGGAAAATTGTACAAAGCCAAAAGTAACGTAAAGCAAAAAATTAAGTGGACATGTAAGGTAAGTTTTGTTGGTACTTAAAGTGGGTCTGCACAAATGTGATAGTTTATTTTTCAAGTGTAGGCAAGTTCTTGTGACCTATGAAAATAACTTACATTTCGATTATTTTCTCGCTGAGTGTGTTTTATTCGTTAACACATTTGATGTGTTTCTCTCTGGCCTTAGGAAAATAACGTAGCACTTCGGAGCAAAGATGCAGCCTAATAGCCCCACACTGGAGGCCAAGATGGAGAAGACATCCACAGCCACCATGACCTTGCCCATGGTGCTGTGGTAGACGGAGAGGAAGGTGACCCAGACACTGCAGAACACCAGCATGATGAACGTCAGGAACTTGGCTTCATTAAAGGTGTCAGGCAGGTTCCGGGCCAGGAAAGCCACAGTGAAGCTGCCCAGGGCCAAGGAGCCCAGGTATCCCAGGACACAGTAGAGTGCAGTGACCAAGCCCTTATTGTGCAAGATGAAGATGTGGCCGTGTTCAGAGTGTGCATCTGTGTCAATGAAGGGAGGAGAGGTTCCCAGCCAGATTCCACAGAGACTCAGCTGGATAAAGGAGCAGATGGGAATGATGAAGTTAGGTTCCTCTGACACCAACCACTGCCTCATCCTTCTCCCTGGTGCAGTGACCTTGAAGGCCACAGCCACAGTCATAGTTTTGGCCAAGACACTGGAAACAGCCACAGTAAATACAACTCCAAATGTGATTTGTTGAAGAACGCAGGTGGCTGTCTTGGGACGACCAATGAAGAGTAAGGAGCAGAGGAAGCAGAGGGTGAGGGAGATGAGCAGGATGTAGCTGAGAGTCTGATTATTGGCCTTGACTATGGGAGTGTCTTGGTGCTTCACAAAGACCCCCAGGACCACAGCTGTGAGGACAGTAAAGCACAGAGCTGTGCAGGCCAAGGCCATCCCCAAGGGGTCCTCATAAGCCAGAAAGGTCACAGCTTTTTCGAGGCAGCAATCTCACCCTCTGTTGGCATACTGATGATCTGGACACTTCACGCACTGATCCATGTCTGGGGAGAGATGCAAAGTGTCCTCAGTCCAGGTTCAGTCATTCTCTCTCATTCGCATGCCCCCAAAGAAGGCATTAGGTAAGTTTAGCCAATTGTATTCCTTTGTTGCTCCAGGCACCAAATAACAGAATACTCTGCAGAGAACCATTCCCAGTTAATACTGCCCATCTTCTTTCTGGTTAAGTAAGCAAAGCTATTATCCTTCTCAATATTTATCTTGCATATTCATGAAAGCACTTTTTTCTCAGCAGAAAACCTAATGTCCTCCCTGTCTCTCTGAGCTATACCGTTGTAAGCTATGGCTTAGATTTACTCATTCAATGAGCAAGCAGTTATTGGAAAACCTCCATGAGCCAGATAATATGCTACATTCTAGGGAAACAGAGATGACCAAGTCATAGACCTCACTCCTCGGGAGTTTCAAAATGAGACCATTTCTACCATTTAAAATGTTCTCCAAAACATTTCATCTTGATTTCACTTCCACCACTTCTGTTAAGATTTTAGTCACTTCTCTCCTATGTTATCATAAGATCTTATTACTCTGGTTCCCTGCCCTTGTCCTTTATCACAAGTGATACTTCTACATGTAAGTGGGATCATGTTTATCCTCCATTAAAAAATCCGACAAACTCTTAGGAAGACCAAAAAGACTGTATAACCTTGGTCTTGCCTACCTCTACTACCTCTGCTCTGATTTTTAAGATTCCCAAATCTTCATGTGGTTCTGAAACTGTTCCGTGCCCACTCATCCCTGCAGGTATCAATATATGCTTTTTCCTTCTACAGGGGCATTGCTCCTTCCTCTTTACGTCCCCTTAAATTCTCTCACTTTTCACGTTTAGAACTACAATCTGCCTGATAACATTTTCTGTGGATGGTGTGAGTTAGGGTTGGCGAGTCATTGTCTTCTCCATGGAAACAACCAATTTACCCAACATGGTTTATTGAAAAGGCTTTCATTTTCCCACTCCTCCTCAGTGTTTCCTTGTAAATCAGACGTCTATACGTGAGTCCTTATATGAACAGCTTGTATCTGAACTTACCATTTGGTTCCGTTGATTTTCGTGTTTATCGTCTTGATGAACCTCCTCTATTGTGATGGTGTAATACTTGATGTCAGGTAGAGTAAGTCCTCCCACTCTATTCTTTGTCTTCAAGATTTTCTTAGCTAAGTTTTTCCTTTATCATTTCCATAAGAATTGTATCAATTGTAATCTACACAGAATGGGTCATCATTTTAGCTGCAATTTTGTGGAAGCTGTAGATTAATTTGGACAGTTTTGATATCTGTAGAATTTTGAGTCTGTTCAGTCACGAATTTGATTTATCCCTCCACTTCTTTCAGTCTTCCTCCATTTTTCTAAATGCTGTTCTATAAATTTATGGACAGAAATCTTTTGAAAATCTCATTAAAGTTATTTCTAGGTACTTCATACTTTAAGATGTTGTAAATGTCATTTTTTAAAATTTAAATTTTGAATGCTTATGACGGGTAGATGGAAGCAAAACTTTCTATATTAACGTTGTATTCAGCCACCAATAAACTCAGTTAATACCTTAATTTATATGGATTTTACATTTATACCATAATATCATTTGAAGATAACATCAATTTTACTTCTTCCTTTGAAGTAAATTATTCCTTTTATTTCTTTTCCTGCCAATATTGTATCAGGCAAGACCTCCAGCATAACGGCTTATAGAGGCAGTGATGTTGAACATTCTTCTCTTATCCTTGCTTTCAACAGTGCACCCTAAAGTTCCATTCTGTGAATACTGTGTATGGGAGTAAGAGAGTTTCCTTTTGTTCCTGATTTGGTAAGTGTTGTTTCTGTTGTTGTTTGTTTTAAAATATGAATAGGTGTTTAATTTTACTAGTGTTTCTTACAGTTATTGAGATTATTATTTCTCTTTTTTCAGAGATTAGTGTACTGAATTACATTGCATGAATCTAATTTGGTCATGATATGTCATTCTTATAGCTAGATATAGCTAGATTGGGAACCTTGATTTGATTTGATTTTTTTTTTTTTAGGTTAAATGAATTTAATCCAAGAAAGACAGTGGCCTGTAATTTCCTTTCCTGCAATGATTTTGTTAGATTTTAGTACCAATGTTAATCTAGTCTCTCAAAGTGAGTCAAAAAGTTTTCAGTTTTTCCTATTCTCTGGAAGAGTTTGAGTAGATGTATATTATTTTTTTCTTGAATATTTTGGCAGATTCATCAGCTTTGTACCAAATAAATAGCTTACAATAAAATTTTGTAGAAATGTTTTAAAGGATGGTTTCAATTTCTGTAATAGGTATGGCAATATTCAGATTCTTCATTTTTTCTTGAGGCAGTTTGGTAACTTTTATTTGCCTAGAAATTTGTGAATATCCTCTAAATTTTCATTGTATCAACATGATGTTATTTATGTTTTCTTCATGTTAAAAATTTTCCATATGATCTGCACAGATTACTCCATTTTCAACCTTGGTATTATTTTGTTGCAATTTTTCTCTTTTTTTGAACACTAGTACTAGGATTTTATTGAGCATATTTGTCATTTATTAGAATCTAATTTAGTTTTATTTATCTTTTTGATGTTTGTCTTTTATTTTGTTAACTCTTCCTCTAATATTTATCATTTTGTGTTTTCTCTTTTCCTTGTGTTTACTTTTCTCCTCTTTTTCTAGTTTATGATGAATGCTTAGAACTTAGAAATTCAACCTTTCTTTATTTAAATATATACAATAATATATAAATATATACAATCTAGTATTATACATTTCTCTTTAAGGATAGATTTAACTCCACCCCATAAGATTTGATGAATAGTATTTTTAATTGGAAATACATTCTAATTTCCATCATAGTTTACTCATTAATCATCGGTTGTTTACAAGTATATTTATTAATCTCCAAGCCTGTAGGAATTGAAGTTAGTGGACGTAGTGTTTTTTAGATGTGCATATGGAACATATACCCAAACTTACCACACGCCAAATGTGCACGTGGAAGCTTTATCCAAATTGACGATATGCCAGACTATATCATCAATCTCAGTACATTTCAAAAAAATTGAAATTATACAAAAGATGTTGTGAAATTAAGCTTCATATTAATCACAAAAATAAAATTAGATAATGCCAACATTGAGGGGATTCCAGCATTGCACCATTTAATATCATAAATCTGAGTAATTCCAAGATGTTAATTATTGTATGAAAAATCTTCAGTGTTGGTTTTCTGTCCCTCTTCTATTTCATGACCCAACTCCCGAACCCACATTGTCTCTGTTCTAGTCATGTTGAACCTTTTCTCAGCTCCCTAGAATATTAAATGCAGGGCTAATTTGCCAGTTTTTGCCATTTCTAAGAATTCCACCAAGAATTTAATCCGCTTTCATTAGTCTGATATAATACTAATGCTACTGCCTCTGTGAAGAAGTCCATAATGCTTCCCTCCCCACAAACATATATACTATCACTTATTTCATCCCATGGGTCTCTGCATACCTATATTGCAGCCCTATGTCACCACCTTGAATTTGCATCACTGCATGTTGTCTCCCCTACTCACCTGTGAACTCGAGGAGATCAGAAACCAAGCTGTACCATAAGCTCACTGTACACCATGGAAATACTTACTTCTTAAATCAAACACAACCTTTCTGTGCTCCTGCTCTGTGCCAAGAACAGCACCAGACACTGGAAAAATAAGGATTTGTTCAATGTGATCTAAATGTAGCTTTAAAGAAGATGAAAAGTAGGGACTTACAATACCATGTGTTAGATTCCATGAGAGAGATTTAAGTTAGTTACTGTGGAGTGGTAATAAAAGGTTTCCTTGAGATCATAATGCCTGCAATGATGTTAAAATGAGACAAGCAAGCTAGTTCAAGGTAGAGAGAGAGGGTATCATTTTGGGAGGAAATATTATTGGCTATAAAAGTTAAATTACTAAATGGAGGAAGGCAACATTTTGACCCTGCAGTCCTCATCAAAGCTTTTTCCTTTCTTTGGGAGAACGGTGCATACAAAAGAGAGGTGGAGAGCCAGCCCTGATAGCCTAGTGGTGAAAGTTCAGTGCTCACCACTTCGGTGGCCCATGTTGGTTTCCCGGTCATGGAACCACACCATCTCTCTGTAAATTGCCATGCTGTGGTGGTGGCTCACATAGAAGAACTAGAATGATTTACAACTAAGATATAAAACTATGTACTACGGTTTTGGGGACAATAATAAAAGAGGAAGATTGGCAACAGATGTTAGATAGCTCAGGACAAATGTTTCCCTTCAAAAATAAAATAGAAGTGGAGAATGTGGCTGCAAGGCATATACTCACCTATTTCATTGGAAATCACATTCTCTGGGCTGGGAATGCAAGCAAAACAACAGGCAGCCTTGCTCTCTTGAGGGCTCTTCCTGAATCCCGGACTGCAACTCTCACTGCATACAGAATGTGGAGTCTGGAGAAAATCAGATAACACTTGGTAACAGCTGTGACTTTTACCTAATTTTCAAGTAACTAGAGTGTTTTAGAGTATTGGGCCTTAACAAACTTAATCTTGAAATATCTAAATCCAATTCATTGGTTGGACGCCATGCATATTATATGATATAAAACACTGGTACACCTCAGAAATACTGTGGGTTTGTTTCCAGAGCACCGCAATAAATCAAATATTGCAATAAAGTGAGTCACACCAATTTTTTGATTTCCTAGTGCATAAAGAAGTTATGTCTACACTATACTGTAATGTACTAAGTGTGCAATAACATTATCTCTAGAAAACATGTACATAACTTAATTTTTTTAAAACAATTATTCCTGAAAATTACTAACCACCTTCTGAACCTTCAGCAACTTGCAATCTTTTGCTCATGAAGGTTTTGCTTCCATCTTGGATTGTTGGTAAATGAAAAAATTACTTCAGTTGGAAGTGAATTGTTAAATTCCCATATGTGGTCCTTTACGAAGCTCTGAGGGGACACAAAACCCCAACAAGATTTTGGTTATTCATGTGTGGTTAAGTAATTGTGATTGGGTTCAACCCACCTCAGTAATTCCTGTGTCCCACTTTATCACATCCTCAGATAAAGACAATTCTTGACCACGTGGAGCATGTTGGGAATATTCTCCTATTTTCACCTTAAGTCCAAGACCTTCGGGAAAATTCCAAAAGTTGAGAATGGTTTACTCTGAATCTGATTTTCCTTCATCAGCCAAATTCACTGAGTCACCAACAGGATTGCTAAATTCTATGTTCCTCAGAAAGGGGTGCAGCTAAAAGAGACACATCATCCTGTGGTGAAGTGGGCCCGGGTGTTAAAGAGAAAAACCCTGAATTGGAGACAGCCTTTCATTGTCTGTAATCCTTGCTTCATAACGTACCTTTATTACAAGTATCCAAAGAAGTAAAGCAAATGATATCATACGGAGAACTAAAATATAATGTTTCTAAAATATCAGTTAGTTTCAAGAGAAAATGCCTAAAGACAAGAATATCAAGATGATCAGTGGTGATAGGATTCAGACAAATCTCGAGTACAAAGTCCAATCTAGCCACCCTCATGCACTCTCTGAATTTTCCCAGACCATCAATCTGCAAAATGATGTTAGCAATACCTAAAGTTGTTGCAGAATTAAATAAGATCATTTATGTAAAGTATTCACTATGATGTTCAGCACCAGATAAGCACATAAAGGACAAGTTCTCTTCTTGTCATTGAGGTGATTCATGGGAGAAGACAGGATATTCCCTATTGAAACGTTAGGCAGGCAAGATGTTGGGATCCTTTGTAAAACAAAGCATTGATATTGACTCATAGCTCACTTCCTCGTTGCCACTAGAAACTTCTTGTAGATGATTTACTACCCAGGACTAGATATACCTCCTAGAGAGTGAAACAAGTATAGAAACTCTTGTGCTTTTCTTGGAGAAAGAATCCTAACTGCTTGGTTTGAGCACCTGTGGAACCATAAGAAAGTCATTTTGACGAGTGTACGTTCTGTTAAGTCGAAGAGACTTTACCTGCCAGGGACAAAACACCAGACCTTCCCACTTCGCATTGACTGCATTTCTGCATGTTGAAGAAGCATCTTGTGAAGGTTCCAGGCCACAGCATACACAGCATTTTACATACTGTAACTCAATTCAGTCATGCTTGTGTCAAAAAATCTGCCAAAGCAGCCATCCTAAGGAGGCATTAGGTGGACAATTCTCCAGTGTTTTTCAGTAAGACTCAGAAGTCATGCAAGGAATAAAGGGAAACCACAACATAGTGAGGTAAATGTCTTCTGGATATTTGGAAGGGTTAACTGTCTGGATAAAATTTTCAAAGCCAGGAACCTCACTACGGTGGTGTGAAAAAATGATAGCCCCATGGAATAAGTCAAGGATGAAATCTCTCTCACTGTGGATAAAATCCCACTCTGATGTCGTGACCCAGACTTTCCATATCACTAAATACTCCCAAGTAGAAAAGCTCAAGCTTATGAGAGAGTTGGCATCACCAGAAATGATAACCACAGTCCCTTCTGTTTCCTCTACTTGGAAATTGTATGGCCATGTCCTTGAGTAATATGACTTTTCAGTCACAGGAATCTTTTCCACAAAGGCTGCACAGATTCCATTCCTGTCCATCTCTCCTCTCAAGTCTGAGAGAAACACAACACCTTTCTTGTCTTCCGAGATGACCAGCCCTATCCAACTCCAATTGAAATGAAGTAGCAAAGAGTCCATGCCAATGGCTAGAGATGTGTCCCTGGGGGCCATCTAATAGAGAGATGGAAACTGCTCATCATCATTCAGGGTAAGCTCAAAAGGACCATAGGTAAGCTAAAACGAAAAGACAATTGGAAGCAATATGAGGAAGGGGATTGGCAAAAATCACGCTCTCAGTCCTGAAGGCTGTTCAGCAACACCTGGAGTGGTAGAAGGGGACACTTGCTCATTTCATTTTCTAATCATTTTCCACTCCCTGAAAGCTTTCTATAAAATAAGATCAGTCAGAGTTCCAGGAAACTGCTTTATCTCCTTCCCCCTCAAACTTCTCTCTACTCTAAATAAAGGAAATGTCATACTCCATCGAGGTCCTGTACACGGACCCTTTGAGATCATATCCTTTGAGAGATGCACAAACTCAGTCTCCTCCTTTCTTCCTTTTTAGGCCCCTGAGAATGGCACCAAAGGAGACGTGGTTTCATCTCTCCCCATCCCACCCAGTCTTATTGTGGAAATTTGTACAGTTCCAGCAGTGTTCCAATCTGGGCAGAAATTGCCCAGGTGGTTCCTGTAAGGACCGCTAGAGACTTACTCTCTCTCCTGCAGTCGTAATTAGGGATGTCCTTGCCCAACCCTGAGAGTCAAATCAGGGAACTCTCCAATGTCCTCCTTTCACTGGGTAGGGCATTATAGAGATCAAAGCCCAGAGACATGTTGGGCAAGATATGAGGGTCCCTGTTGATTTCCTCAATGGCGAAAACCAAGGACAGAACATACTGGTAGTTCTTGTACTGAAACCTGCATAGAGGGATGAGGATCCTTAGGGAAAATACTCAAAATGATTTCCTTCAAATGCAATACAATGACTTTATTAAAATGAATTTGCTATTGACTCGAATGTCTGTGGCAACAGATGGTACTCCTGAAACCTTAGAATTTATAACTAAAGAAAATAACATGACTCCAGCTGTGGAACATCCTTACTGAATTCCACACTCATGAAAGTAACTGGTTAAATACACAGAAGAAAGTACAATGAATGGAAAAACAGATCACATTCAGAGTAGACTTGTAAATGGCTCTTTGGCTCAGGATCCAAAATGCTTGCTAATATGAGCACACCATTAAATCCTTCCTAGAAGAGCAACAATATTAGCACGAGATTGGAGAAAGCCCTGAGGAGGAAGAATAATTGTAACTGGAAGATACGTGACAAGCATAGACGCATGACATGTGCACGTTGAGAATGGTGCAACAGAAGGCTATCAATCAAATTGCCTAAACCTCTGTCCCCTCAAACCTGTGCGTCTGTCACCATCAAAACCAGGAAACTAAGGTGAACTTCAGAGATCCAATGAAGGAGGAATCATCAACAGGCAGGAACAATTGAAATAATCATGAAGGACTGAAGGGACTAGAAACACTTAGGAATCTAAGAGAGAGAACATTGTCAAGTTTAAAAAGCTTCTCATCCATTTCTTATTTTAAAAATATAAAATTAAAATTAATCATTAACATCTTTAACGGTACCTATTCCTGATAGCCCATATTGTCTTCATCTTTTCTACAGACATTCTAAACACAAATAACACCTAGGCCAAAGAAAATTCTCTGAATTTCTATTGCCTGGGATTTGTAATAGCATCAAGAATAAAATAGAGCAGTCACTTGTATTTATTTCAAGTGTTCTATTATTTGAGGATTGATTAGTACCCTAGTTCATGCTCACTGCTTGTTAATGCTCCCCATGTCCCTGTGAAGAATAGGTGTTCTTCACTTGTTGGGTATAGGGTTCAATGTGTATCCATTAAATCAAACTTGCTATTTGATTTTCAAATACTCTATTATTAGATATATGTTATTCTTTGTTTCAGAGGAAAGTTGAAATTCTCCACTATGATGATATATTATGTCTACCTCTCCTCCTCCCCTGCCTCCTTCTCCTGTACTTCCTCCTCCTCCTCCTCCAACTTTTTCTTCTTGTCTTCTTCTTCTTCTCCTTCTCCTCCTCTTCCTTCTCCTCCTTCCTTTCCTAGTTGAGGCTATATTATCTTCACATGACATCATGTGTAGTATAACGACTATATCTTCATGATAAGTTGAATTTATATACCAGTGGGGATTAACCACTTAATTCCTAATGATGCTTTTTTCCGCATCTGTTTTATCTCATATTATTATAGCTACCCTGGGTTGATTTTTGATTGATATTTTCCTAGCTTATCTTTATATCTTCTATTCTGTTTTGAATTTCTAGCTTTCCATGTTTTTTAGTTTTCATAAGTCTTGTAAACAAGATACAGCTAAATTTATCATTGTCGCATCAAATTTAACAATCTGTATTTAACTGGAGAATTTATTCCATTTACATTTGTTGTGATTATTTATATCCTTCTTTTGCTCCCACTATCTATATGTTTTCCTTCTATTTTTTCCACAAGTTTTATTATGTTATTTCCCTTTAAAATTTATTGATTTATACTTGTTTTCCATATTTTATTGTATCTCCTCTATTTGGATGACAGTTATATTCTTTACTTCTATTTTACCACCAGCCCACATTGCCTGAAGTGGATATAGCTTCTCATCTCCTGAGAAATTTATAGACCCTCTAACTTTCAGTTTTACCCTCATGACTCACTTGTTTTTGTTGTACAGTACTTTATTTCTCCTTTTTCTTTACTCTCTCTCATCATCTCCATATCTAATTTATCTTTCATGTTTTTTACTTCCTTGTCTTTCTATGCTGCATTCTATTTCCTTCAGAATTCAAATTTGGTTTTATATTCTCTCTTCTGTTGTAGAACCCATCTATGAAGTTTTAAAACTCAACAGTTATGTATTTTTCGTCTCTTAAAGTTCTATAAGGCCCTTTGCCATATATGTCAGATCATTTCTAGAGTCTCCTGTTTGATTTTGTTATTCCATTTTTTGTTGTTCCATTTTTTATACACAGTTATTTTATATCTTGAAGTTGGTAAGTCTAATAGTGAAGGTTTTAGTGTTTAAATCTATTGTTTTATTTTTAATTTTCTTATGTATTATGACTCTTATCGACAATGGCATGTATTCCTTATTTGTTTGGAGAACTTTGATTATGAGCTCATTTTTGTCTGATTTTAATGTGCACAGAATGTAAGGCTTTAGTTTAGATTCTTTCCTCCAGAGAAGAATGTCACTGGTTTCTGCTCACAGTCATGTGAGATGACACCAAGTTAAGTGCCTTTTTTGTGTGACTCACAACTAATCTGTGACTCCCAGATTCATTCCCTCAAGTCACTGGTGATTCAAAGACAAATCCTTTCATTAGAGGATCATACTGGCCTTTGACCACTGGGTGAATCCAAATTTGTCTGGTGCTTACAATTTCCTTCTTCTGCCCTTTGAGACTTGGCTTACACCATGTGAACTCAAGAATGCAATAACATTATATTTTATGGAAGATAGTGTTATGTGGAGGGAAACCCCTTTGAGGTATCTAGTCCTCCATACTCCTAGTATTTCATTCTTTTGGATACTTCTTTGCATTTCTTTCTTTTAATAAAAATTCTTTCTTTAACTTGAAAAGAAAATAAATTTTAAAATCAAACGTGTGAGCTTGGAGGTATAGAAATAATTTACATGCTATTCAACAAAATAAGTTTAAGATATAGAAAATTTTACAGAAATGTATGTATGGATTAGGTACATTTAACTGAAACTGAGAACCTCTATTTAGAACATATTTAATCAAATTTTAGGAGAAGAATCATTGAGATGCACACTCCAGGAACATTCTGTTTCTGTGAGGTGCACACATACTACACATATACCTGATCGTCATGTGAGAAGCCATGATATGGCCAACTTCAGTTCAACTTAGTTCAGGTGTGATATGATCAATTAAACTTGAAGAAGGGAGAGTGTCCAGAATGTCCAGAAGCCCCATGTGTTTCCAATGTTAGAGCATTATATACTGAGAACAAGGAAGAATGGTGCAGGTGTTGTATCAGTAAATTGCAATGTCTAAAGAGCAGAGAACAGCATCCACATTAAACTTATTGCAGATGGTGTCACATTTCTGAAAACAAAGCACCCCTTTCAGAGGAAAAATGAAGAACGTTTTTGTGTCAGTTGGGGCCTCCAAATGCTGAGGTAGAGTTAGGAGTACAAGAAGATTATTGTGGCATAACACCTGTGAGGAATCAAAGGATTGGGTAGGGACAGCCCACAGACTCAGATACGGATTTTACTGCCTCTGAAATAAAAAAAAAATAAGGAATGTTAGGCAGAGGAGCTTTGAATCACAATGTGGAGATGCTAGTCTCCACCGGAGACCTACTGAATTAGAATGTTTGGGGTGGGGTACAGCAAATCTTCTGTGTTTTAACAAGCCTTCCAGATAATTCAGATCCATAATCAAGTTTGAGGTTGACGGGTTTCAAAAAAAAGCACCGTACCAAAGAAGTGAACACTGAAAAATTAAAACAATTGTCTCGGTATTTTGTGTTAATGTGATTTTTAAAAAATGCAAAACACAAACTACTTTAAAGAATGTGCATAAAATTTAAAACCATCTTGAACCAAGAACTTAATCTATACCTAGAGACACTGGATTTGGAGAAAAAGAAAAGAAGTAAAATACTAATTAATTTTTCATCTAACATTGAGGTGGCAGTGAGGCAAGACTTCAGATTCTGGGTTCTTCTTATTTCTCAAATTAAAAATATTGTGAAATAGGGGCCACCCTGGTGGCATAGTGGTTAAGTTTGCACGTTCTGCTTTGGTGGTCTAGGGTTCGTGGCTTCGGATCCTGGGTGCGAACCTCTGCACCGCTCATCAACCATGCTGTGGTGGTGTCCCATATAAAGTAGAGGAAGATGGTCATGGATGTTAGCCCAGGGCCAATTTTCCTCAGCAGAAAAAAAAATTCTAAAATAGAATGTGAAAAAGATGTATATATCCAACATGGTGGAGAAAAGGTTAATAAGGAAAATTACTTTAAATGGAGCAAAACAAGGAAAAAAGAAAAAAAGCAAAGTACAAAATTTAAAAATAGAACCACAAAGATAATGCTACATATAGCAGTTATACTATACTGAAGTTACTTAAATCACTTTTTCAATATTGAATGTTACTCTACATTCCACGAAGACAAAGGAAACTAACACTGAACATAGATGCTGAAAGAAAGGAGATTGTCAGTGATAGTCCATACACATGCTCACAAAAGTAAAGCCACAACTAATATGAAACTTTTATATATGAATGTGTATAATGGTACACATATCTGAAGGCAAAAGGTGGTTAGCAGTCAAAATGTATATGTTCAATTATAGTATCATATATTTTAAAAAGGATTTTAAAAATATGAAGTAAAGTGAACCTAACTGCAACCAAAGTAAGAGTATTCAATTAACTTCTCAGTATTTGTCCAAAAAAAGTCAATATAGGAATCACATATATTGTTAATCTTGATTTATCATTAAATATGTTTGGAGCATACACACACACGTGTTTGCATATAAATATCAAACATCCTACTCCAAAGCAAAGAAAGCATATTATTATAAAATTAGGTCCTATCCTTGTCCAGCAAGCAATTTCGACATAGCAATCAATACCTGAAGCCGCCAGAAGAGAGATAGATGGCCAACCACAGAAATTCGGACTCAGTAGTGCATCAGAGGAAAGGGCAGATTTGAAATCCAGTTCCTTAACCAACTTGAACGCAAAAATGCTCATTAACTGCCAACATATCTTAAACAAATCAGACAATTTATAAGCCAATAAGCACTCTCATGCATAACTGTTTGGTCAAACAGGAAATCAAACCAATGCTTAGAAAGGAGTGGTGATGGTTTGTAATTGGTATTTGAGTGGTGAACACGATGTAATCTATGCAGAAATAGAAGCATAATGATATACACCTAAAATTTATACAAGGTTATAAACCAATGTTACTGCAATACACAAAAATTAAAAATAAATAAATAAATAAATGAAGGAGTAGCAAGGAGCCCAGGAAACAGAGGAGAGAGAAAGGAAGAAGAGAAGAAAACTGTCTGTTCTGAGAGAAAAAATCTGAGCAAGGGAGGGGGAGAGGGGAATTCCCTCATCCAAACCTGGATGGGGAGAGAGAGGGGGAGGAAGGGGGAGAGAGAATCCCCCACTTACTGTTCCCTGTAGGTTCGTAGGCTGGTCAAATCCTTAAAAAGACAGGTTGTCTGGAGAAAATCAGACCCAGCTGAAGAACATGAGTCCATGGAAGAAACCAGGGAAACTGAGTCTCTCGCCACAATGGCAGAGAATCTCATCTTGCATCCTCTCCTGCACTAATGACAAAGGTGGATGTCGTGGGTGGGCCTGTGGGATGGGAGAAGGGATGAAGACGATTGTCATGCAGAGAGACATGTAAAGGTTGGTCCGACCAGTTAGCAGTAGCCAGCAGTGGAGGAAGCTACTCAGAGGTCAGGGTTCTGTCTCTCTCTCCCTCTCCCTCGGGGACCTGAGGAGAGTAAGGTGGCACACCCTGCCCACCTCGCCTAACTCTCCCATGTGCCCTTCTTTTTCTGTCCTTTCCGGGAGCCCTGCAGGCTTGGATTCAAACCCCCACAGCCCCTCACAGGCCTAGGGTGCATGCGCGAACGCCAGGGCCTAGGGTTGGCCTCGAGGGTCCTCAGTGAAGGCACCGCCCTCCCGCCAGCCTCTGACCGGCTGGCGCCACCCAGCTGCAGCTGTTCCATCGCCGCCCTTCTGGCCTTGGCTTCAGCTGTTGTCTCCCTCCCCTCCCCCACTCCCACTCAGCTTGAAGCCCGCTTCTCTAACTTGGAAGCATTGATCTGGCCCTGATGGCCACAGGCATTCCGGGCTTGAAGCTCAAGGCTCTGCCTGGGCCAGCTGCTTCGTCCAGGGGCTCATTTCTTCCTGGAAAGACAAAGCCACGGCCTCACCCCACGCCTGCACTTTGCGTCTGCAGCCAGGCCAGGTGTAGGAAAGGCTCTGTAGAGTCTGAAGAGCTGTAACCGGCATATGGCACCCCAGGGTTAGGGATCCTGGGCCAAACTGGGAAAGTCCTTCCCGCAACAGATCCCTGCCTCATCTCTGAAGTCAGTAAGGCCTAGCATTCCTAGTGCCCAGGCCATGGTCTGGCGAGAATTCCGCCATGGAAGACAGGCGTGAAGCCCTCTGCTTGAGGGCGCATGTGCCACGCCAGGACGGCAGGAAGGCTGCCACAGATCGCCTGCTTTTTTCAAAGGAGGCTGGCCTATTCACTCATCCTCCTGCTCCAGGCCCATTTCGTTCTGGACCAGTTCCGAAGGAATGAGCCTTGGTGCCTGCCGCCAAGTTTTTTTGGGTGTGTTCTTGCCCCTGTCAGAGGAGGAAGCCACTTGGCAACTGCTCTGCCACACCTCGGGTGTTTTAGCCTCCCTCAGCCGGGTCCCTGCCATGCCCATGCCTGCCTCCATGGAGGGACTACTAAGGTCTTGGCAGTTGCCAGTGGAGATAGTCGTTAGAGACTTAATTTTGGGTTGTAGTAAAAGAGCATAACATAAGAGCACTGAGCTTGATCTCTGCCATTTATGAGCTGTGTAAACTGGATGAGTTTTCTAGACACTGTACCCAGTCTCTTCATCTATATACTTGTGAAAAGACCAACATCTACTACGTCGGGATATTTTGAGGATTATGTGTGTTAATATATGTTCAAGCACAGAATTAACATTCAGAGTGTAGTGCCTGGCTCAGTAGAAGTGTTTGCTGCTGTTATTATAATTATCATTATTTCATGTTCTTCACTTCCTCGTGAGTTCCCTGTAAAACCAACCATGGTCCATGGTGTCAAAAGTTTTATTCCAGGTTCCTGCTTAATGGCCTGCAGAGGGAGCCTTGGGCTCATAACCTCCTATTTTTATCCCAGTCCCTAGAGGGATGCATTTACCTCTTTCTTCTTTGCACTGAGGCACTGAATGGGGTCCAACACTCAACTCTGCATGTCCTCCTTTTAATATCCCATGCTATTGAAACACTGTTTAGTGTTTACTTGGTGGAATATACTCCCTGACATGAACAACACACAGGAGATAGGATTTAGGAAACATTGTTATACTGATAGATAATAAGCAGGTGTACAGATAGTAGAATTATCAATTTCATAGAGAATTCCTTTAACAGTTGTTCATATCTTGTGTTTTACATCATTTATTAGGGTAATATTTTCATCTTTACTTTTCCTTGTGTCTCTATCTTTCTCAATTTTTCCAAGAGATATATTTATATTATCTTCTAAAATTTTAGGGAAAGTTAAGAAAGTTATGAAACATTTGAAGTTGTTGATTTTGTATATTGGAGGACAACTAGATTGCAAATGAATTAGTGATAATTAGAGTTTTATTTTGGTAAAAGATGGTAGTTGGAATTGATGCCAGGATGTTTGTAACCTAGTTTTTACATCATTATTTGATGTAGTATCTAAAATGCCAGAACTGGTAATTTTAAATATAATAACTTGTCTCATTTTAAAATATGTGTTCTTGGAGAGAGTGACTGAGGTAAGTGGACAATAATTTACTGTAGTGACTTGTTTTTCTCCAATTAATCTGTTATAAACCCAGCAGCCATATAGCATTCTTTTGTCCAAATGACCTGATGGCACTTCTTGACTTTTCTTGCTGTGACTCTAGCAATCTAGTGTCACACCACCCTCTCGCTCCTAGTCATGCTTTCAGTTGTAAGAGTAACATTGTCAGTAATATGGTGACAAATTTGCACACAGTCTACTATTTACTAAAATATATATATCAATTGCAAACTTTGGTAACGTAATTTTAAGGAATGAACAATTTGCAGTGCACTTAGCTGATTGCTACACATTATTGTGTACTGACATCATGGTTAAAACCATTATTTGCAACATGTGGCCCCATTCAATTATATTTTAAAGGAAAGGGTTCAATGACTTTTTTCTTTTTGAAGAAAGACTGGCATTTCCATCTTAGAAAATTGAGAACTTCTTTTTAGCCCTTTTTCTTGTCTTCAGCTCTTCTTTATCTTGGTTACTAATGCACATGTCCAGTTACTTCAGGATCATGGTGCTATCGCCTCTGCCTTTTTCATGGCTCTCACATTAATTTTTCCATAATCCATTCTGTGAAAGAGGTTTATCTCCACCTTCATATATTGAGGAAGGAACCGACCCTCCTTTATGTGAACTTGGAAAGAAAGGCCAAGGTGATGCCTCGGTGCCCCTCCCCAGCAGTGAGCTGCAGATGGGCTGCAGATTCCTGTGAATCTTTTGCTCACCTCCTGGTTCCCTACATACTTGGCATTGTCTGCACGGAGAAGTCTATAGAAGCTGGCTGAAGGATAAGACTGGCTAGAAAGGACATCAGCAAGCAGTGTACTCCAAAAGTTGTTGGCAGAAACATTAATAAGGAAAAAACCTTTCCATTTATCTTGTTTTCTCTTTATCTTCTCTCTCTTCATTTTCCTTTACTTATATGGTATAATCCCTATCCACCCCCCATAGTGTTTTTTTTTTTTCCTCAAAGCCCCAGTACATTGCTATATATCTTAGTTGTAGGTCAACCTATGGTGGTTCTTTTTCCTGGAGTCCCATGGCATTTTATTCATATCTCTTTCAATCAAATTATTTCTATAGAGTAATTTATCTGTTTATACATATCTCTCTTCCTTGCAGACCCCCAAAATTTCAAGACCTTTGGGCACATAATATATACTTAAGTATTTGAGTGAATCAATGACGATCTCTTGTTGAATAAAATCTAAATAAATACAATACCTACTCAGCACATGAATTCAAGCATTTGAGAGAGAGTTTTGTGTCTGCTGAAGCAGGCTGTGGACCAATTTAGGGGTTCAGTGCCAAGGTTACTCAATAGTTTGAGACAAAATGAAAGAGATAATTAACTTTATTTTTAAAATTCATGGAGAACTGGAGCAGGATATCTAGGTATGAAGCAGCACTTGATCATTCTTGTTGCATCTTTGTAAAATCCAGTCCTTTATTTTTCTATGAAAATGTGACAGGCCAAGAGGTTGAACAGAGGACTGGTTTTTAGAAAGGCAATTTTGTCACAGGAAATCCTGGAGGAAAATATATGGAAGGAGAGCTGGTAGAAACATGGCAGAAACTTTTTGCGTAGAAACCCTAAAACTTGAGTTTACATGCTGGCTGAAAGATATGTAACCCAACATTTCTCCAATATAGGTTAGAGCAGATTTTAAATATCTAGGTATACAAAAGGAATACAAAGGAACATAGATCAAACTGAAAGGAGTTTAGGATAGAACAAAGAAATGAAGCTAAAGTAAACCAGCACACTAAAATGTGTTTCAGAAGGACCTGCAGTTTTTAAAGGTAGTTGGACATTTATCACTCAGGTTTAAAGTAGAAAGGGAAAGGGGAACAATTCTCTATCATTTCATGTCCATGAGATTAAAGCTACAGTCTGTCAGAAAAGCAAAACTTGTATGGACTCTAATGTCCAAAAAAGTGTTTTGAATCGTGCCTAATGAAAGAGAGTCTGTGTCATGTAATGCAAATACAGTATCATCAACTCATTTCCAAGTTTATTACAAACACTTTAGCACACGTTTAATTGAGGTAATGCAGAATTCTATTAGGGGCCAAGGAAGAGGCTGATAGTATTCTCTCTTTCAGCTTCTCACTTGACCAAGGGAGAAAATGTTCTTGAACAGATTGACCACTTCTCCTAAAGACAATGCTCATTTTCAATTTTTCTTTTTATAAACTCATCCTGCATTTCCCCTTACATATGCAAGCTAAAGCGTGTATGTAGACATCCTTCATTGGCAATGAGGAGCAGATCCATACTATTAAATAATCAAATAAGCAGAATATACGGTTGGTGCCTTTTAGGAAAATTACAGGTTTAAGCCCACCTTCATTGGTGGGAGGACATGGCATACCCAAATTAAAATATCTACCATTTATTATGCAGCTAATCATGTCATGCTATTTAAATGAAACTTAATGAATACTTCTTCTATAAAATTGATTATATTTTAGTCAAACTGATGTATAATTTTATATAAGTGCGTTTTTACTTAAAATGTAAAACTCTTTAGAGTCTGCTTCATTCAGTTTTAGAGGCATATTTTGTATATTTTGGTGTGATTTTATTTATTATCCTTCATAGCAGAGAGGCACATCCTACTCTTTTTCTTGCTGTCCTCTCTCTACAAGATAAAACTCATCCAAGTTTATTTTGCTTCATAAGGTTTAGGCTTACTTTGTGATGAAAAACAGATCATTTGTGAAACATATTTGGAACTGTAGGGAGCCCAGAATTTGAGACTATGCTCAGAATGTTGTGAGGTAACTTCAAAAAAGATGGAACATTTAAAGTTTACCAGGAAAGTTTTCTGCTACTTTGCTTAACAGTAGTTTTTATCTTTTTTAAACAGTTTAGTTTGTTAATTCTTTGGAAGGATGAGTGAAGGAGTTGGCAGGTTTAAATGTACACTTGATAGAGCTCTCTCTGGGTTACTCTTTCAAAACAACCATCCAGTTGATGAATATTTAATGGGGACTCTGTCAGTCCCAGAGCTGAGAGAGGCAGTTCTCAAAGCTCCAGCAGGTCCTTGGAGAGGAGAGCGTTGGTAACCAGTGCCGTCCGAGTTTAGATGAGGCATGGTCTTTCTCAGGATGTTAGAACTGAGTGGAGTTCTCAGATGCAGCCCAGTGACTCTAGACCTGAGCCCTGCTCAGAAGCCAGTTGACTTGTCATTCGCTCTGAGCCTGGTGTCCTCCCTCTGCTCGTGCCCCTTTCTGCCATTTCTCATGCTTCTCCTGACTCTCTCTCTTTCCTACACCTTCTTTCTTCTTTTTTCTCTTTTTCTTAGTTTTACTCTCTATTATATTCCTTCTCCTTATCATTTTTTCTGTCTCTTATTGTTCTCATTCATTTTCTTTTTATTTTGTAGTACAGTTACTTTATACATCACTGTCATCTTAAAATCTTGACCCTCTACAACTCCTATACTTCAGCTAGCTATGTTTTTTAAAGATTTTATCTATTTTTTATTTTTTTCCCCCAAAGCCCCAGTAGATAGTTGTATGTCACAGCTGCACATCCTTCCAGTTGCTGCACGTCGGACGCTGCCCCAGCATGACCAGTGAAGCAGTGCGTCGGTGCGTGCCCGGGATCCGAACCCGGGCCGACAGCAGCGGAGCGTGTGCACTTAACCGCTAAGCCACAGTGCCGGCCCTCAGCTAGCTATTTTGAAGAGAGTATTTTGATAAATTTCTCTTAGATGTTATAACATGCTGATTCAAGGAAATAAAAACTATCACAAATGGGATGGGGATGAAGAGTGAATTCAGTTCAGGTAGCCATGGAATTAGACAGAGGGAAACTGAGAGCTTAGGTCTAGGTGTTCAAAATATTTCCTGATACATATTTGTAGTTCATTGTTGTGGTAAACTGCACAGAGTCTTATTTACTGCTGGAGCCCAGATGTTTGCTCCTTGGGGCAACTCATCAGACCTCGGCCTATAGAAAAGAAGCTAGGAAACATTGCATGCATATCTAATGTGAACATCTGTTAGTGTTCCACCAGGAGACACCTTGGGCTCTTCCCTGAACTATCTGACTACAAAAAGAGGAAGAGAAGGTTTTCTCCATCTGCACAAAACCAAGACCTTATCTTGAGTTTGAGAGGATTGGAGGTGACTGAAAACAAAAGTGTTCCCGAGTTTGGATTTGCTTTAACAAGAACTATTGGCTGGCTTTGATGTTAAAGGTCTTTATTCAAAATTGACTACCTCTAATGCTAAGTTCATAGTGGAGATTTGTCAGAAGAATCCCTTTTTGATTAAGTCACTGAAATACAGTATTTGGGAGAATGGTTATATTTGAAGGTCACTTGTTCCTATTCTGTTGCCACAGTGACATCTGTTGGTAAGTGACTACTTCATGCTATTCTCGATGATTTCTGTTTGAAAGACATACTGAGCTTGATAAATAAATGGCAAGCAATAGGATATATTGGAACACATGAGGAAGCCATTTGGGGTAAAGCTAATTCAGCCTGAATTTGTTTTTCCAAAAGGGTCTGTCGCCTGCACTGTGTATCTGCTTTGCCACGTCCCAAAGAGAAGAGTAAATGCCCTTAAGATAAGAATGTATCTTCCCCCTCATTGGCATTTCCTTAAGGATAAGCATTTCTCCCTAGGCTAGGATTTGATTGCTGTAGTCATTCTGTGACCACCCAGCTCCAGACAACAGACGTGACACCAGCCGTGACCATCGAGACAGCAGATCTGCTCCCCCGCTGTGTCCATCAATAGCTGTTCTGGCAGGGCAATCTGGCAGGGCTGATCTCATGGCTATTGTAAAAGGGACATTGCAATCACTTGCAATAAATGCTCTTTGACGGTATATAACTGCTCTGTACACCCCAATTCTTCGGTGCTCTTCCTTCCTTAGGGAAGGAAGGCCACAGGTCATGGTTCTCAAAAGTTGGCTCATAATAAACTCACCCCAATTTTGATTTATAGATTGATTATGGATTATTTACGTCGACAAGCTGATGTGCAGGAAGTAGTAAAGGCACAGTGGTACCCGTGTTGCCTGACATAAAATCTTTCCTCCCTCTTTCCCTTCCCAGGATACCCACTCTTCATGGTGGCACCTACTTCCATGGTGTCATCATTCTTCTGATCACTCCTTTCATTCCCTCTTACAATTACTCAACAAATATTTAAACACCTACTGTATGCCAGGCTTGGGATACACTAAGGAAAAAATTTTCTACAAAATCTCTGTCTTCACAGAACTTGTTTTTGTTGGTTAAGTGAGATAATGGATAAGTAGGCAGACAAGTGAATTACATAGTCTATCGTGTGATGATCTGTGTCAAGAAGAAGGTAAGTGACAGGCAATGGGGAGAGCTAGAGAGTGAGTGGGTTGCTACTTTAATTAGAGAGGCCAGGGAGGCTGGAGCAAGGCCCAGAGGGAAGGGACAGAGCAGGAGGACATGCAGATATCCCAGGGCTGCAGAGATGCTGTGGAGGAATTGTGACTCGGATGTTGTTGGGCAGCAAGAAGCCAGTGTGGCTGGAGCACAGTGAGCAAGAGGGGAAAGGCAGAGAAGGTTTGAGATGCCAGGGAGGGTGAGCAGATGAAAGAAGGCCCCTGGGCCCATCAAAACTGTGCTGTAAGTGAAATGAAAACTTTCAATGTCATTTAACTATACGTTATACAATTTAAGTAGTAAATACCTTTTGTTTTTCTATAGTCTTGTCAAGTACATAAACTAAAATGCTGCTAAAATGGGAATGTCTAAATTATCCCCAGGAGTGACTGCTGTATCTTGTCAGGCGTCTGGTCTGCACAGCAGTCGGGTGGGAGTGATGTGACAGTCAGGAGACGAACTCTAGTCTTCAGGTTGTCGCCAACTGTTTGTGTTATGTTTCATCTGTAAAATGCGGAGGACGGAAAAGATGAGTGGTTTTCAGACTCCGATCCATGGAGCGCTGGATATTCCTGAAGGCTCTTGGTTTTTGTTTGTTTTTGTGAGGAAGATCGGTCCTGAGCTAACATCTATCACTCCTCCTCTTTTTGCTGAGAAAGACTGGCCCTGGGTTAACATCCATGCACATCTTCCTCCACTTTATATGGGATGTCACCACACCATGGCCTGACAAGCGGTGCGTCGGTGCGCGCCCAGGATCCGAACCGGTGAACCCTGGGCCGCTGCAGCAGAGCGCGCGCACTTAACCGCTTGCCCCACCCAGCTGGCCCTGAAGGTTCTTTGTTTTTTTTCTTATGTTTATAAACTTCGATGCAAGCTTCACGTAGAAGAGAGTGTCCCCTAGCTTTAAAAAGATTCCTGGACTTGGTCCTCACTTAGGTTTTCCAGTATGAAGAATTTGCTGTCTCACAGACTCCCAAAGGACAGACAAAAGGAGCAAGATCCCTTTTTTCCGAGTGTCTCTTGTGACAGTGCTCATTGTCTCTCATTCAAACCAGAAGGTGATTTGTCAATAGTGAGATATAGCATTTGAGACCCCATCCTTCAAGATGGCTGAGTTGTCGTCCATCATTTTACAGACTTATTCTAAGTGAATAATATAAAAAGTGAATGTCTCAGCAGGTAGTCTCTGACACAAAATAGAAACTAGGAATTGAGAAAAGTAATTATGATTGATGTCTGTCAATAAGGGCATAGGGCTAGTCTAATTCAAAAGTAATTAAAGGCATGAGTGTTAGTCACTGTACATATTAAATATATTGAAAAGTATTCATGTTCTCATAACACAGAATTATAACTGGAAGATAAACTGGATGTTTTTGGTACTTATGGTTAAAGATATATTTTATTTAATTTTGTTTTCCGATTGAGGAAATGAGAAAATTTATTTTTTAATATATTGACTATCTTCTTCCTTTCCAACTTAGAATCTCAATCTGCTATTTTGGAAACTCTGAAAAATATGTTCAGATGCTGTTCAACAGGTAAGAAAATCTTGTTAGGATGTCAAATCCTTTTCTCTCTTATTTATCATAAAATTGTGACAGACTCTCATTTACCTTCCTGTCTGCCCATCTGACTAGGCCACCTTGTTTCTCTAAGCCTGCAGGGGAATCCAGTCAGGTGGAAGGGGATGTTTTCTTCCACTTCCACTTTGCAGAGAAAATTAGCCTTGAAGTGGAACTGAGGACATGCTTTTCAGAAGCTGCATCATTCTCTACCCAGCCAGAACATTGGGCCTGACAACAGCTGGATCCAGTAGAAAACTGGACACTCTAGGAGATGTCATGTGGAGATGTGCCTGGCTGGACTAATAGTCACATGGATATGAGTTTTAAAAAAATCTCTCAGAGCTTTTCCAAAATCCAATAATATTCTTAAGTTGCTGTAGTAGATGAAACATTAGTTAGTGTCTTTTTAATTTCAATAGAAGCTTTTTTTTGGGTTACTAAAGAAGCCAAATTTCATGTTTTTTTTCTTGTTACCAAAGTGGACTTACTATTAAAAACAAGAAATCTTCAAGAAAGGAAACACTCATATGGAATAGAAATTGTGGGTAGCAATTGCTACTTTTTTATACAAAATCATCTGTTTTATTTATTTACACTTTCTCCCAACTGCGCTTTTGAAAATACCTTAGTATTAGAAATTACCAGTAAGAAGAGGGTGTGCGCCCTTGAGTGTGGTCCAGTAGAAGTCAGGTGACTCAGACCTGAGTTCTAGGCCCAGGTCTGTTTCTGGTTAGTGTGTGACAACGTACTTAGGCTCTCTGGAATGTAGTATTCATTTCTGTAAAATTAAAGAATTTGACGATTTTTGAGAACTTTCCCAAATATTAAATGACTTCTCTTTTAAAAAGTAGAAAGATCCTTCTCAAACTTATAAATTATCAAAAATTTTTTGTGACCTTTCACTTACCAAGAACAACTGATGTCCCTTCAATTGTATTGATTGAAAATAAAGATCATAAAAGTATATATTTGGTAATCTAATAAACGAATTAGCATAAAAATGAGCCAGGAATAATTCCTGATCAATCAAGATAGTACATTATGAAACTATTACTGTTTGTTACAGTATACAAAATTATGACTGTAAAATAGTATCTTTTTGCTGTCTGTAAGTTTATATTGTTACTCATATATCACCATTAAGCCTATTATGTTTTACAAGTAATAAAATGTCTTGAAAGGAAAAAACAATAAACCAACAGCCCTGTATTACACATGAAAATTGTGCTCCCTCTGAAAGGAAAATGAGGATACAATATTGGTCGAGTACTTCATTTTGTAATCCACTGGCGCCTTTCAAAAATATAGCTATTATTGTAAGAGTAAAGATATTCTTAAGAATAGTGCCACAAAACAGGTTTTCCAGCTTCTTTTTGTCAGAGCTGAGACCTACATCAGGCTGGGGCACTTGAAGAGGCATGGGGGACTCAGCTGGGGGTGGTTTAATTACTGTGAGATGATTAGCCAATAACAAATAAGACGGAGAAAGATTAAAAAGAGGTGAAGGGAAATAAAGTTGGAAATAATTAAGAAAAATAGTGCCTTCAAAATATCCTCTCATTATTTTTATAGCTTTTTATTTATTTTACTTTTTTTTTTGAGGCATGACTAGGATAGTATGTTAGATTTTTCTAAACCCTTATCTCCAGGGCATATATTACTGAGTTCTTCGTTATAAATGATAATGCCAAAGAAAACCTGGACAAAAGTATTCTGTACTATCCACAAGGACAAAACATGTACAACATTGCTCTATATATTAAGAGTCGAGCTGTAATAGTCAAGATATATATTCATGTGTGTAAAATTATAATGATTTTTTAATTTTCTCGGGCTGTGAACCGTGGTAAAATATACAGGAATAAGCAGGAGACCTGAAAAACCAGGTGATTTAAAACACCTAATATTACAGCTGGACCATCCAAGGGTGAAATCAATTTAAATTTCACACCTTCTCCTTTCCTCGTAGCCAGTGATTTGTCTGGAAGACAGAAAACACATAAAATTAATTGAGAGTTAACAGTATTTGGAGGCAGTTGAGGTTAAGCACTCAACAATGATGTCCCTTACTTCAGGAGCCATTGACTTTTTGTCATACGTTTACTTTATACACGGGTTCTCTTCTTAGATTATTTCTGTATGTTTCTTAGAAGAGACAGGGAAGGAGAATTAACTATCAATCTACTGTGCGCCAGTTCCTTTACTGTATTCCCTTATGCAATTCTTACAGTAATCATTTAAAGTAACTGTTATAATTCATATTTGATAAAGAAAACCATGTTTACAAAATTGATCAAGGGTAAGAGGGAAGATCTGAACATAAGTCTGTTGGGCTTATGCCTCATATTCTCTCCACTGTGATAAAAATGGTGCTTCAACATGGGTACTCACCATCTGGCTATTTAATACCGGATCCTGCAAACAACATTGGATGAGAAGAGATGAGAAGTTATTTCCAAAGATATTCTATTATATTTAAACTGTACTATTTATGAGTCAGATGTCAAGACATGTTTTAGAGGCATAGAGAGCAACTGATTAGTTCACCTACACATTATTAGTGTTTACTATAACTTTCGTGTGCCACATCGTGTCAACTTTGTGTCAACTTTACCAACTTTAGTGCTTCACTGTTCTTTTTGAAAAAACTCAGAATGTCACTTTTCGTGTCAAACACCTTGCTGTTTTCTTCTTATTCACTAGATGACAGTTCTGTATCTCTGTAAATTACCACTGCAGCAGGAAACGAGAGGTCTTAAGCCAGTTTGCTCTGCACAAATGATGGACATAGGAGGACTTCTGCTCCATCAAGGCTGCCTGTGTTATTCCGTGGCTGTAACGGGGATGTCCAGGACTGCTTAGTCAGAGGCACGAAGCAGAGTCAGAAAGCATCCTCTAAATTCTTCTTCAGATGTGAGTTCAGGCGTCTGTCCTCTCTCCTGAGCACACTGGAGTTTATTGACTGTGTTCTGACTCTTACTCTCTCCCTGTAGTTAATAAGTCTGGGAGCTCCATACCCCTAGAAAAAACATATGACACATAAAGCCTTTTCTCAACTAAACGGAGTTGAGAGCTATGGTGTTGCCCGAGAGTCTGATGCTTAAAGAAAATACAGCTGGGGCTCATGTGAAGGGAAAGAGCGTCAGCCACTCCCGGAGGGCTTTTATTGATGCTCCCATGGAATGAGCAAGTTTAAAGTAAAACCACATTGCTTAAACCTCACTAACTGATTGTTTTATTTTCAAGTAATACGCTCTGAAATCTGCTATGTCTAAAAAACCATTTCAGGCCTGCCCCATGGCTTAGCGGTTAAGTGCACGCGCTCTGCTGCTGGCGGCCCGGGTTCAGATCCCGGGATCACACTGACGCACCACTTCTCCGGCCATGCTGAGGCCGCGTCCCATGTACAGCAACTAGAAGGATGTGGACCTATGACAGACAACTATCTACTGGGGCTTTGGGGGAAAAATAAATAAATATCTTTAAAAAAATCAATAAAAAAATAAAAAACCATTTCATAAAGCTTAACCTTCTGTTTTTCATTCTCTGGTATTTGAAATTATTATTAAGACTGTAAATCCTTTAACATTCTACAATATACAAATAGGCAAATATCAATTATATTCTCTAAAATGGTTTGCTCCCATGTTAAAGATTAATATATGGTAGTAAAACTGGTTACCATCTAGTTTTTAACTCATTTTTTGCTTTTGAAATTACATATAAAATTTGTGTTTTGAAGTATTTTCCTAAAACTCAACAACTTTCTGATATAAATCGACTAGATGGAAGGTAACTAAAATGAAATTTGATCTTTAAAACTCGAGCTTTGTGTAAGAATTTATAATATCAGGCAGCTGAAAGTTGGGTCTCTCCACATTATGATATTTATTAATTGTGAATAGCCACATCTATTACAAAGCGCTGAAAAATAAAAAGAAATTGAACAATATCAACACTCTCTTTCCCCACATGTTGTACAGTTTATATGCAAATAAATTCTCAAAGGTCAGAAAAATGTTTATGATTTCAGATAACTGTTAAAATACTATCTCATTCCAGTTTTAACCTCATTTGAAATGGACTGAAAACTCTTCTCTTAGGATTTTGCTCTGATCAGTGCCCCCAGGTCCCCTCAATGCCTCATTTGATTGTAAACTTATCTGAGGAATTGAATATTCTTTTTCATTTGTTCTCTTTAAGGTATCTGTGATAGTGCTTTTTATGCAACGACCACTTGGTACAATTTATTATTAGTTTCAGAAACATGCTTATTTAGGAACAAATCAAGAAAACAAATGTGAGGGATGTGGGGTCGCCTAGCTGATGGTGTTCTAGGGATTCCTCATGTGAGTCTTGGCATAGAAACGTTCAAAGGGTAAAGCAGCATTTGTCAGGTAAAAAGTGTGGGGTGAACATAATTCTGAAGGAATAATGATGGAGACGTAAAAACAAGAAACCCCTTGAATTGTGTTGGAAGGTATTAGACACATCAAAGAGCTGGGAAAAAACATTGTTCAATGTAAGTTCTTTCTAAACTCTAAGGCAAAAAGTAACATGAATTTACATGGTAATTATAAACCACAAAACAACAATTCACAAGACAAGTAAACAACTAAAGTAGAAACCAGAGTGAGAAAAATAGAGGTTAAAGGAGAGATGGAAAGAGATGGTTGGGGTCAGAAAATATGGCTTAGTCATCCTTGAGGTCTCCCTCAGACTCTGATCATTCCTAGTGCTCAGTAAACACTTTGACCCCATGAGCCTGGGGAAGAGCAAAGTGACACGTGGTTGGGAGGGGAGATAATGCAAAGATACCCTTGTGGAGGCACTGACATTGAAAATCAGTTACATTTTGCAAAGGTGTTTACCATAATATATTAAGGATTATTCTGGAAAGATAAGGATTTTTCTGGAATGTACGTTTTCATTTTATGGAAACTCCAACAAGCCCAGTGAAAGATTTAGACATTTCAGCTTTAGAAATAAAGAGAGGGGCCATCCCCGTGGTGCAGCAGTTAAGTGAACACACTCCGGTGTGGTGGCCTCAGGTTCACAGGTTCGGATCCCGGGCACGCACAGACACACCGCTTGTCAAGCCATGTTGTGGTGGCATCCCATATAAAGTAGAGGAAGATGGGCACAGTTGTTAGCCCAGGGCTAATCTTCCTCAGCGAAAAAGGAGGATTGGCATCAAAAGTTACCTCAGGGCTGATCTTCCTCACACAAAAAAAGAAAGAAACAAAGCCAGAATGGGAAATTTTTTCTGTCAGTTTTACAATGAAAACCAGTTAGCATTTGGAAATCGGTTGCAATTTGAGATGAAAATGTGAAGAAAGAATTAGATGTCACATGTTGTTTTTCCTTTTCTCTGAGGCAGTAAGGCTTGCAGGGGGAATGAAATTCCATCTTTGCTCTATTGAGTTTGAGAAGGTGTAAAATTCATTTGTGCTGGGCAACACTGTTGACCTGTGGAGAAAAACAAATGGTTTAAGCAGCTGATCTGAAGGAATAACTGAGCTCATAAAAGTTCTTAGCTTATAAAGGTTGCTTCTACTTTGCTCAACTTTACTGGACATCCATTGACCTATATGTGTAAGGTATTTGTGGTAGGTATTGAAGGAAATACAAAGAATTATAGGGTTCCAAGCTCCTCCACATACATGACATGGTTTGCAAGATGTAATTTGACTCTGCCAAGGTATTTAGTGTATGTTGCATTACAGAACCTAAAAAAAATGGCAATGTTATTGAGAAATTGTAATTAAAGACAGCTTCTTAGGAGAGATGGACTAGATCAAGTCCTCAAAGGGACCACTTTTGGACAGGTGGAGGGAAGAAAGAGTGAGGATTTCAAATGGGGGAAGGGAGGACAGGTACAGAAGTGGAAAGAAACATGGCATTTGGGCATGGGGGTGGGGAGGCCATGACAGGCACAGTCTTCCCGTGACTGAGAGGTAGCTCAGTTTCCTCCTGCAGGAGCCCAGCACTGCTTGCCACCTCCTGGCCTCCTCCACCTGCAGACCCCACGCCTGAGCCAAGGCCTATCTTATCTGGATCGCTGCCTAGTCTCCCAACAGGTCCCTTTACTTTCAGTCTTAATTTCTTCTAATCTTTCCTCCACCTTGCCTGCAGAGTTACATTCTAGAATCCAAATTTGCTTAAATCTGATATCTGCTTCGACTCCATCAATGACTGTTCAGAGTAGCCTAGAGAACATTCAGACTCCTGAGCTGGACACGCAGGCTTTCCCTTGTTGTCCTCATCTTTACCCTCATCACCCACTCTGTCCTACATGTTTGCTTTGTTCCAGCCTTAAAAATACCACCCATTTTCGGAAAGATTTAGCATCCTTTATATCTGTCTTTTTATATGTGCTTCTTCTGTCCTCCTACCCAGTTTGTTAATCAACTTAATTCCTATTTCTTAATCTAAACTCATGTCAAATGTTCCTTTCTCTTGGAGACTTTTCCTGAGAGGTCTCCACCTAGAGACCCATTTTGATGTCCCCACCCTGGGACCATATACTTATCTACTTTTCCATAACTGTTGTTTTATTCATGTCTCATAGACAGCGAGCTCCTTAAAGCTGAGACTATCCTTCTTCTTGATAAATAAATGACCAGCAATAGGATACATTGGAGCATATGAGGAAGCCATTTGGTGTAAAACTAAGTGGGCCTGAAATTGTTTTTTTTTCCCCAAAAGGGGCCTGTAGCCTCTGTTCATCCATTGTATATCTGCCCTAAGCAATTAACATGTCCCAAAGACAAAAGCAATGCCCTTAAGTTGTAAATGCAACTTCCCCCACATTGGCATTTCCTTAAGTATAATCATTTCTCCCTAGGCTAGAGTTTGATTGCTGCACTCATCCTGTGACCACCCAACTCCAGACAACAGCCACGCCCATGGAGACAGCAGACCTGATACCCACTGTGTCCATCAATGGAGGTGCTGACAGGTCAAGGTTGCGACTATTGTAAAAGGGACATTGCAATCACATGTGGTACATGCTCTTTGATGGTATATAACCACGCTGTACACCCCACTTCTTTGGAGTGCTCCATTTCTTTGTGAAAGGACTCTCCCGGACCATATGGTCCTCAAAGGTTGGCTCATAGTAAACTCATCCCAAGTTGATTTTATAGATTTTTTATGGATTATTTGTGTCGACATTCTATTTGTCCCTCCAGTGTCTGAACACAGTACCTGACACCTTGGGGGCACTCAGAAAATGTTTGATGAGTGAATAAGTATGTGGGAGACCACACTGGCTGGAGCAGAAGGGGCGTTTTGGGGAGTGGTAGAAAATTCACTCACGTTCCTACCATAGTGGTTGAAGCTGTGGGCTTTGGACCAGTTTGTCTCGGCACCAATCCCAGTTATCCCGCTTTTAACTGGAGAACCTGTGCAAAGTATTTAGTCTCTGTGCCTTAGTTTCCTCATCTATAAAATGGGGCTACTGAGAACTCCTGTCTCATAGGGTTTTAGTGAGATTTAAATGCATTAACTTATGTAAAGTGTTTAGAAGAGCTCCTGGCGCATAGTAGGCATTAACATGTTAGCTGTGGGGTTATCATTATTGCTCTTATATCTAAACGATACTCTGGTTTTGAAAAGATGCTTTCATAATATAGTTGATCCTCATTATTTGTGGATTCCGTGTCTGCACACTTGCCTACTAGCTAAAATGTACTGGCAGCCCCCAAGTCAACACTCACAGGGCTTTCATGTCCATTTGCAGATAAGCGCAAAGTGGTGAAAATTTTGATTCACTCGAAGTGCACGTTCCCAGCTGAGGGGAACAAGGTGACGCTCTGCCCTGTTGTTTCAGCCCATGCTGTAAACAAGTGTCCTTCTTGCAGTCTATTTAGTGCCTCATTTATTATCTTTTTGTGCCTTGTGTTGGTGACTGGGCTGTTTAATATGTCCCCCATGTGTAGTGCTGCAGTGCTGCCTGGTGTTCCTCAGGGCAAGAGGCTGTGACGTGCCTTTACAGAGAAAGTATGTGTGTTTGACAAGCTTCTTTCAGACACGAGGTACAGTGCTGTTAGTCTAAGTTCAATGTTAATATATCAACAATATATATTAAATAAGGTGACTTTAAAGAGAAACACACAGAGAAAAAGGTTATGTATTGATCAGTTGAAGAAAATGTGACTAAGGTTTGCAGGAACCTAACCCTGCATTTCCTGTAGGGACAGTGGGTCATATTCACTGATTCATTGTTCACAGTGACTTTGTAGAATGTCACACTGTGCATAACGAGAACTGACTGTATCTTATGTAATCTTCACATACTCCTTTATAACAGGTAGGGTAGGGAACAGGGTGTCCACATTCTACGGGCTATTACAGACCTTATGAGCCAAGTAGAGAATTTAAAAAGTCTTGTGTTCAGCATAAGAGCCATGAGATTTTGAGCAAAGAAGATCTATGATAAACTGATGTTTAAGGAAAAATTACCTGGCAAGAGACTGTAGTTTTGAGAGGAAGAGGGAGAACTGAGCCAGAAAGAAGGACCAGTTCTTAAACTCTCCAAGTATTCCCATTGCTTGGTGAGGAGATTCGGAACTAAGGTGCTGATGTGATAAAGGAAAAGTAGCAGCCAAGGGATAAAATAATGGATTTGGTAACCATATATAGGGTGTAAGTTAGGCTGTGGTTCTCAAAGTGGGGTCCCTGGACCAGCAGCATCAGCATCACCTGGGAAGTGGGAAGAAACGCAAATTGTCAGGTGCTGCTGCAGACCTGCAGAACTGGAAATTCTGGAGTGGGGCCTGGCAATCTGGGTTTCAACAAGGCCTCCAGGTGCTTCTGGTGCCCATCAAGTTTAAGAGCCAATGAAATAGAAAAATGATCCCAACACGTCACCATGCTCAGGTAAGCCACAGGGCAGGGAGGTGGTATTTGTTTGGAGGATAAGACACATTTTAAATTTTAGGAAAAAGTAATTCAGTGTCTGTTTCATCATGAGGATTCCAGAGATGCCATTTTATCTCTCTGCATGTGAAGCTCTTTTTTCCACAATATGTTCTCCTTTAGAGAGCCCTTGGTAAGTTATTTACCAATTACCGCATGTTCTGAGAGTCCCTTATTTCTTGAAATCCCCTTTCAGACGTCAAAATATACTTTATTTTTGTGCACAATCTCCTCTATTTAAAATCTGGAATTCTCTTCCTATAGGATCATGTATCGCACATGCAGCCTTACTGTCAATTTGGAATGCCATTGGTTTCTTCCAAAAGCTTAGAATGTTTTAGAATTTAGAACCTGATGAATAGAGAATTTATATGCTTCTGTGTAGGTTTCATATTTTTCAGATGTCCAGAGGTATCCCAACTTGCCAGTAATGTGGCCTTAAGATTTAGCAGAACTTGAAAATCTGAATATAGTAGAAAATGAATTCCATCTGTAATGTTAACATTTACAAAATAAATGATCACATTGTTAACGTAGCAATAAACACTTTCTATATTCTAGGCTCTGAAAGTATCTTGCTTACACAGTAAACCTGATAAAGTTTCAAAGATGATCCAATTAACTTTTCAGCAAAAGCTTTGCTTGAGTGTATCTTGGCTTCCTTTTTGACAGTTTTAGCCTTAAAGTCACAGTAATGTTTTCTTTTTCTGGGAATCAGATAATCTTCTATTTGGTGAACACTTTAATTTTTAATGGTCACCTGTATTTTGTGATATGCACGTGTTCAAATAATCTATAAGAACTAACCATTACCACCCACATATAAGATTATACAGGAATGGAAGAGTTTTGGCTGACTTACTGTATATAATTGTTCAGCCAAAGCAGATGGTAGACTCTACCACATACAATGATTTAGGGGTTTGAACCAGTATCTTTAAATACAAATAATCTCAAAAATGCTAATATGTAAAGTATATTACTTACAGTGTTAACTAACCAAAATAGTTAAATTTGTTATCTTTCCTCCCTTTATAAGGATGCACCCATTATATGGATTCTGTACAAATCTGCAAAGATCACTTTTTTCCTTTTCAAAATTTATTTATTTTAATTTTTAATAGTGAGAACTTTAGTGTTGGGTAAATTGCTGCACAATTACTGGAAATGCTGAGAGTCTTTTGAAAAAGTCTAGAAGTCTAAAGATAATGAAAAGTACATTTCTACAATGTCAAGTCCTTTGAGATTCTGTCTAGTTGTACTCTGAAGAGATGGAAGATTAAGTACCAGCACAAGACACAAGGGAACAGGCTGCCAACTTGAGGGTTTCCCATGGACAACAGAGTGCCTGGCAGACACATGGAGGTTGAATCTGGGCTTCCTCCATGGCTGGGCCCTGAGAGGAGGATTTTGCTTAAATGATCAGAGAATAGACCACCTTTTTTCTTGTTAATAAGTAATATTTACCATGTAAATTTCTTTATAAATCTCTGAATAAAATAAAATTATAACCAGTATAGAAATGAACTCTTACTGACATGCCCCACAGCCTTCTTTAGAGAGCTCAACAGAAAATGTCTCCGCTGACTGTGAATTGGTCTTCTCTGAAAGCCAGCCAGCCCTTCATTGATAGCCCTGGATAAGGAAGGCCAGATACAACTCTTTGAAGATGTTGAGCTGAAATCAGAACCAAAAATCCTACCTCCAGTTGGCTCCTCTGTGAGAATGGATGGCCGGCCTTATTTCACAGGCTGGGCAGTTAAGGTTTCAGATGAGCTTAATTGCTCTGTTACACAGGGATGGAAAAGGAGGAATGTGACATTGATTCAGTGCTCAGATTTTGCAGGTAAAGATAGGGTCAGAGAAGGGAATAAAGATTTCAGCAAATTGGTTTTTTGTTCTCTACAGTGGAAGTAATTTAAGAAACAGATAGTCTCTCACTCCAACTTCTCTTCCCTGTTATCTATCTGTAATATCGCTGTAAAAATTCTTTCTTTAAAGATTTCAGTCTTGGGCCAGTCCCGTGGCTTAGTGGTTAAGTGCGTGCGGTCCGCTATTGACGGCCCGGGTTCGGATCCCAGGTGCACACGGATGCACTGCTTCTCCGGCCATGCTGAGGCCGCGTCCCACATGCAGCAACTAGAAGGATGTGCAAATATGACATACAACTATCTATTGGGGCTTTGAGGAAAAAAAGGAAGAAGATTGGCAATAGATCTTAACTCAGAGCCAGTCTTCCTCAGCAAAAAGAGGAGGATTAGCACAGATGTTAGCTCAAGGCTGATCTTCCTGACACACACACGCACACACAAATTTCAGTCTTTTTTCTTTGCAGTCTGTTTTTTATCATCTTTATGAGTGCTTTGATTTCACCATCTTCTTGGCACCACAACGGTAGCCATTGAGATGTTATTATAGATTCAGTTTTGAAATTTTATCATCTTATCTCTATTTCCTCTGCCATTTCTCAGTTTTAGTTCTTATTGCATCTTATGCTTGAAAATATTTGAAGCTTATAGTGTGTATCAGTTCTTATTTTCTCAACTTTTTATTATCTAAGTGCCCTCAACTATCGCTTTCTTAAAAAAAGAAGTGAAATACATAACAGAACAATACACTGTAATAAATTGACCAATTATAAAATTAAGTTCAACCTGAAATCCCTCCCCACTTAACAGAGACCATTTTTCATAATTCATCATGCTTTAGTTTGGGCAGGGTCAGTTTATCAATGATTTTTGGATGTTTTAAACCACACGAGATGAATACAATATGGTAAAATTGTTAATCTTGCAGAAGTTGTAGAATTTCCTGATGGTTAGAGAAGTTGATGGTGGAGAACCTGAATCATATGAAAAGTAGTTGATTAATTAGCACCTGACAGAGTTTGTTAATTTGTTAAAGATGATGATAAGACATACATGTTGAAAAGATAACTTTGCATATCAGAACATTGTCAGAGACCACTGGGAAAATTCATAATGTTCTCAAATACTACAAAAAATGACCATTTTTTCATGAAAGATGTCATACGTGATGGCATCGAATACTTATGTCAGAAAATTTGCAATGAAGAAAATTAACATTTGAGTCATTTTAATTCTAACAATTTGTTCATGCTTACTATTAGGTTAAAAACAATTTTTAGAAATAAAGTGATAAATGATGTACTTGCTTAATTTTTAATTATTTTAGGAAAAGACTTTTCCACATTTAAAAAAATGTTTATTTGTATTTATTTTATGCTGAATTTATTCCTAGGTCCAAAGACTTTTTTTAAATTAACTAACACCAATTCTTTTCAAACTCTTTAAAAAAGTTGAAGAGGATAGAATACTTCTAAAGTCATCCTATGGGGTTAGTACTACCCTGATATCAAAGCCAAAGACACTAAGAGAAAGGAAAACTACAGGTGAATACCTTTCATGAATATTGATACAAAAATCCTCAATAAAATCGTAACAAAGCAAATTCAGCAGCATATTAAAAGGATTATACATCATTTTTAAGTGGGATTTATTCCTGGAATACAAGGATGTTTCAATATATGAAAAGGAATCAATGTAATTAACCACATTAACAGAATGAAGGAAAAAAAGTGATCATCTCAATGGATGCAGAAAAGGCGTTTGACAAAACTAAACATGCTTTCATGTTAAAAACACTAAAAAACCCTCAGAGTAAAGGGAAGCTACTTCAACATAGTAAAAGCCATATACAGAAATCCACAGAGAACATCGTATTCAAGGATGAAAGACTGAAATCTTTTTATCTAAGATCAGGAGAAAGGTAAGAAGGCCCACTTTCACCACTTCTATTCAACATGGTATTAGAAGTTCTAGCCAAAGCAATTAGATAAGAAAAAGAAAGAAATAGCATTCAAATTGGAAAGGAAGAAGTAATATTATATTAGTTTACACATAATATTTTATATGTTGAAACCCCTAAAAATTCCACAAAAAAATTTTAGAACTAATAAATTATGCTAAGTAGTGGGACACAAAATTAACCTGCAAAAATTAGTTGTTCTCCTATACATTAATAACAAGTAATCTGAAAAAGAAATTTAAAAACTTTACATTTTTATTTACAATAGCATCAAAAAGAGTAAAATACTTAAGAATCAACTTACTCATGGAGGTAAAAATTCCAATGATTTTTTTGCAAAAATAGAAAAATCTATCCTAAAATTCCTATGGACTCCCAAGGGACCCTGAATAGCCATAACAATATAGAAAAAGAAGAACAAAGTTAGAGAACACACACTTCCTGATTTCAAAACTTACTACAAAGTAATCAAAACAGTGTGGTACTGGCATAAATACACACAATATACTTATGAAATATTATAGAGAGCCCTGAAATAAACCTTTGCATATATGGTCAAATGATTTTTGACAAGGGTGCAAAGATCATTCATTGGAGAAAGGATAAGTTTTTCAACAAACGGTGCTGGAAAACTGGATACCCACATACAATAGAATGATGTTGGACCCTTACCTTACACCATATACAAAAATTAACTCAAAATGGATCCAAGATATAAATGTTAGAGTTGAAGCTATAAAATCCTTAGAAGAAAACACAAGGTAAAAGCTGCATGTCATTGGGTCCAAATGCCATTGCCAACAATGATTTCTTTACTATGACACCAAAGACATAAGCAACAAAAAAAATAACAAATTGCACTTCATCAAAATGAAACGTTTTCTGTATCACAAGATACTAGCAACAGAGTAAAAAGGCAATGGTTGAAAAGATTTGCAAATCACATATCTGATAAAGGGTTAATATCTAGCATATATAAAGAACTTCTACAACTCAACAATAAAAAAACAACCCAATTTAAAAATGCACAAAGGACTTGAATAGACATTTCTCCAAACAAAATATAAAATGGCCAGTAAACACATGAAAAGATGTTCAACATCACTAACTATCAGGAAAATGCAAAATAAAACCACAATGAGATACATGTTCACACCCATTAGCATAGTTACTATCACAAAATCAGAAAATAACAAGTGTTGGCAAGGATGTTGAGAAATTAGACCGCTTGTGCAATGAAGGTGCGAACATAAAATTGGAAAACAGTATGGCAGTTCCTTCAAAAATTAAAACTAGAATTCACCACATGATCTAGCAATTCCACTTATGGGTTCTGAAATAATAGAAAATACATTTATCAGTCTCTGCCTCCAGTTCCTGGCACAAAGCTCCTAAAACTTTGTAATTTCCTAAATGATAAGAACACTAGGAGCAACTCTTATTCTAATATTTGTCTTTGACACCATCCCTGACACAGAGACCCTAAAACCCTTGTAATTTCCTTTTTTTTTTTTTTAGGAAGATCAGCCCTGAGCTAACATCCGTGATAATCCTCCTCTTTTTGCTGAGGAAGACCGGCTCTGAGCTAACATCTATTGCCAATCCTCCTCCTTTTTTCTCCCCAAAGCCACAGTAGATAGTTGTATGTCATACTTGCAGATCATTCTAGTTGCTGTATGTGGGATGTGGCCTTAGCATGGCCGGAGAAGCGGTGCATCATTGCACGCCCGGGATCCGAACCTGGGCCGCCAGTAGCGGAGCATGTGCACTTAACTGCTAAGCCACGGGGCTGACCTCCTTGTAATTTTCTAATTGATAAGAACACTAGGAGAAGCTTTTGTTCTATTGAGGCAACTCTGGATGGGCTTCTGGATGGCTCCTGGATGGGGGCTGGTCACCAGGAAGACCAAGCCCTGATTAGAAGATTCGAATTTTTAGCCCTACCCCTTATCTTGCAGAGAGGGGAGGGGGGCTGGAAACTGAGTTAATAATTAATCATGCTTACGTGACAGAGTCTCCATTAAAATCCCAATAGAAGGAGGTTCAGAGAGCTTCCAGGTTGGCAATGACAAGGAGTGCTTGGAGAGTGGTGCACTTGGATATGGCATGAAAGCTCTGTGCCCCTTCTCACATACCTTTCCCTATGCACCACTTCCATTGGCTGTTCTTGAGTCATATCCTCTTATAATAAACTGGTGATGTAGTAAATGTTTCTCTGAGTTTTGTGAGCCACTCTAGTAAATTAATCAAACCCAATGAGGAGGTTGTGGGAACCTCTGGTTTATAGCCAGTCAGTCAGAAGTACAGGTAACAGCCTGGGCTTGTAACTGGCATCTGAAGTTGAGGTGAGGTAGGGTGGGTGTGCAGTCTTATAGGACTAAGCCCTCAACCTGTGGAGTCTGATGTATCTCTGGGTTGACAGCATCAAATTGAGTTGAATTATCTGACGACTAGCTGGCATTCCAAGAATTGCTTGTTGGAGGTGTGGGGAACCCTCCCACGTGTGAAAAAATGAATCTCAGAAAACCATTTATGGGCATACACCCAAAGTGATTGAATGCAGAGGTATAAAGACATAAATAAACACCCGTGTTCTTAACAGCATTATTCAAAATAGCCAGAAGCTGGAAGCAAACCAGGTGTCCATCAACAGATGAAATAACAAAAAAAATGTGGTGTATACACAGAGTGGAATACCATTCACCCTTAAAAAGGAAGAAATTCTGACACATTTTATGACAAGGAGGAATCTTGAGGACTTTATGCTAAGTGAAATAAAGCCATCCACAAAAGGAAAAATACTGTATGATTCCACTCATATAAGGCACTTAAAGTACTCAAATTAATAGGAATAGAAAGGAGAATGGTGTTTCCCAAGGGCAAGAGGGAAGGATAACAGGGAGTTGTTGCTTAATGAGCACAGAGTTTCAGTGCAAGGTGAAAATAGTTCTGTGGATGGTTGGAGGTTATGGCTACACAACAATGTGAATGTACTGCATGTCACTGAACTGTACACTTAAAAATGGTTAAAATCGTCAATTTTAGGTTATGCATATTTTATGACCATTTAAAAAAATTAATTATTTTCAACAAATGAACAAACACTAACTACATGCAATAACATAGATGAATATCACAACCAAAATGCTGCATAAAAGAAATTATATTCAAAAGGCTATAGATTTTTTAATTCCATTTATATAAAATCTAAAAAAGAAACAAAACCAAGGTCTGGCTTCCAGTAATGGTGGAGTGGCTTGTTGAACTAACACTCTCACATATAACAATGATAAAATCTGAATACATATTATATGTATTTATATAGAATCATGTATTTATATGTAATATACATATAATAAATGTGTATATGTGTGTATGTATAAATGTCTTCCGAAAGCAAGCAGAACTGACAGGGAGCCTTCCCTTAAATGATGGGAATTGTACCAGGAGGTATTTGCAAGCTTGAGTCTTTTGCCTCAAAGCATTCCAAAATCTGTACATGGCCGAGACAGGGGAAAAACTACAGTCTTACTTGTAAAGTTAGAGGATGTATTTTGGGGCTGACAGAGTCGCTGGAAAGTTAAGGGAGAAATTCTGGAAGGGAGGGAGACACACAGAGGAAAATCTCAAAATATGTACGTAAGTCTCCCCCCCACACACACCAAATTGGCAGATCTTTGAACAACACACATGCAGGGTAGACCCCAGAGGGCTTAGTGTAAAAACAGCAATTGGTAGATGAAAGAACTGAATGAGGATTTCAGCTATGCTCACGGTAAAGGAGAGAAGATTGGAGTTTCAGTCCAGCCAAGTTAACTCCCTGCTAGAAAAATAACAACACTCTTCAAAGGAATACAATAGAATCCAGAGTCTCTATAACTATCATTCATGGTTTCTAGTACACAGTTTAATTTTTTTTTTAATTTATTTTTCCCCCAAAGCCCCAGTAGATAGTTGTGTGTTATAGCTGCACGTCCTTCTAGTTGCTGTATGTGGGACGTGGCCTCAGCATGGCCGGAGAAGCAGTGACTCGGTGTGCACCCGGGATCTGAACCCAGGCCGCCAGTAGCAGAGCATGCACACTTAACTGCTAAGCCATGGGGCCGGCCCTCCAGTACACAGTTTAAAAAATCATGAGATTTGAAGAGATGGGAAAATGTAATCCATATATGACCAAAAGCAGGGAGGAGAAACTCTCCCCATGGTGTTGCAATTAGCTGACAAGGATAAGACAGCAGCTATTATAAAGATGATCATGGTGGTATGAAAAATATTCTCATAATGAATGAACATATCTGGAAACTCAGCAGAGAAGTGGAAATTACAAAAAAGAACCAAATAGGAAGATTAAATAAAAAAAATACTTTTGAGTTTACATGTACATTAGAAACAGTAGAAGAGGGCAGGCCTTGGGGCTTAGCATTTAAGTGTGCGGGCTCCACTGCTGGCGGCCCCGGGTTCGGATCTTGGGCTCGCACGGATGCACTGCTTCTCTGGCCATACTGAGGCTGCGTTCCACATACAGCAAATAGAAGGATGTGCAGCTATGACACAGAACTATCTACTGGGGCTTTGGGGCAAAAAATAAATAAGTAAATAAAATTAAAAATAAAAAGGAACAGTAGAAGAAACATGAAGATAGAGCAATAGAAATTATCCAGTCTGAACAAAAGAATGTAAAAATTTTGAAGAAAAATGAAGAGAGCCTTACCTGTGAGATGATTGAGTCCCCAGCAGAGAGGGGAGAGACAGAAAAATTAAATGAGGCAGAAAGACAAATCAATAAGTAATAGCATAAAACTTCCAAAATTTGGTAGAAAATCTAAAATTTTAGATCCAAGGAAGTCAGCAAACCCAGAAAATAAAATACAAAATAAAACCATACCTGGGCACATGATAGTCAAGCTGCTAAAATCCAAAGATAAAAACAAAATCTTGAAAGCAGTCAGAGAAATACATATATACAGGGGAAGACATTACATACAGGGAGGAATAATGTCATTGATGGATGATATATTATCAAAAACAAAAGAGACAAATCAACAACAAAATGACATCATTCAAGTGCAGAAACAAAACCCAAAAGTCAACACGAGATTCTATATTTAGCAGATCTCACTTTCAAAAAGGAGGCAGAAGCCACAATAATATTCCGCACACCCATTAGGTGGCTGAAATAAAAAATAAAATTGCAAATATCAAGTCCTGGTGAGGACAAGGAGCAACTAGAACTGGGAATGCAACATGATAGTTGCATTCGGATAACGATTTAGCAGGTTCTTATAAAGTTAAACATACACTTATTATATGACTCAGATATCCCACTCCTAGGGATTTACTCAAGCAAATTGAAAACTAATGTTTAAACAAAATCTTTGGGTGAATATCCATAACCATGTTATTCATAATTGCCACAAGCTGAAAACAAACTAAATGTCCTTCATCAGGTGAATGGAGAAAGAAATTGTGGTGAATTGGGACATTAGAATACTACTTGGCAATAAAAAGGATAAACTCTTGATTCACACAACAACATGGATGAATCTTGGCTGCATTTCTCTAAGTGAAGGAAGCCCGATTCAAAAGGCTGTACAGTATGTGGTTTCATTTGTATGACTTTCTAGAAAAGTCAGCATTACAGAGATGAAAAATGATCAGTGGTTGCCAAGGGATGGAATGGGGGAAGGGGTTGATTACACAGGGACAGTATGAGAGAATTTTGGGGAGTGAAAAAAACAGCTCTGTATGCTACTGTGGAGGTGGATACATGACCATAAAGTTGTCAAAACCCACAGAACTGTACACTACAAAGAGTGAATTTTACTCTGCAAATTTTAAAAATCAATCAGGATGCTGGGGAACTCAGATGAAATGCAGTGACAAATGAATCTCACTGTATTACAAGCATGTGACATAGCCACACATAATGGGTGGGGATGAAAGGTCCTGACCTAAGTTACATTGGAAGACAGTGTTTTGATGGGATACTGTAAAACTAAAGTAATGTACACAAACACTCTACTCTAGGTGTTAAGTTTGTTTTTCATAAGGGTATGGATTAGCAATTCTGAAACTAGTTGACACATTAGGAAATATATTGTAGCTAACTGGAGTTAAATTTCTCACTGTTGGTCAAAGAAGTTAAAAATAAACAAAAGGAGAATGCTAGAATAAACTCTGTGGTGCTGGATAGGAGTTGGAAGTATCAGTATGAATCCATGTCACTTCTAATATATCTATCCAGATAGATGGATAGATTGATAGATGAATAGATAGATGTGTATACCTGTGTTTATATTCCTACATACATTTCCAGGCTCTGCTGAGAGGGTCCAGAAGCACTGACACCCTAGTATCAATGAGCACACTTAGCTCCCAGATCTTGGTTTCTAAATATCATTCTCCAATAAAAAGAACCATGTTTTCTTGGAGAAATGGCTAATTCTAGGGTGGAGATGGAAAATACAATATGAGCCTGGACCATCTTGTAGTGCCAGAAAGTAGAAAAGTGCTTTAAATAAAACACAGCAAATGATGAGATGTGTCAAAAGGAATCAATCTGAAAGACTTCTCAATGGCTCAAGCTGGAAAACTGTGAGCAACATAATAAATAATGGTAACATTGGATTATTACACAGAGAATAAAATAAATATCCATGAGTCTATACTGACATAAAATAGATTAAATAAGAAAGGAAGAAAGAAAGAGGCATAAAAAAGAATAAGAGAAAGAAAGGAAGAAGGACGGGAGAAGGAGGGAGGGAATCTTCCTCACAGAATTCCAAATAATAAATGTGGCTGGATAGCATGAAATAGAGAATCACCACTAGAACACCACAGTAATAATTATTGTGGGTAAGGCTGACTGATGAATGCAAAAACTGTGGGTGAAATTAAAAAAAAAGAATACATTTGCAGAGCCTCAAATCATCTGCCTCAAAATATATAATTTTTAATGTTAATTACTTTAAAAGACCTAGGACTATTGAAAGCAAAAATTATAACACTGTATTGTGGGATTTATAACATGAGAAGATGTAAAATTTATGATAACAATAGCACAAAGGACAGACAGAGGTAAATGGAACTGTTCTGTAGCAAGTCTTCCATATTTTACATTGATTAAACTGGTGAACTATTAAGTCTAGGTAGGCTGTGATATGTTAAAGATGCATATTGTAATCTGGACCAACCACTAAAAAATGCAAAGGTGTGTCACTTAAATGCTAATAAAGGAATTAAACAGCATACCAAAAAACGTTTGTACAAGACTGTTCACAGGAGATGACCTGCACGTCCCCAGGAGGAGATGAGCCCACTGCGGCGCATCCACAGAGCAGAACGCCCTCAGCCGTGCCGAGGAGCAAACGCTGACACACACATGCTGGGAGAGACTCATCAACCTCGTGCCGAGGGAAGCAAGCTGGACAGAAAACAATACACGTGGGATGATTTCAGCCAAGATGAACCTATGCTGAAAAAACCAGAACAGCGGTTGCCTCGGGGGAAGGATGAAATTGCCTAGGAAGGAACAGGAAGGAGTTTTCTGGGGGTGATGGAAATATCCTGTTCTTAAAGGGGTGAAGGTTATATGGGCATGTTTATTTGCCAAAAATGTAAGGTTGAGATTTGTGCCTTTCAGTGTGCGTACTTCTTACCCCCCCCCCCACACACACACAAAGGACTAAAAGAATAATAAAGTGATGTGGGAGTGGGATGGAGTGTGGAAGAAACAAAAATGGCAGATGATTAGTAGTTGTTGAAGCTGGGTGACGAGGCTACTATGCTGTTTTGTTTATTTTGCATATTGTTTGAATTGTTCTGTAATAAAACACTTGTATAAGAAGACAAACTCGATATATAGTGTTCGCTGGTAAGATGTCAGCTACCTTTGGGGAGGAAGGAGGGAGAAAGGGATTGTCGGGGCCTGAGTGAAGCTGGTGCTAGTTCTTGGTCACACAAGTGTGTTCACTTTGTAATAATTCTTTGAGGTTCACATGGATGACATCTGCGTATATTTCTATACGCAGGTTATACATCAATAAACATTTTAAATCCGGCATATTTGCAAAAAGATCCTAACTCAATATCTCAGAATAACAGCAGTGTTTTGTTTTAAAGTGGAACACGTTCACTCATGATATCATCAGATGGATTTTAATACTCCCAAGTATCTAGTAATGCCCTCACCCTTGAGTGGCCCCCCTGGGTGGTTCCATTTTTGCCTCAATTTGGCAAGTGGCATGGCTTTGAGTTTTTATGATGGGTATGGGCCCTTAAGGTGGGTGGGTTCCAAGGGGAGGATCTCTGCAGCGACCCTGATCACGAGGTCCAGAGGGAGGAACATGGCAGGCTGGATGGATGGAAGGGATGGTAGGACAGATGGCCTTGAAAAGGCAAATTCCAGGATCCCATGCACCTGGTATTTCCATTTTAGATATTGAATTTACATTTCAAATACTGGCCAGGGAGCTTCCACCAGGGCTGCAAGCAACCTCAGCAATAGCCAGGCTGGTGAGCCCCACCCCTACCTGAGTACTGGCCTCAAAGGATGCAGCCCAACCACACTGCACAACTCTGGGGGATTGGCAAGGCATGGAGAGATGACATTGTATAGAGAAGAGGCGGAGTAGAAGGTGGGGTGTAGAAGCAGAGGGGCGTGGGCCAGGGGTGGAGGGACAGGTGGGAGTGGGGTCCCCTAGCTGTGTATGCTTGGTGCTTTTGTCTCTTAACCATTCCCTGCTGGGAGCTTGCAGGACAGCAGGACTACAACTCCCAAGATGCTCTGGGCACGGGGCGGTGTCTAGCCCTGGGGGGAGGAGCAGGGCTGTGAAGGCTTGCCTCAGGGCCAAACCGCCATTGACTCAGGACTCTGGTCCTGCACCCGCTCCAACTGGACTGAGTCCCGGAGGGATGTGACGGGACGAGAGGGACCAAGGAGTTAGGAGGGTGTGGCAGCTGCATGGGCAGCTGCGGGCCTGCAGTGTGCAACTGCTTTTGTCCAAAATTGAAGCTGAACTCATGCCTCTTCCCCATCGCCTCCCTCCGTTGCTTGATTCCTCCTCCCCCCTGTGTGCCTGTGGGTCTTTCCACAGCCTCCTACCTAGTCCAAGGCCAGGTGCTTCTCTAAAGTGCTTATGGGAACTGGTTTGACATCCCAGAAACTTTCCACTTTGCCTGCTGCCCTCTGCCTTCTCCAGCCAAAGTGCCATCATTTCATCAGCTTTTGGGAGACATTCGCCCTTGTGGCCCCTCTTGCAAGCCCAACTGAAGAGTTTGCAGGGTGGTAACATTGGCTGTTGCTTGCCTTTTTCGCAGATGTGGAAGTTGAGGCATCTGTGGGGTTACTCACTGGTTTCCCCACAATCCACTAAGAGCAGAGGAGAACAAATCAATTCCCAGGCAAGTATCTAGTAGACCGTTTTCACCAACCCATTCCAGTGCAGAGGCCTCCGAAACAACATCCTTAAGATGAGAATAGCTTAAGTATTTTGCCCTTTAGATTGACCACCTAATCTCAGCTCAGGCCTGAGTGGCCAGTCTCTCAGGGACATGGGTGGTGATTCTGGTCCCTCAGGAAGAGACCGGTGGTCCAGCTTTGCGAGAGGGATGTTCGTGGTAGACAGCACCTGGGCAGCATTTGAAACCCGTCAGCTTTAACATCTCTGTTTTGGATTCAGGCAAGTTTCCCAGATAAACACACCTTGGGATAGTCAGATGTACCGTATTCTTTAAAAATTGATTACATCAGTGAAAAGAACAGAACATAAAATATCCTGCTCATTTGCAAAAGATAAAATGCAAGCAAGACTTTCTTGTTAATTTTTTTCTGCTCATTCTCTTGGCTGTACTGTACGCTTGAATGCAGAAACAAAAAACTTGAATTGCCGTATTCTCTTTTCCTGAGATTAGTAAATTAACTTAAAAGTCTTATGGAAACCTGTGGAGGAATGATTAGCGGTTTTTCTGATTTATGTCATCCTTACAAGTCTGGGCGTTGATTTAAATGAAAACAAGTCCTTGTTTATATCAAACACCCCAATAGGTTACATTTCCGATTCCTGAATGTGTAATATTATCAAAACAACTGGAAAAGCTGGTCATCGAAACTAGACCCTGTCACTTTGTCAAGAATTTGCCTCTTTATGAATTAATGACACATGAATTCTTCAACATTTTTGTAAAGAAAGGATGAGAATCTCTGCAGTGTCTCTGAATGTGGCAAGACGCGGAATTCTCGTTAGACCGCAACCTCGGGTTCTTCTCTCGTGTTCAACAGGCCCGGGTGGTAGTCCGTGTGGTCAGGTGCAGCACCGCTCCCCAGCCCCCAGTGTTCCATCCTACTCTGGCCTGTGACCTCTTCAGGGGGTTCTGATGACACTCGTCCACAAGTGTTGGAAGGAGACATTGTAACGTGAGGATATTCCTCATCTTGAAACAAGAATTAATTGAGAGGAAAGTCTCTGGGTCTGTGTGCTCCGATGCACTGCTGTTGGGGTGTGGCTGCAGTGACCACTGTGCTCCCAGCAGTCCCCACAATGGCTGCCTCAGACATTTGATCTCCTGGTGCAACCACAGCAGCTGTTGACAGAGCTGGGCGCTCACCATGGTTAAGTGTCTTCCATCAATTTTGTGGCTCTGACCCTCCTCTGATCAGCCCCTTCCCATTCCTAACTGCTGCATTGATTGCTTTGTAGTTGTTTCCTAGGAGCCACTGTGTGTAATTGGATTTCACAGTGTCTTTAGGGACCCACCTTCACTACACGAGTCACTGTACAACAGCCACTTATCCTGGTGTAGCCCATGTTCGTCCTCTAAAGTGGAGCTGTGAAGAACCCTGCTTACTCGGAGCTCCTCTCATTCTCATGCTGCTGGGGCTGCTTATGAAGCTGGGCATCTCGTCTTTGGTCTCATCACATTATTCTTTTCATCGATTATTCTGAAGTCGGATACGACTTTGTTAATAATGTGACACTGGCTGTCACAGGCACTTCTATGTATCTTCCCCAACAGCTCTGTGAAGTATGCCTGTGATTCCCATTTTATAGGGGGGACACTGAGGCTCAGAGAGGTCGAGTAGCTTCCTTCACACAGTTTCTTGGTGCATTTTGAGTCTCCGCCTGGAACTCCGCCTCTCAGGTGTGTGCACTTAGCTGGTGTTCCACTTTGTCCCTCTCTGCCAGCCTCACCAAAGGCACACGGTCCATCCTGAGTCCATTGTCTGCTAGTTGGCAGTCACCCTGCACAAACAGGCCCTGGATGGGGAGTGGACTAGCAGGGCGTGGTCGTCCGGCCTACCCTGGGCAGATTCTAGGTTTATTGCAAGAGCTGGAGCAGTGGAAAATACTGACCATCACTCACCTGCAAGGTTTCTTATGTAGAAATACTCCACTGACTTTTTAGAGATGTCATGTCTTTTTGTCTTCATTGCTCCTCTGGGCTTTCTCCTACAGTCCATGCTGTGCAGTAACATACAGTACAGAGACTGGTGAACATCATACTGTTGCCCTGCACCAAACGGTCACATCATTCATTTTTCTAATTATGAAAGAATTACATACTTTGTAAAAAAAGGCAAATTACACAGATCTATGTAGAGTAAAGTGAAACCTTCCCCTTCCATCCCCTTCCCTGCACACTCACTCCCCTACTCAGAAGGAACTATTGTTAAGAGGTGGCAGCTTATTCTTCTGGACATTTCCTATGAATTTATAAATACACATAAAGATTTTTTTAACATAAATAAATTACATAACTACATCGTTTTGCAGCTTGCTGTTTCCCAAAACATATATCATAGACGTCTCTCCTTATCAGTGCACGTCCCTCTAACTTAGCTTTTTAGAAGTTTTAGAGCTACTCCAAAGAACAGGAATACCACGATCTGTTTATTTCTTCTTTGATAGAGATGGGGTTATTTCCAGTTTCACTATTATACATAATGCTGCAGTAAGATCTTTGTATGGAATTTATTACACTGCTATTCAACTGCTCAATTTGCTTTGTTCCCTTTTAGTCAGAGACTATGATATATTTTTAACAATTTTATGGGAATTATTTTATAGGGAAATTAATTTTATCTCTGAATCAAGACATTTATGGGGAAACTGGACTTCAAGGTCATCCATCTCAGTATTGTGGAGAAAAATCATGAAACTTAGAAGATATTATGCTAGCTGCATCACATTCTAACAAGTCACGTTAACAATTTAAAGTTGAATGTTTGGGCTGGCCCGGTGGCGCAAGCGGTTAAGTGCGCGTGCTCCGCTGCGGCGGCCCGGGGTTCGCGGCGGCCCCAGGTTCGCGGGTTCGGATCCCGGGCACTCACCGACGCACTGCTTGTCAAGCCATGCTGTGGCGACGTCCCATATAAATTGGAGGAAGATGGGCATGGATGTTAGCCCACGGCCAGTCTTCCTCGGCAAAAAGAGGAGGATTGGCAGATGTTAGCTCAGGGCCGATCTTCCTCACAAAGCAAAAATAAAAAACAAAATAAATAAAATTGAATGTTAGTATAACCTCTACAGTCTTTGTTCAGAAGAAGGATGACATTTTCTTGTCTTGAAAACTTCTGACTCCAGGGGCTCTCAGTTGGGCTTCAGAGAGGATAAGATGTTGGTGTTGTATCTGTTTCTTTTCAGCTGTAGGCTGCATCTTCTAAAGATCATAGAATTGAACATGGTCCAATCTGTATATATGATTTGGGTCAAAAATTCAAAGTAATGAACACAAGATAGGAATCTATAACTTTGGTTCATTTTTAAAGTTTTTTTTTATTTATTTATTTTTTCCCCAAAATCCCCAGTAGATAGTTGTATGTTATAGCTGCACATCCTTCTAGTTGCTGTATGTGGGACGCGACCTCAGCACGGCCGGAGAAGCGGTGCGTCGGTGCGCACCCGGGATCCGAATCCGGGCTGCCAGCAGTGGAGTGCGCGCACTTAACTGCTAAGCAACTGGGCCGGCCCTATAACTTTGGTTCTTAATGAAGAATTTCCTTTGATATCCTCAAGTCTCTGTGATTACTAGTAAAAACTCACCTGTGGATGAAGAGATGTGGTTCTGCTGGCAATGTCTGGCTTGAACATCTATAGTTAAGGCTGCCACATCCCTAGGTAGATTAGACTTGACCTCTCCATGACCTCTGCCCTTGTTCTTTGACGTGGGAAAAATAAGAATTTAAAAAAACTGTTGTTACTAGCACTGAATGCTAGAAATGCCCATTAAAGAGTGAGTTTGATTTGGTAAACCAAAGGGAGTATAAGCAGAAGAAAATCTTTAATATCTATGAAATTTCAAGAAGTTCTAAATTTTTTAAATGTAACTCTATTTTTGCAACAATGCAAAATGTATATATATGAATGAAATATCCCTCTGTCCATTTCTTAACTTGTTTCCATTGATTTGATGGATTTATCCTCTAATCAGGATTCCAAGTGTGAAAGAACATCTTGGTATTTCAAAGAAAAGAAGCCATTGATATTTGATTTGCTTTTAGCTCGGCTTCCTACAGGTTTGAGGAATAAATTATCATGTAATGATACAATGATTCTGAAATCTAATTGTTAATTAGAGGAGTATAAGGGATGATTGAATGGTGGTTCATCCCCATGGTCAGGGGTATTGTACACATGGACATGTAAACACGAATCAGGAAGCTGCTTCAGCCCCGTGACATCGCTGAGAACCACAGTGCAGGAGGATCTAGGGGCACAGCCCTTTGCCTCGATCTCCTGGGTTACATGTAGATCCAGAGGTCTTGACAGTGGCTTCAGAGCAGCTAACTTTTGTCTATTTCTCCCCTTCCTTCTCTCCAGCTTATCTCAAACAGTCCTGACTACCATGTTTTAAAGTAAGGCCAATTATAGTTATTTACATGAGCTTCTTGTTCATTATTGAAGAGTAATAATCAGGCATAACATTAAATATCATTTAATCTACCTAAATAAATTTGTTGTACCTTTTAATTGATTAGAACACTAAAGTTGGTTCAGAGTTTGATATTCACCAAGTGCGTTAATCTGCTTACAACTGCCATGTGCCTCACTCCTCTTAGAAGTGTATCATTGGCCCATCACAAGATTTTAATGACTCAAATCATCGTAAATTAAGATAATGCACTCTCTTTTTGATGACCGGGAAGCACATGAGTCCATTTTGGAAATATGCCCATCTGTCTTTTCTCCCCATGGGAAGTTTCTTGTCACTAGGTCTCCAGGTGGCTTGCACAAGCCCTAGGTCTGTAATAGCTTGGTGCCTCTCCTTCTACTTGGGGTAGAAATAAAAAAGGTCAGAGAGACTTATTAAAGTTTTGGTTCATGAAGTCTTCTATGAAGACCATCCATACATATTGTTCTGGATAGCTCTCTGTTCCTAAGACTACTAGTTATTTTAAGGGCTTGTCAGAAACCGTGAAAGATCTGATGTTTTACCTTACCTGCAAACCAATAAGTTAGCCTACAATGGTCTTACAGGTGCTGGCAAAAGTCAAGAGACCCATGCGTCAGAGACAAAGGACTTAATGACACAACAATAGCGGTGGCCAGAGTATCAGCATTTGCACCAGTTCAATAAATCTCACTTCCTACAGGGTGATACACAGTGGGCCAGGTGACATGCAGAGAGATGCAAGATCTCAGAGCCTAAGGAACTCAAATCTTTGATAACGGGCAGGATGTCTGCTAACCTTTGCCCTGGGGGCGGGGGGTGTTGTTTTTATTATACTGGGCAGTAAGCAAGGCTGCCCTTTGCTCCAGAGGAGGCCACTATTTCTATCTTCCAAGGCTGACAGCTCTACGCACATCCTTGAAAAGACAGCCTGGTTTTACTGGCTTTCAAAGATAAGCTTGAATGAGACTTGATCATCATTCAGTTCTTCTGTTTCCTGTATTGAGATTGTGCAAATATGTTCTTTTCTCTGTAAAGTTCACTAACTTTATTCATACATAAGAGATGTTTTTGGTTCTACTTATTAAGTTGAAATTTTCTTATTAGAGAAAATGATGAAACTATTATGGGTTGGATGTGAAAGTATGTTTTTTCAGGAAAAATGTGAAAGTAGATCGGTGCTCGCAGAACTTTGCCACAAGGAGCTGATAGCAACTTAAATGATTTTAATTTGAATACTGTTTTGTACAACTTTCTTCCATCTTACATCATCCTCTCAGCTTCCTGTAATTCCCATATTGGAATGGGGCAGTTTCAGGGATTCACTGAACTCATATACAGTATTCAAATGGTTTTGTCTGTCGTGGTTTTTTAATTGAGATAAAGTTGACATACAACATTAAATTAGTTTCAGCGGTACGACATAATGATTCAATGTTTGTATATATGTTGAAATGATCACCACAATAAGTCCAGTTAACATCCGTCCCCATATAGAGTTACAAATTTTTTCTCTTGTGATGAGGACATGGCATATTTCAAGGTGCAGAAGAATCAACGATGATGTCATACTTTTCCATATACAGCTTGATGAATTTGGACTTAAGCATACACCCTTGAGACTGTCACCACCATCAAGGCCACAAACATATCCATCATCTCCCAAAGTTTTCTCTCACCTCCTTTATTACTATTATTCTGTTGTAAGAACTCTTAATATCTACTCTATTAGCAAATGTAACGTATACAATACAGTTTTGTTAGCTGTAGGCACTATGTCGTATCCTAGATTTCCAGAACTTATTTATCTTGATAACTGAAACTTTGTATCTTTGAACATCAGCTCCCCATTTCTCCATCTCCCCAGCCCCTGGCAACCACCATTCTAACCTCTGCTTGTGTGAGTTTGACTATTTTAGCTTCCACAAATAAGGGAATATTTGCCTTTCTCTGTCTGCCTTATTTCACTTAGCACAATGTCTTTTAGGTGCATTCATGTTATCAAATATAGCAACAATTCCTTCTTTTTTCAATGTTGAAGAATATGCCATTTCTTTATCCCTTCATCCATCAGTGACGTTTAGGTTACTTCCATATCTTGGCTATTGTGAATTTGCTGCAATGAACATTAGAGGGCAGATATCTCTTTGAGACCCTGATTTCAATTCCTGTGGGTGTCTACCAGAAGTGGGATTGCTGGATCATAAGCTAGTTTTCACTTTTGGAGGAAATTCCATACTGTTTTCCATAATGGCTGTACTAGTTTACATTCCCACGAGGGTTCCTTTTCTCCACATCCTCACCAACATTTGTCATCTTTAGTTTTTTTGATAATCGCCATCATAACAGGTGTGAAATGATAGCTCATTGTGGTTTTGATTTGCATTCCCTGATTTGTGATGCTGAACAACTTTTCATACACCTTCTGGCCACCTGTATGTCTTCACTGGAAAAATTTTACTCTGGTCCCTTGCCCATTCTTTAAATTGATTTGTCTTTTTGTTTTTGAGCCAAACAAAAAAAGAGAACAAAATTTCCAGGCATTATGGGTGCTTCCCAGTTGATGCAGATGGCTTTGTATTTACAGTGGTACAAAAAGATCGTGTTTCGTGCTTTTTCTTCAGCTTGTCATAAGACCAGCAGTAGCTGCGGCACGGCAGATAATCGGGATCTTCTGGGTTTGGAGGTTTACAAAATAAATGAGTGGTAAGGAATTTTTTATTTTTCCAAGGAAATTATTGTGATCATAGTCCATGGAATCCAGGATTGATAGGTGTAGGAGGAAATTAAGGTGAGAATCGTTGATCTGGCATTACTACTGATCTTGAGGGACAGGTACCTACTGTATGAATGTTTGAATAAAAATATTAGAGATCAGGCATCTGTGATGGGTGAATATGTTTTCTGAGTTATTTACTTTTGAACATAACCATTTGGATTATGTGAACATCTAGGATATGGGAGTAAGTTGTTAACGGGGTGGTTAATAACATCACTATTGATTTAACCTCTATGAACACAAAGTGGTCAATGGATTAAGCAAATGAGTAGACAGAAAACACAGAAATGGTAAGATTTGGGATTTAGTAAAGGACTGGGGGCCGACTGTCCTGAGAGGGAATGCCAGGACCTGTGCGGTTGAGAGTGACAAGGAAAAGAAGAGAATAGACTAACACTCAAACAAGGAGGGCGTGTTAACAGGATGGAGGGGGAAATGATCTGGAGGAGCCTTGAGTTTTGACCTTGAGCTTTCTGTTCTTGATGCAAGTCTGCCTGATGACATCCCAGGACACAGGTCAGATATATCCCGAGTGCGTAGAGGGAGGGTGGAAGTACAAAACAGCCAGGATAATTGTCCTAAAAAGGCAGGCCTCTTTTATCATTTGACCCAGTTTCATGGTTTGTTTTTATAGGGTAAGAGGAAAAGAAGGATGATAAGTCACGTCTTCACAGAAGAAGCAGCGTAACTGTGGGAACCAGTCCAAACCAAAGCCTGGTTTAAGCATTTCCATTCTTTTGAGGTTGTCCAGTGACATATTCAAGAGGCCAGTTACTAGAATCCCATCCCATCCTGGCAATTTCTGGTCTCTGAGAGGACAACTTGGACCAGCCCCACCAGATCTGCTGGCCTGAGAGACCGCAAGGACTCCAGGCCTGCAGCAGTGCATGACAACGCGTAAGTCCTTTCAATCTTGCCAAAACGTTGTAAAAACTTGCACCTAGTCACACAGGTGAATCCCTGCCAGGTGTGCTCGCAGGTGGTCTCCATTCCAGGTCCCATTCCCACTCCTGCTGGTCTTCAGATTTGGCAGAGATGATTCCAGGAACTGATCTGTGCATTCCACAGCTCCACTGTGGAGGTATCAGGAAGGAGGAAAGGGCAGTGAAGAGCACAGGAGCGAGACTGGTGATAGCACTGATGGCGGACACACTTGCTAGCAAGGCAGAGAAAGTGAGGGTCTAAGAACGCCATCCTGACAGCAGATGAAATGGAGCAGGCACCTCAGTGTGGTCTCTTGGCAGCGTCCCTAATGTTTCCTTGCTTTGAGCTCTTGAAACTTTAAAATATATTGATACTTTTCTTTTATTAAACTCTGCTTCGAGACATAGAAAATATAGACAACAGTTTCTTTCTGAGGTGAGAGGTTGAGTTTCAGGGGAGGAGAGAAAGATCTTCCTTTTTCATGCTGTTCTCTCATTTTCCTTTACTATGTATATTATTTATTTGTACTTTAAAGTCAGCAGCGAATTATCAATGTCACGGGATGATTCAGTTTTTCCCCTCACAGTCACAGTAAAACCTACTAAAAATGGATTATTCTTTTTGTATAATATTCCAATAGACTCCAAAATATTATTTCAAACGCACTTTTGTGTCTATGTTCTCAAATTAGATATTTACTTCTTGGTCTCCATTTTTCTGTTCTCTGTTGCATGCCAATTCAGAGTTGCATCTAAGGAAATACCAGATTTCCCTCAGTTTTTTAGATCCATATGTGTTGGAAATTTGATTCATGGAGATGAACATGGCAGTTGGGGGATCGTGCGATTATCAAAAGAGATCTTTTCAGCATCAATAATGCGGAAAGAACCCACTGCTTCTTGGGATTTAATTGTCTATTTGAGGGATCAAGCTTTCACTGTTGGCTCTTCTCTTTCTCTTTGGAGGGAAAGTACAGCCTTCCCAGTCTTTCCGTTACCAAATCACTTTCCTGGGTGGCTGTGCCATGTCAGGAAGGGCTTGGGATGCTGGGAACCAGGATTCATTTTCAGCTTCTGGTTGTCCTGAGAAGGCTTCCCTGGCAGAGTGCAGCCTGTGTGTCTGGGTGACACTTGCAGCCATCAGAAATGAGGGGATAACTCACAAATGCCAAGCGATTCATCTGGTCCTTGTCTTACAGGGTGTTCCCAAGGGATGAGGTTCAAAATGCCACTTGGTAACCATTTGAAAGCTCCTAGTCATGGGGTGGGTTCTCGGTGCGAGCTCAGAGCAGTGTCTGTTCACCACCAGATGGGAAGCATTTCAGTATTTTAATTGGTAAGGCTGTGTTCATGCACGTCCATGGACCATCAGTTCAGTGGCATTCCCTGCTGTAGCCCCCCACACCTCTGTCGTGCGTCATCTTTGAAAGCTCCAAACAGTGTTCACACCCCAGCAGGTGGTGGTAATGTAACCACAGCACAGGACTGGGGACAAAAACACAAAAACCCAGGGGCAACACAGTTTATGGGCTCAGGCCCAATTGCCCCATTTGGACGAGTTGGTAACACCAACACTTAGTGTGTAAACTGGAGGATTGTCCAAGACCATGGACCTCAGAATGACACGGGCTCAGAAGTCACCTTGGACAGCAAGGGACAGTGTGAGGTCACTCACTGACAAGGATTATGGTCCCTTATACTGGCAAAGTAGAGCTCACCCGGGATCCATCGAGGAAGGAGGCTTGGGGCCTTCTGGGGAATTTCTGCCCTAAAGGGAATTGCTTAAGGAAGGCAGGGGTGCTGAAAATCCTAGTTCACAGGGAGCAGTCATGTTTATGGAACGAGACCCAGCAGTAGCCTTAAAAGCTGCGTCACAAATCTTTCCGCCTGGATACAAAACAAGCAGGAGAAGGAATTCAGAGTCCTGGACAAGGATCCCAGCAGGATTCAAATCCACGTCAGGGGTGAACAGGGAGCCCCTAGAGGGGCCTCAGGAGCGAGGTCCTGCCTGCCTTTAGTCCATTTGCAAATGAGCTTCCTTGGGCCTTGTCCTCTCAACGTGCACGTTTTGATCTTTTTACATTGTTTTCATCACTTAGAGCTGATGCAATTCCAGAGATTGAACTAGAAAACTACAAGTTCCTAAAATTTAGTCAAAAGAAATCTCAAAAAGAGAAGCAGAAAAAGTTCCCTGTTCCTCAAGAATGGAGAAAGGCAGCCCCTGCCTGTGGCACGACGTTGTCCTGGGTAGTGCTGTTTTAAAGACACCCACATTTCAGTGGTTGTTGCTCTGCCTGTGAAAGTACCTTCAACCTTAAAATCCCAAGAGAAAGGGCGGGGGCCATGTCTGCTCCTGGAGGAGCTGAATGATACTGAAATGAACTGATCTTTGGAATTATGGGGACTTGGGAGTGTCCCCACTAAGCAGGGAAGGGGCTGGCCCTTCTCCCTTCGCCCACAGACAATAAGCTGACGAGCCAGAAGAGTTCGTGATTCAAGGAGAAATGTGAGATTCAGTGTCTCACTTACATGCCTACAGAAAGCGACAGAACCACACCACAACTCCCAGCTTTAAAGGGAACAGGACTTTAATATAATATTCAAATATGGCATTTATTATTTACAACAAATAACTACTGTCCCTCCCCAATGGGTGAATAGGTGGTGGGGTAGAGACATCAGGGAGCTGGGGTGGGGTCGTCCCCTCTCTCTTGGGTTTCAGGGGACCTCAGAGATCAGCTTACAATGCTCCCCTTCCCGTCAGGTGGGAGGAGCTGGCCCAGTGCATCGAAAGCCTCTCAGCTGTGTCCCCGCTGCTGAGGATGGGGCTGTGATCGGCCACTGGTACAGGGCTCGGTGTTGGGACCTGGGGACTGAGTAGAAGAGTCGGGTTACCCTGGGGGGCCTCCCTCAGAATCATGGCCCCCACCCTGTCCCCACTGCACTGAGTGCTCCAGACTCTGTGCTCAGTGCTGTCAGCCACCAGTACCCCATTTGTCCCTGCCACGCAAGAGACCATTTGGTATCACCTATTTCACAGAGGAGGAAATGGAGTCTCAGGAAGCTGAAGAGAGTCACCCCAGTCACAGGACTGCTCAGTAGTGGAACTGGGATCCCAGTGCCAGCTGTCCAACTCCCCAAGGGCACGTTTAGCCCGAAGCTTTACTGAACCCCTGGGAGTCAGTCACCACGGCCCAGACACTCACTCACCCCTGACCTTAATGATGGCGGGTTCTTCTTATCCTTGAGTATTCTGCTGGCCAACTAGGTCTGGGGGTCCAGCTGGCAGGACAGGCTGTAGCTCCAGGACAGAAAGGCACCTGTAAGCCTACCAGGAGACACACCTCAGGTGTCTCCCCACTGCCTGCCCAGCAGCTGGAGTCTAGGAGTCCCAGAGGTCGCCATGCAATAAGACCTGGGGCTGAGTGGGGGGCCAAGGAGACAGGCTCTCTGGACTGGCCAACAGGGAGCGTCCACCCCTGCCCTCACCCAACTCCTGCCCGGCCTCACCTATCATTCTCGTTGAGCAGCTCCATGTCCTAGAAGCAGGCCCCAAATCGCTCCTCGGGCTCTAGGTTGTAATTCTTTGCGGCCACCTGGAGCAGAAGGATCGCCCTCATGACTGGGTATTCCTGGGACCAGAGGGAAGGAGAGGATGCAGATAGGGCCTGGGTGGGGGATGCTTCATGGACCTTGTGGGTGGTGAGGAGTGGGGCAGGGGACAATCCTGGGAGCCCTCCTTCCCTCCAGTTCCATCCAGGCTCTACCTGTTCACAGAATGGGAATAATCAGCCCCTCCTCCAGGAAGTTTTCCTTGATGCCATCCTCCCCTCAACCCACCCGCCAATTGGTTGGGTCTCCCACTTCTCTGTTATCAAACTCTTCCACTAAATGTAAGATACAGGGGGTGGAGCCAGGGACTGTTCTGCCCAGAGGGTCTCTGATTTCCTCCTCCTTCCCCTCCCCTGCAGGGAGTGCGGCAGCTGTTCACTTCAGTCCTCTTCTCAGGTTGATCTCATTCCCCTGGAAGGCAGAGAGCCAGAGTCCATCAGACAGAGCCCTCTAGCCTGACTAGAGCCCTAGGCCCACCCCTTCTCATGTTGCACTATTGCCAGGTCCCCAGAGGGGGCCGGGCATGCACAGAAAACAGGACTTGGACCTAGGCCGGGATCTGGGCTCCAGAGAAGCAGGACATGGGGGAGAGGCTAAGGGACCTGGCAGCACAACCCTCTCTGATGACAGACTTGGAGGCTGAGGCCTCAGGCAGAGGGGACTGCTCAGCCACCTATGTGCTGCCTGACTTGGAGGGGTCTGACATCTCTCTCCCTCCATGGGCAGCGTGGGAGGGAGAGGCTGCGTTCAGCTCAGATAAAACCTCAAGCAGCTGTGCCGTCAGGCAGCTCTGAGCTTCCCCAGCCTGAGGAACTGGAATGGGTGTCTCAGGTGGAGCCTCTGTTCACTCATCCCTAAGATGGGCCTCATGCCCCAGCTCCCAGGGGTGGCTGAGAGGCTCTTATGACAGGAGATGTGCCAAGTGCTGAGAGCTCAGAGCTCAGTTCGGGGGCTCCCCATCCCAAGGTTCAGGATCCTGGTCCTCCCTGCCTGGTCCTCAGGTGCGCCCATCTCGAGATTATCACCCATCAACAGGTGCAGCATCAGCAGGTGACCAAGGAAAGTGCCAAGATATGGGACGACACTTTGTGACATCGGGGTGTGGGTGGGATGAGTCCTTGCTCTCAAGTCGGCCCCCTGCAGACCCTCCCCTGAAAAGTCCTCACCCTCAGCCTCCTGGCCCACCTCAGGGTTCCCACGGGAGGCAGCCAAGACCCTTAGCAGCCTCCCCTCAACTCCTCCTCCTTTCACAGCCCAAGAAAACCACACTCCTCCTCCTCACTTCCCAGGGCCGGCTTCTGGCAAATCACAGGGTGTGCGGTCCCTGGCCCTCCCCACAACAAACCCATCCTGCACCAGCTCTTCCAGGCCCTCCTCCCGGTCACTTCTACTGGGGGATTCAGGCACTGTGGCACCAAGAGGAAGGGGCCTCCTCTCTTGATTTGAGGGCCTCCAGCTGGGAGGGTAGAGCCCCTCCCCCACAGGCACACTCACCTGCTGCTGCTGCTGCTTCTCCTGCACTCTCTGGGGGCTGATCTGTGGGGGGGCAAACGTGGAGGGCCTCTGCTGCCAGGGTCAATGTGAGTGTCAGTAAGGCCATAGTCCCCTCACCCCATTTCTCTCCAACACCACTGTCCTCTGACCGTGGACATCTGACTCCAGGCATCTGGTACCAATAGCACTCCATCCTCCAAGGTGTTGTGATCCTAGAACAAGCCAAGCTCCAACTCTCACTCTGGGTGTGAGCTTGGGCTTTGGGCCAGGCCTCCCCGAGCCTGTTTCCTCATCTGGAAGGTGTGAGAATTCCAGCTACCTCACAGGTTCTCCTGAGGACTCAGTGTCACATGACACTGTTCTCGCCCTCACCTTTCCAGGTGGATCAGGCAGAAAGCTCCCACAGTCCTTTCTTCCCTCTTACCTAATCACCCCCCTGTGTGGCCTGCAACTGAGGCTCAACTTGGGGAGGACTGGCCCCCAAGTTCACTCTCAGCTTTCAGGGTTCAGTTTGGACTGAGAGCCTGAGTTTCTTTCTGTCTGTTGGCCTGGGCAATCTCGTGCTTCTCTCCTCTCTAGGAGTCCACATTGGGCAGCCCAAAAACACTGGTATTTGATTCCTCAGTTACAGGGATTCGACAGAGTGAGAGAGAGAGAGAGAGAGAGGCAGAGATGGAACATGAAAGAGGGAGTAAGAGGAAGTGAGAGACTTTTTTAGTTAAAATTTAGACAAGACATCCCATCACTTTGGCTGTTATTATGTTAAGAAGCCAGTTACTAACTACTTAGTGGTTCCACTGGGATGGCTATACCATGGGTGGGGCTTACTGGGTACCACTGTGGAGATTGCCCACCTCGTAGGCGAAGATGAGACACTTGGGTCACATTCTCCATTAAACAGGAAACAATTGAATGGTTTTATGCCACAGGATGGCAGTATCTAAATTTCCATTAGTTTCAACCCCCTCATGATGCTGACCTGGAAATGAGGCCAAGTTGGAAGCGACTGTTCCAATATCACATTGCTAGAACCCAGGCCTGTTTTGAGTGGTGTTCTGTGCTACCTGTCACCCCTTCTTGTTATTCTTCCATCTCTAAGTTTGTGCCTTACGTACATGTGACACCAACCCACAGGGGTAATAGATATTATGTCATATACACCGGGTGACATCCCTAGGAAGTAGATTCTAGCCTGATCCCCATGGTGCAGGTTTAGAGACTGAGGAGGACCTGAGAGGTACAGGGACTTTCTCAGGATGAAGAACTGGTAAGAAAAAGGAGGTCTGCATTCGTCTCTGTCTCCTCAAAGCTAAGACCCGACTTAGGTTTCCAGGGAGCTGTGGCTAGGGCTGTGTAGGCTCCTTGTGTACAGTTCAGGAGATGACATGGGGGAGGAGGGTTAGCAGCCAGGGCACAGGGGGCAGCTCTGGACAAGTCTGATTGAGGGAAGGGGCCCAGGTAAAGGAATCTTGAAAAATGACCTCACTTCCTTGGTCATAAACCTCAACAGATCTTAGAACTCTGGTAACCAGGCACTCACAGCCCCCCATCCAGCTCACTTGACTGGAGAAAGTCAACAGGAAAAAATATTTTGTTGTTGTATCCCAACTTTTGGAGGATCTAGGCTCAAAAAAAACCCAGAAAGAGAAACTTTTTGGTCGTTGGCGACGTTGGCTCAGCCCTCATCCCCGACGCCTCTGGACATCTGGCAGGAGGCAGTGAAGGGTAACACGGGGCAGCCCAGGAAAGGCTAGTGCAGGCCAGGACACAACTGTGATCCCACCTGATCAGCCCCACACCCCTTACACTTCATCGTGTGTGTGTGTGTCTGTGTGTGTTTGTGTGGAGGGGAGAAGGCAGGGTATGAGGGGTAGGCCATTCTTGGGCAGGAGCTGGTTGTTAGGTGTCGGAAGCATGGTGGGCCTGTCATGTTCATAGCCCAGGTCATGGCTGGCAGCATGAGAAGGTGAGCTCCTCTACTCTTAAGTTACTGAGCCATAGAGGTTTCATCTCTTTTCCTGCCTGACCACAGTTCTTTGCAGGGATGTCCCTCTGTGCCTGAACTGAGGAGCAGACTTTCTCTTGGGGGTTGACCCCAGTGGCAGTGTGCAGGCAGCCCCTGATTCCTTCTGGCCCAGCTCCAGAGCAGTCATTGCAGAACTCCAATCAGAAGGTCATCGAGGAGCTGCCCAATGGTTTCAATTTCACCAACTCACTAGGCAAGGGGAAGGTGCCTGAGGCCACAAACACCATCCAGTGCTGCTCTGAGATGAGAGCAGGACCAGAGGGTCTCCACACTCAGGACCTTGAGATAACCAGGTTGGAGCAGAACTAGGGCATGACCAGACTGGGGCTGTCCCTTTTTCAAGCTAAAGGGGATGTACATGCAGGTAACCTTGCCTGGTTCGGAGCTGAGCTACCATGACCCTCTTACCTTTGCCTGGTGTGAGCTTCTGGAGGTCACTGAGGCAGAGGCAGAGGGTAAGGGGGACTGCAGGCTGCATATTCCTGGAAGGGAAGTGGGATCTTTCCTGTGTTTAGAGGGACACATGGACAGTCAGCTATGTGGGTGAATCTTTCTCTTTATCCCACTGTAGCGCCAGCTGCAGAGCTCTAGCCAGTGGCAGAAGCAGAGCAGTGGGCAGTGGTGGAGGTAGAGCTGGCTACAGCTCCGTTGACATCACCCCTTCTAGCGTTGGAGCCAGCGTCCCCTCCATCAGCAGTGTTGGAGCTGGAGCAAGGGCCAACATCGGCTCCAGCAGGAGTGGGAGCTGCTGAGCTGGAGTCACCTGGACCATCATTTCTAGTGGGAAGTCTGTCTCCACCTGTGGCTGTTAAGGAGCGTGAGAAGAAGCCCAACCTCACGGCCTTCTCTCCTAAGCAGGTGGTAGAGCGGTTGACCGTGATGGATGCGGTGAGCAGCTGGGCTCTCAGGGCGGGGTGGAACAGGCCTTCCCTCTGCCATCGTTGTCCCAGACCTGATCCAGACTCCCATGATCTGGGCCCAAATCCCAGCTCCACCCCTTACCAACCATATGACCTGGGCAACTTCCGGAACCCCCAAGCCTTTGCTGTCCACCTGCAGATCGTAGAGGTGGACACTAACAGGACCTGCTGCACAGAGTGGCTGTGCCAGCTCCATGAGGTAGAAGAGATGGAAAGCTGGACAGGGCCTGGCCCATCAGTGGTGGAGGGGAACTCACTGTGTGCAGCCAGGTCTACGGTGGCCCTGCCGTCTCCTCAGGAGGCTCAACAGCCTCAGGACTTGACACCTGATGTGTGCTTCACTACAAGGGAGACAGACAAGGCCAGTGGTTGTAGCTGCCATGGGGGAATGTGCATCAGAATGGGGAGTGGGATTAGAGAGGAGATCAAGGTGGTGGAAGATGCCTCCTTGACATGAGCAGAGTTGAGCCACCATCTGGAGCTTGGAGTTAGCCAGGATGGGCTGGGTGCAAATGCCCCTCTCCCTTCCCTTCCGGGATTGGGTCCTGGGTCATCCTGTGCTGGGCACCCTCGGTGGACAGAGAAGAAAACCCAGGGACTCTCACAAGGCTCAGGCCACATCCTGAGCTTCCTGAGCTCCAGCTCTAAACTGTGACACCTGTGTCGGACTTTAGGGGCTGTGGACACAGAGGTGGCCTGTGGCAGGGCTGGATGACATTCCCCCTGTTCCCCAGGAGCTCTTCTGGAAGGTGGTGCCCTCTCAGTGCCTGGGATCCACCTGGCACAAGAAGAACAAGCCTGGCAGTGAGCACTAGACACCCACCATCCAGGCCACCATCGACCAGTTCAGAAGGGTGGCCAGCCTCGTCATCACCACCTGCCTCAGGGACGTGAGCATGACAGCCCAGGACAGGGCGAGGGTGGTAGAGCACTGGGTCCAGGTGGCCCAGGCGCGCCGTGGGAGGCCCAGTGGAGCCCCTCTCTGGAGACTTGGGAACTGCCTCTCCACCTTTATCAGCTCCCAGGATTGCAGTGTGTGGTCTAAGCTCCTGCAAGTCCCCAGGCCCTTCCTGCCAGGGGCCCACTGACCTTGACTCCAGGTCCCAGTGGGAGGATGCTCACTTCCTACCTGTCTAATTCCCTGGGTTGAGCTAAACTCCTCCTCCTTGTGAGTGTTACTCTCTGAGTCCTAAATGTCCTTCTGGGGCTCCCTGAGCATCTGTCTCATCCAGGAGGGGAGATTTAAATAGAAGGGACTGAAACTAGAGCAAGCGGGGCTCCAGTGCCCAACCTCACACCTCATTCTTTTCCCTTCCCCAAGAGTGCGAGATCTGGAAGAACTTCTCCTCGCCCTGCACTGTCATCTCTGCTCTGCAGAAAACTTCCACAAGCCACCTGAAGAACACATCGGGGGAAGATTCCCCGTGGGTAAGCCTCTCTCCATAGGAGGACCAGGATGGATGGGGGATCTCCTGTATGACTGCCATTGGCACCTCAGTCAGCTGGGAACTCCTGGGAGGCAGCAAATGCTGGGGACAGGGCCTGGGCATCGGCAGTTGGTCTCTAAGTCTCCTGGTGTCCTTAGTGAACCAGTTCTGCTTCAGGACTCAGTTTCCCTAAATGTCAGGTACTGGGTTGAGCCACATTGGAGATTTTCAAGTGTTTATAGCAACAGAACTCTATGGTCAGTTGAAACTCATAGTGGTCAAAACAGAGCTGCTCTGTAGAGCTGGGGAGTGGAGACCCCAGTGACCAACAGGAGAGTCCCCTCTCAGTCCCATGAGACCTTAGCGCTCAGAGGAGCCCAGTGAGAACACTCCTCCAGGCAGGTTGAATCTCTTGGGTTGTCAAAGAAAAGGGATTTGCACTCAGACTCCTCACATTATCCCTAAATTTATCCTTCCCTCTTTCCCTTCCCCTCAGGTAAAGCTCTGAAAAACTTAAGGAGCTCTATAGCCAAGACGAGTCCTTGAGCAGAGAACTGATGACCAAGACAGAGTGGAGGCTGTGGGTCTGGAAAGAGAGGAGAGGAGTGCGTGGCAGGGGGACTGAGTGGGCTGTGGTTTTGATAGTTTCTCACTTGAACTTTCTCTGAAACATTCCCATCTATCTTGTCCAGGTTAACAAGCAGAGGGATCTGTTCAGCCCATGGGCAACAGGGTGCCATTTTTGGGCAGGAGGCCCTGGTCATGGGACACAGTGGTGTTGGCTGGGCTGTTCCAGGAGGAGTTGCCGAGCTGGTGCCATCAGCAGGTCTCTGGCTTCCGTGCTCGTCTATCCTGCTGGATGTAGCTTCTTCCAGGCTGTTGCGGTGGGTTTAGCCCTCAGCCTAAACCTGTCCTCAGGAAGCCAGGCCCCTGCTGCTCCTTCTGTGTTCACCACGTCTGCGAAGACGTGACTATCATCCTTCTTATCATCTTTCTTTTCCTCTTACCCTAGATAAACCAATCATGAAAGTGGGTCAAATGATAAAGGAAGCCTGCCTTTTTAGGACAATTATCCTGGCTGTTTTGTACTTCTACCCTCCCTCGATCCCCTGGGGATAGATCTGACCTGTGTCCCAGGATGTCATCAGGCAGATTTGCATCAAGAACAGAAAGCTCAAGGTCAAAACTCAAAGCTGCTCCAGATAATTTCTCCCCCTCCATCCTGTTAACACCCCCTCCTTGTTTGAGTGTGATTCTATTCTCTTCTTGTCCTTGTCACTCTCAACCGCACAAGTCCTGGCACTCCCCCTCAGGACAGTCAGTCCCCAGTCCTTTACTAAATCCCAATTTTTACCATTTCTGTGTTTTCTGTCTACTCATTTGCTTAATCCATTGACCACTTGGTGTTCATAGAGGTTAAATCAATAGTGATATTATCAACCACCCCCTGCTAACGACTTACTCCCATATCCCAGATGTTCACATAATCCAAGTGGTTGTGTTCAAAAGTAAATAATTCAGAAAACATAGTCACCCACCACAAATTCCTGATCTCTAATATTTTTATTCAAACACTCATGCAGTAAATACCTGTCCCTCAAGATCAGAAGTAATGCCAGATCACCATTCCTGACCTTAATTTTCTCCTCCACCTATCTAATCCTGGATTCCATGGACAATGATCACAATAACTTCCTTGGAAAAATAAAAAAATCCTTACCACCCATTTATTTTGTAAACCTCCAAACCCAGAAGATCCCGATTATCTGCCATGCTGCAGCTACTGCGGGTCTTATAACAAGCCGAAGAAAAAACACGAAACATGATCTTTTGGTACCACTGTAAACACAAAACCATCTGCATCAACTGGGAAGCATCCATAATGCCTGGAAATTTTGTTCTCCTTTTTTTGTGTTGGCTCAATAACAAAAAGACAAATCAATTTATAAAATGGGCAAGGGACCACAATAGACTTTTTCCAATGAAGACATACAAGTGGCCAATAGGTCTATGAAAAGGTGTTTGGCATCGCTAATCATCAGGGAATACGAATCAAAACCACAATGAGCTATCACTTCACACCTGTTAAGATGGCGATTATCAGAAAAACTAAAAATGACGAATATTGGTGAAGATGTAAATAAAAGGAACCCTTATGGGAATGTAAACTAGTACAGCCATTATGAAAAACAGTATGGAGGTTCCTCCAAAAAAGAAAACTAGCATATGATCCAGCAATCCCACTTCTGGTATATACACACAGGAATTGAAATCAGGGTCTCAAAAAGATACCTGTACTCTAATGTTCCTTGCAGCTAATTCACAATAGCGAAGATATGGAAGTAACCTAAACGTCGCTGATGATGAATGGATAAAGAAATGGAATATTCTTCAACCTTGAAAAAAGAAGGAATTACTGCCATTTTTGACAACATGAGGGACCTAGAAGATATTATGCTAAGTGAAATAAGGTAGACAGAGAAAGACAAATACTTATATGTGGAATCTAAAATTGTGAAATTCATACAAGCAGAGGTTAGAATGGTGGTTGACAGGGGCTGGGGAGATGGAGAAATGGGGAGCTGATTGTCAAAGGATACAAAGTTTCAGTTATCAAGATAAATAAGTTCTGGAGATGTAGGATGTGGCGTAGTGCCTTCAGCTAACAAAACTCTATTGCATACGTCACATTTGCTACCAGAGTAGATACTAAGAGTTCTTACCACAGAATGATAGTAATAAAGGAGGTGAGAGAAAACTTTGGAAGGTGATGGATATGTTTGTGGCCTTGATGGTGGTGACAGTCTCAAGGGTGTATACTTATGTCCAAATTCATCAAGCTGTATATAGAAAAGTATGACACCATCGTTGAGTCTTCTGCACCTTGAAATATGCCATGTCCTCATCACAAGACAAAAACATTTGTAACTATGTATGGGGACGGATGTTAACTGGACTTATTGTGGTGATCGTTTCAATATATACTCAAACATTGAATCATTACGTTGTACCCCTAAACTGATATAATATTGTATGTCAACTTTACCTCAATAAAAAAAACACAAAAAACAAAACCATTTGAATATTGTAAATGAGTTCAGTGAATCCCTGAAAGTGCCCCATTCCCATATGAGAGTTACAGGAAGCAGAGAGGATGAAGTAAATGGAAGAAAGATGTACAAAACACTATTCAAATTAAAATAATTTAAGTTGCTGTCAGCTCCTTGTGGCAAAGTTCTGTGAGCACTGATCTTCTTTCCCATTTTTCCTGGAAAAGCATACTTTCAGATCCAACCCATAACAGTATCATCATTTCCTCTAATAAGACAAATTCAACTTAATAAATAAAACCAAAAACATCCCTTATTTATGAATAAAGTTAATGAACTTTACAGAGAAAAGAGCATATTTGCACAATCTCAATAAAGGAAACAGAAGAACTGAATGATGATCAAGTCTCATTCAAGTTTATCTTTGAAAGCCAGTAAGACCAGGTTATCTTTTCAAGGATGTGTGTAGAGCTGGGAGGCTTGGAAGATAGAAATAGTGGCCTCCTTTGGAGCAAAGGGTAGGCTTGCTTACTGCCCAGTATAATAAAAATAACACCCCCCCAGGGCAAAGGTTAGCAGACATCCTGCCCGTTATCAAAGATTTGAATTCCTTAGGCTCTGAGATCTTGCAACCCTCTGCATGTCACCTGGCCCACTGTGTATCACCCTGTAGGAAGTGGGATTTAGTGAACCAGTGCCAATGCTGATACTCTGGCCACTGCTGTTGCTGTGTCATTAAGTCCTTTGTCTCTGACCCATGGGTCTCCTGTCTTTTGCCAGCATCTGTAAAACCATTGTAGGCTAACTTATTAGCTTGCAGGAAAGGTAAAATATCAGACCTTTCACAGTTCCCGACAAGCCCTTTAAGTAACTAGCAGTCTTAGGAACAGAGAGCTATCCAGAACAATATGCATGGATGGTCTTCATAGAAGGCTTCATGCAACCAAAACTTTAATAAGTCTCTCTGATCTCTTTTATTTCTACCCCAAGTAGAAGGAGAGGCACCAAGCTATTACAGACCTAGGGCTTGTGCAAACCACCTGGAGACCTAGTAACCAGCAACTTCCCATGGGCAGCAAAGACAGATGGGCATATTTCCAAAATGGACCCATATGTCTCCCTATCATCCAAAAGACAGTACATTATCTTAATTTATGATGATTTGAGTCATTAAAATCTTGTGATGGGCCAAAGATACACTTCTACGAGGAGTCAGGCACATGGCAGTTGTAAGCAGATTAACACACTTGGTGAATATCAAACGCTCAACTAAACGTAGTGTTCTAATCAATTATAAGGTACAACAAATTTAATTAGGTCAATTAAATGATATTTGATGGTATCCTTGATTATCACTCTCTAATAATAAACAAGAATCTCACATAGATAACTATAATTGGTCTTACTTTAAAATATGGTAGTCAGGAGTGTTTGAGGTAAACTGGAGATAAGGAAGGGGAGAAATAGATAAAAGTTAGCTTCTCTGAAGCCACTGTCAAGACACCTGGATCTACATGTAACCCAGGAGATCGAGGCAGACGGCTTTGTGCCTAGATCCCCCTGCACTGTGGTTCTCAGTGATGTCACGGTGCTGAAGCATCTTCCTGAATCGTGTTTACATGTCCATGTGTACAATACCCTTGACCATGGTGATGAACCACCATTCGATCATCTCTTACACCCCTCTAATTAACAATTAGATTTCAAAATCATTGTATCATTACACGATCATTTATTCCTCAAACCTTTGGGATGCCGAGCTAAAGGAAAATTAAATCTCAATGGTTTCTTTTTTTTGAAGGACCAAGATGTCCTTTCACACTTGGAATCCGGGTTTGAAGATAAATCCATCAAATCAATGGAAATAACTTAAGAAATGGACAGAGGGATACGTCATTCATATATACACAGTTTGCAGTGTGGCAAAAACAGAGTTATATTTTTAAAAATTAGAATTTTTTGAAATTTTATAGATATTAGTGACTTTGTTCTGCTTATACTCCCTTTGGTTTACCAAACCAAACTCACTCTTTAATGGGCGTTTCTAGCATTGAGTGCTAATAACAGCAGCTTTTTTAAATTCTTATTTTTCCCAGGTCAAAGACCAAGGGCAGAGGTCATCAAGAGGTCAAGTCTAACCTACCTACAGATGTGGCAGGCTTAACTATGGATGTTCAAGCCAGACATTGTCAGCAGAACCACATCTCTTCACCCATAGGTGAGTTTTTACTAGTAATCACAGAGACTTAAGGATATCAAAGGAAATTCTTTATTAAGAACAAAAGATATAGAGTCCTATGTTGAGTTCATTACTTTGAATTTTTGAACCAAATCACATATATCGATTGGACCATGATCAATTCTATGATCTTTAGAAGACGCAGCCTACAGCTGAAGAGAAATGGATACAACACCAATATCTTACCCTCTCTGAAACCCAACTGAGAGCTCTTGGAGTCAGAAGTTTTCTAGACAAGAAAAAGTCATCGTTCATCTGAACAGAGAAAGTAGAGGCTATTCAAAGATTCAACTCACATTGTTAACATGACTTGTTAGAATGTGATGGAGCAAGCATAATACCTTCTAAGTTTCATTATTTTTCTCCAGAATACTGAGATGGATGACCTTGAAGTCCAGCTTCCGCATAAATGTCGTTATTCAGTGATAAAATTAATTTCCCTATAAAATAATTCCCGTAAAAGTGTTAAAAATATATCATAGTCTCTGACTAAAAGGAAACAAAGCATATTGAGCAGTTGAAAGCAGTGTAATAAATTCCATACAAGGATCTTATAGCAGCATTATGTATAATAGTGAAACTGGATGTAATCCCTTTGCTATCAAAGAAGATATAAACAGATCATGGTATTCCTATTCTTTGGAATACCTCTAAAACTTCTAAAAAGGTAAGTTAGAGTGATGTGCACTGATAAGGAGAGAGGTCTATGATATATGGTTTAGGAAACAGCAAATTGCAAACGATGTAGTTATGTAATTTATGTTTAAAAAAAATTTTGTGTATTTATAAATTCATAAGAAATTTCCAGAAGAATAAGCCACAACCTCTTAACAATAGTTTCTTCTGAGTAGGAGAGTGAGTTTGCAGGGAAGGGGATGAAAGGGGAATGTTTCACTTTACTCTACATAGATCAGTGCAATTTGACTTTTTTACAGTGTGTATTTGTTTCATAATTAGAAAAATGAGTGATGTGACCATTTGGTGCATGGCAACAGTATTATGTTCACCAGTCTCTGTACTCTATGTTACTGCACAGCATGGACTGTAGGAGAATGCCCAGAGGAGCAATGAAGACAAAGAAGACATGACACCTGCAAAAAGTCAGTGGAGTATTTCTACATAACAAACCTTCCAGGTGAGTGACGGTCAGTATCTTCCACTGCTCCAGCTCTCGCCATGAACCTAGTACCTGCCCAGAGTAAGCCGGAGGACCACGCCCCGCTAGTCCAATCCCTGCCCGGAGACTGTTTGTGCAGGGTGACTGCCATCAAGCAGACAATGGACTCAGGATGGGGCGTGTGCCTTTGGGGAGACTGGCAGAGAGGCATAAAGTGGAACACCACCTAAGTGCACTCACCTGAGAAGCGGAGCTCCAGGTGGAGACACAAAATATACCGAGAAATTGTGTGACGTGAAGGAAGCTACTCCATCTCTCTGAGCTTCAGTGTCCCCCCCTGTAAAATGGGGATCACAGGACTACTTCACAGAGCTGTTGGGGAAGTTACATAAAAGTTCCTGTGACAGCAAGTGTCCACATTATTAACAAAGTCATATCCGACTTCAAAATAATCGATGAAAAGAATAATGGCAATGAGACCAAAGACGGGATGCTCAACTTCATAAGCAGCCCCAGCAGCATGAGAATGAGACAGGGTACTAGTAAGCAGGGTTCTTCACAGCTCCACTGGAGATGATGAACACGGGCTACACCAGGATAAGTCACTGTTGTACAGTGACTCGTGTAGTGAAGATGGGTCTCTAAAGACACTGTGAAATCCAGTTACACACAGTGGCTCCTAGGAAACAACTACAAAGCAATCAACTCAGCAGATAGGAATGGGAAGGGGGTGAGCATAGAAGGGTCAGAGCCACAAAATCTGACGGAAGACACTGAACCACGAGCGCTCAGCTCTGTCAACAGCTGCTGTGGTTGCACCAGGAGATCAAATGTCTGAGACAGCCATTGTGGGGACTGCTGGGAGCACAGTGGTCACTGAAGCCACACCCCAACAGCAGTTGCATCGGAGCACACAGAACCCGAGACTTTCTTCTCCATTAATCGTTGTTTTAAGATGATGAATATCCTCATGTTACAATGTCTCCTTCCAACCCTTGTGGATGAGTGTCATCAGAACCCCCTGAAGAGGTCACAGGCCAGAGTAGGATGGAACACTGGGGGCTGGGGGAGCGGCGCTGCACCTGACCACACGGACTATCACCCGGGTCTATTGAACACGAGAGAAGAACTCGAGGATGTGGTCTAAGGAGAATTCCCCGTCTTGCCACACTCAGAGACACTGCAGAGTTTCTCGTCTGTTCTTTACAAAAATGTTAAAGAATTCGAGTCATTAATTCATAAAGAGGTAAATTCTTCACATAGTGACAGGGTCCAGTTTCCATGACCAGCTTTTTTCAGTTGTTTTGATGACATCCCACATTCAGGAATCGGAAATGTAACCTATTGGGGTGTGTAATATAAACAAGGACTTTTTTTCATGTAGATCAGCACCCAGGTTTTTAGGGAGGACATGAATCATGAAAGCTGCTAACCATTCCTCCACAGGTTTCAATAAGACTTTTAAGTTAATTTACCAATCTCAGGAAAAGATAACTTGGCAATTCAAATTTTTTGTTTCTGCATTCAAGCGTATAGTACAGCCAAGAGAATGAGGAGAAAAAAATTAACAAGAAGGTCTTGCTTGCATTTCATCTTTTGCAAATAATCAGGATATTTTATGCTCTGTTCCTTTCACTACTCTAATCAATTTTTAAAGAATACGGTACATTTGACTATTCCTGGGCATGTTTATCCCGGAAACTTGCCAGAATCCCAAGCAGAGATGTTAAAGCTGACGGGTTTCAAATGCTGCCCAGGTGCTGTCTACCATGAACACGCCTCTCCCAAAGCTGGACCACCGGTCTCTTCCTGAAGGATCAGAGTCATCACTCATGTCCCTGAGAGACTGGCCACTCAGGCCTGAGCTGAGATTAGGTGATCAATCTAAAGGGCAAAATGCTTAAGCTATTCTCATCTTAAGGATGCTGTTTGGGAGGCCTCTGCACTGGAATGGGTTAGTGAAAACGGCTTACTAGATACTTGCCTGGGAATTGTGTTGTTCCCCTTTGCTCTTAGCAGATCCTGGGGAAACCAATGATTAACCCCGAGGATGCCTCAACTTCCACACCTGTGAAAAAGGCAAGCAACAGCCAATGCTACCACCCTGCAAACTCTTAAGTTGTGCTTGCAAGAGGGGCCACAAGGGCGAATGTCTCCCCAAAGCTGATGAAATGATGGCACTTTGGCTGGAGATGGCAGAGGGCAGCAGGCAAACTGGAAAGTTTCTGGGATGTCAAACCAGTTCCCATAAGCACTTTAGAGAAGCACCTGGCCTTGGACTAGGTAGGAGGCTGTGGAAAGACCCACAGGCATGCAGGTGGGAGGAGGAATCAAGCAACGGAGGGAGGTGGTGGGGAAGAGGCGCCAGTCCAGCTTCAATTTTGGACAAAAGCAGTTGCACGTTGCAGGCCCGCGGCTGCCCATGCAGCCACCACACCCTCCTAACTCCCTGGTCCCTCTCGTCCTGTCACATTCCCTCCGGGACTCAGTCCTGTTGGAGCGGGTGCAGGGCCAGAGTCCTGATTCAAAGGGGGTTTGGCCCTCGGCCAAGCTCACATTGCCCTGTTCCTCCCCCCAGAGCTAGGCACGGCCTCGTGCCCAGAGCCTCCTGGGAGTTCTAGTCCTGCAGCCCTACGGGTTGCCAGCTGGGAGCGGTTAAGAGAGAAAAGCTCCCAGCCTGCACAGCTCGTGGCCCCAACTCGTGCCTTGTCTCTCGGGCCCTGGGCTCCACGCCTCTGATTCTCCATCCAACCCTCTTCTCTATACCACGCCCATTCTCCATGCCCTGACCACCCCCCAGAGTATGCGCAGTGTGGTTGGGCTGCATCCCTTGAGGCCAGTACTCAGGTAGGGGTGGGGCTCACCAGCCTGGCTATTGCTGAGGTTGCTTGCAGCCCTGGTGGAAGCTCCCTGGCCAGTATTTGAAATGTGAATTCAATATCTAAAATGGAACTACCAGGTGCCTGGGATCCTGGAATTTGCCTTTTCAAGGCCACTGTCCTACCATCCCCCCATCCCTCCAGGCTGCCATGATCCTCGCTCTGGACCCGTGGTCAGGGTCGCTGCAGAGATCCTCCCTTTGGACCCAATCTGCCTGAAGGGCCCATACCTTGGTCAGGAGTCTTAGAAGGACTGCCCTGAGCCATGTCATAAAAAGGAGAAAACATCACATTGGACAGCCCCAATTCCTGCATTATACAGACAGGAAACTCAGGTGCACTGGTAAGTGACCCCTAAGCCACTTCAGGGGACCACACACATGTCCCTTTTCCCACGCTGCACACAGGCTGGTTCACTGGACTTCCTTATCCCAGTGTGGACCTCTTGGCCTCGTTAACATAGGCAACAACACCGAAACTTCCCTTTGGTCCTTCCCACAATGTTAGGCAAGTTTGTGCAGGAAGGTAATATGCAATTTCTGCTCTACTATAGGGCTGGCTCCTTGGGAACTAGTTTTAATATCCTTGTTTAAATATACCCTCAGAATCACAAAATAATTTGTTGCTGTGGGGGGTTATGGTGATAATTCTCTGAAGTCGTTTTTCCATTTAGCTTTTCTGATTAACTCCAAATACTACAGCACCACACACTTCTTAGACTGGTGGATGCACAGCTCCACTTCTTTGCAGGGAGGACGCACAACAGCAGAATATCTGTGGCCTGACTTTCTGGAGCATCGGTATTACTACAAGATTTGGAAGAAGAAATGTTAGGTCATTTCCAAGGTAAGGAATTAAAAACTTAACACTAAGATGAGGTGGGAAAGTCATATGCCATTAATAATTGTCAGTAATCTGTGCCTGAAATGTCAGACTTTCTCTGAGAAAGAACTCTGAGACCCTATTTCCCATTGTTTTAAATAGGAAAAATTAGAAGGCATAGCAAAGCTATCGAAAAACTCTACCAATTTCCTAAGTCACAATATGGCACCTAGACATAAGTTACGAACATCATGAGCTCCTCATTTTGTTCCTCATCCAACCCAGTCTCACAGGTCTTCAGTGCATGCTGTGAACACGGCACTGTGCTAGGTGTCGAGGCCTTGGTGAGCATCGTGGTGGGGGTGGACCTTGCTGGAGAAAGATGGCATCATAAAAACTCAAATCCATGCCACTTACAAAACTGAGGCAAAAATGGAAAGACCCAGGAGCCACGCAGGGATGAGGGCATTAATAGATACTTGGGAGTATTAAAATCCATCTAATGGTGTCATGAGTGAATGTGTTCCACTTTAAAACAAAACACTGCTGTTATTCTAAGATATTGACTTAGTATCTTTGTGCAAATATGCAGGATTTAAAATGTTTATTGATGTATAACATGCGTACAGAAATATATGCAGAAGTCATCCACGTAAATCTCAAAGAATTATTACAAAGTGAACACACTTGTGTGACCAAGAACTAACACCAGCTTTACTCAGGCCCCGACAATCCCTTTCTCCCTATTTCCTCCCCAAAGGTAACTGATATCTTACCAGTGAACACTGTATATCGAGTTTGTCTTCTTATACAAGTGTTTTATTACAGAACAATTTAAACAATATACAAAATAAGCAAAATAGCATAGTAGGCCCATCACCCAGCTTCAACAACTACTAATCATCTGCTATTTTTGTTTCATCCACACTCCATCCCATTCTCACCTCACTTTATTATTCTTTTAAGCCTTTGTGCGTGTGTGGTGAGTAAGATGTGTGCACACTGAAAGGCACAAATCTCAACCGTACAGTTTTGGCAAATAAACATGCCCATATAACTTTCATCCCTTTAAGAATAGGATAGTTCCATCACCCCCAGAAAACTCCTTCCTGTTCCTTCCCAGACAATTTTTTCCTTCCCCCGATGCAACCCCTGTTCTGGTTTTTTCAGCATAGGTTCATCTTGGCTGAAATCATCCCATGTGTGTTGGTTTCTGTCCAGCTTGCCTCCCTCAGCACGACGTTGATGAGTCTCTCTCAGCATGTGTGTGTCAGCGTTTGCTCCTTGGCACGGCTGAGGACGTTCTGCTCTGTGGATGCCCCAAAGTGCGCTCATCTTGCTCCTGGGGACGTGCAGGTCATCTCCTGTGAACAGTCTTGTACAAACGTTTTTTGGTATGCTGTTTAATTCCTTTATTAGCATTTAAGTGACACACCTTTGGATTTTTACTGGTTGGTCCAGATTACAATATGCATCTTTAACATATCACAGCCTACCTAGACTTAATAGTTCACCAGTTTAATCAATGTAAAATATGGAAGACTTGCTACAGAACGGTTCCATCTACGTCTGTCTGTCCTTTGTGCTATTGTTGTCATAAATTTTACATCCACCCATGTTATAAATCCCACAATACAGTGTTATAATTTTTGCTTTAAATAGTCATAGGTATTTTAAAGAAATAAGAGAAATAAGTTAAGTGTTTGGAAGGAAATGCTTTGAGACTCTGCAATTGTACTGTTTCTTCTTTAAGTTTCCTCCCGTTTTTGCATTCATCAGTCAATCTTTCCAACAGTAATTATTACTGTAGCGTTCTAGTGGCGATTTTCAATTTCATGCTGTCTAGCGCATTTATTATTTGGAACTCTGTGAGGAAGATTCCCCACCCTCCCTCTCCTTTCCTTCTTCCTTTCTTTCTCTCTTTCTTTTTTTTCCCTTTTTTCTTTCTTCCTTCCCTTCCTTTCTTATTTAATCTTTTTTATATCAGTATAGCCTCGTGGATATTTATTTTAGTCTCTGGGTAATAATCCAATGCTACCATTATTTATTTTGTTGCTCACAGTTTTCCAGCTTGAGTCATTGGGAAGTCTTTTAGACTGATTCATTTTGACACGTCCCATCATTTTCTGTGTGTGTGTGTGTGTGTGTGTGTGTGTGTGTGTGTGTTTTAAAGCACTTTCCTACTTTCTGGCACTACAAGATGATCCAGGCTCATTTTGTATTTTCTATCTCCAGCCCTAGAATTAGCCATTTCTCCAAGAAAACCTGGTTCTTTTTATTGGAGAATGATATTTAGAAAACAAGATCTGGGAGCTAGATGTGCTCATTAATATTAGAGTGTACTGCTTCTAGTCCCTCTCAGCAGAGCTTGGAAATATATCTATGAATATAAACTCAAGTATACGCATCTGTCTATCGATCTATCAATCTATCTATCTTTTTTGATAGATATATTAAAAGAGACATGGATTCATACTGATACTTCCAACTCCAAGCCAGCACCACTGGGTTTATTCTAGCATTCTCCTTTTGTTTATTTGTAACTTCTTTCACCAACAGTGAGAAACCTAACTCCAGTTAGCTACAATATGTTTACTGTGTCAACTAGTTTCAGAATTGCTAATCCATACTCTTATGAAAAACAAATTGACCACCTAGAGTACAGTGTTTATGTCCAGTACTTTAGTTTTACAGTATCCCGTCAAAACACTGTCTTCCAAAGTAACTTAGGTCAGGACCTTTCATCCCCACTCCTTCTGTATGGTTATGTCACATGCTTGTAATACAGTGAGATTCATTTGTCACTGCATTCCATCTGGGTTCCCCAGCATCCTGATTGATTTTTAAAATTTGCAGAGTAAAATTCACTCTTTGCTGTGTACAGTTCTATGGGTTTTGACTTTATGGTCATGCATACATGTCCACAGTACCATACAGAGCTGTGTTTTTCACTCCCAAAGTTCTCTCATGCTATCCCTTTGTATTCAACCCCTTCCCCTACTCCATCCCTTGGCAACCACTGATCATTTTCCATCCCTGTAATTCTGCCTTTTCTAGAAAGTCATATAAATGGAATCATATTCTATATAGCCTTTTGAATCTGGCTTCCTTCACTTAGAGAAATGCAGCCAAGATTCATCCATGTTGTTGTGTGAATCAAGAGTTTATCCTGGGACCGACCCATGGCTTAGCGGTTGAGTGCGTGTGCTCCCCTACTGGCGGCCCAGGTTCAGATCCATGGTGCGCACTGACACATCGCTTCTCAGGCCATGCTGAGGTCGTGTTCCACATACATCAACTAGAAGGGTGTGCAAATATGACATACAACTATCTACTGGGGCTTTTGGGGGAAAAAGGAGGAGGATTGGCACTGGATGTTAGCTCAGGGCTTATCTTCCTCACACACAAAAAAAAGAGTTTATCCTTTTTATTGCCAAGTAGTATTATAATGTACCAATGCAACACAGTTTCTTTCTCCAGTCACCTGATGAAGGACATTTAGTTTATTTCCAGCTTTTGGCAATTATGAATAAAATGGCTATAATGATTCCCACAAAGATTTTTGTTTAAACATTAGTTTTCAATTTTCTTCAGTAAATACCTAGGAGTGGGATATCTGAGTCATATAATAAGTGTATGTTTAGCTTTATAAGAACCTGCTCAACTGTTTTCTGAATGCAACTATCATGTTGCATTCCCAGTTCTAATTGCTCCTAGTCCTCACCAGCACGTCGTATTTGCAATTTTATTTTTTATTTCAGCCATTTAATAGGCGTGCAGTATCTTATTATGGCTTCTACTTCCTTTTTGAAAGTGAGTTCTGCTAAATATAGAATTTTGTGTTGACTTTTGGGTTTTCTTTCTGCACTTGAATGATGTCATTTTGTTGTTGAGTTGTCTCTTTTGTTTTTGATAGTACATCATCCATCATTCACAATATTTCTCCCTGTATGTAATGTCTTCCACTGTATGTGTGTATTTCCCTGATGCTTTTAAGAATTTCTATTTATCTTTGGATTTTAGTAGCTTGACCATCGTGTACCTAAGTATGCTTTTCTTTTATATTTTATTTTGTGGGTTTGCTGAATTTCTGGGATCTAAAATTTTAGATTTTCCAACAAATTTTGGAAGTTTTATGCTATTACTTATTGATTTGCCTTTCTGCCTCATTTCATTTTTCTGTCTCTCCCCTCTCTGCTTGGGACTCAATCATCTCACAGGTCATAAGGCTCTCTTCATTTTTCTTCAAAATTTTTACATTCTTTTCTTCAGACTGGATAATTTCTATTGCTGCATCTTCATGTTTTTTCTACTATTTCTAATCTACCGGTAAACTCAAAAGTATTTTTTTTTATTTCATCTTCCTATTTGGTTCTTTTGTGTAATTTCCACTTCTCTGCTGAGTTCCCACATCTGTTCATTCACTATGGGAATATTTTTCTTTACCATCATGATCATCTTTATAATAACTGCTTTCGTATTCTTGACTGCTAATTAGAACACATTGGGGAGAGTTTCTACTGCCTGCTTTTGGTCACATATGGATTACATTTTCCTATTTTGTCAAATCTCGTGCTTCTTTTAAATTGTGTACTGGAAATCATGAAAGATAGGTATAGAGGCTCCGGATTCTATTGTATTCCTTGGAAGAGTTTTGTTATTTTTCTAGCAGGGAATCAACTTGGCTAGACTGAAATTCCAATCCTATCTCATTTACAGTGGGCATAACTGAAATCCTAGTTTAGTTCTTTCATCTTCCAACTGCTATTTTTACACTAGGCCTTCTGGGGCCTACCCTGCATGTGTGTTGTTCAAAGATCTGCCAATTTGGAGTGTGTGGGGGAGAGACTTACATATATATTTTGCGATTTTCCTCTTTGTGTCTCCCTCCCTTCCAGAATTTCTCCCCTAACTTTCCAGCTACTCTGCCAGCCCAAAAATACATCCTCTAACATTACAAGTAAGACTGTAGTTTTTCCCCTGTCTAGGCCATGTGCAGATTTTGGAATGCTTTGAGGCAAAAGACTCAAGCTTGCAAATATCTCCTGGTGCAATTCCCATCATTTAAAGGAAGAGTCCCTCTCAGTTCTGCTTGCTTTTGGAAGTGATTTATACATACACACAAATACACATTTATTTTATGTGTATTACATATAGCCACACGAGTCTGTATAAATATATATAATATTTTGTGCAGATTTTATCATTGTTATCTGTGAGAGTGTTAATTCAACAGGCTACTCCACCATTACTAGAAGCCAGACCTCGGTTTTGTTTCTTTCTTGGATTTTATATAAATGGAATTATAAAATATATAGTCTTTTGAATATAATTTCTTTTATGCAGCATTATGGTTGTGATATTCATCCATGCTATCGCATGTAGCTAGTGTTTGTTCATTTGTTGATAATAATTAATTTTTTAATGGTCATAAAATATGCATAACATAAAATTTTCACCATTTTTAAGTGTACAGTTCAGTGTCATTCAATACATTCACATAGTTGTGTAGCCATAACCTCCAACCTTCCACAGAACTGTTTTCACATTGCACTGAAACTTTATGCCCATTAAGCAACAATTCCCTGTTATCCCTCCCTCTTGCCCCTGGGAACCACCATTCTCCTTTCTAGTCCTATAAATTTGACTACTCTAAGTACCTTATATGAGTGGAATCATACAGTATTTTTCCTTTTGTGACTGGCTTTATTTCACTTAGCATAAAGTCCTCAAAGTTCATCCATGTCATAGCATGTGTCAGAATTCCTTCCTTTTTAAGGATGAAGAGTATTCCACTATGTGTACACACCACATTTTTTTGTCAGTTCGTCCATTGATGGACATCTGGCTTGATTCCAGCTTCTGGCTATTTTGAATAATGCTGTTAAGAACACGGGTGTACATATATGTCTTTATACCTCTGCGTTCAGTTCTTTTGCGTGTATACCCATAAATGGTGTTCTCAGATTCACTTTTTCACATGTAGGAGGCTTCCCCACACCTCCAACAAGCAATTCTTGGAATGCCAGCTGGTCGCCAGATAATTCAACTCAATTTGATGCTGACAACCCAGAGATACATCAGATTCCACAGGTTGATGGCTCCGTCCTATAAGTCTGCACACCCACCCAACCTCACCTCAACTTCAGATGCCAGTTACAAGCCCAGGCTGTTACCTATACTTCTGACTTACTGGCTAAAAACCAGAGGTTCCCACAACCTTCTCCTTGGGTTTGATTAATTTGCTAGAGTGGCTCACAAAACTCAGAGAAACATTTACTAGGTCACCAGTTTATTATAAGAGGATATAATTCAAGAACAGACTGTTGGAAGTGGTGCATAGGGAAAGGTATGGAGACGGTACACAGAGCTTTCATGCCATCTCCAGGTACACCAGTCTCCAAGCAGTCCTTGTCATTGCCAACCTGGAAGCTCTCTGAACCGCCTTCTCTTGGGATTTTTATGGAGGCTCTCTCACATAGGCATGATCAATTATTAACTCAATTTCCAGCTCCTCTCCTCTCTCTGGAGGATAAGGGGTAGGGCTAGAAATTCCAAGCTTCTAATCAGGGCTTGGTCTTTCTGGTGACCAGCCCCCATCCAGGAGCCATCCAGGAGCCCACCCAGAGTTGCCTCAATAGAACAAAAGATTCTCCTAGTGTTCTTATCACTGGGGAAATTACAAAGGTTTTAGGAGCTCTGTGCCAAGAACTGGACACAGAGGCTGATAAATATGATTTTTATTATTTCAGAACCCATAAGTGGAATTTCTAGATCATATAGTAATTCTATTTTTAATTTTTGAAGGAACTGCCACACAGTTTTCCACAGTTTTATATTCTCACACTCAGAGCACAAGGGTTCCAATTTCTCAACATCCTTGCCAACACTTGTTATGTTCTGATTTTGTGATAGTAACTATCCTAATGGGTGTGAAAAGGTATCTCATTGTGGTTTTATTTCACATTTTCCTGATACTTAGTGATGTTGAGCATCTTTTCATGTGTTTCCTGTTCATTTTATATCTTCTTTGGAGAAATGTCTATTCAAGTACTTTGTGCATTTTTAAATTGAGTTGTTTTTTTATTGTTGAGTTGTAGATGTTCTTTATTTATTCTAGATATTAATCCCTTATCAGATTTGTGATTTGCAAATATTTTCAATCTTTCTATGGTTTGCCTTTTTACTCTGTTGATAGTATCTTGTGATACAGAAATCTTTTTCATTTTGATGAAGTAAAATTTGTTATTTTTTTTGTTACTTATGTCTTTGGTGTCATAAAGAAATCATTGTTACAATGGCATTTGGACCCAATGACACACAGCTTTTACCATGTGTTTTCTTCTAAGGATTTTATAGCTTCAACTCTAACATTTATATCTTTGATCCATTTTGAGTTAATTTTTGTATATGGTGTAAAGTAAGGGTCCAACCTCATTCTTTTGCATGTAGGTATCCAGTTTTCCCAACAACATTTGTTGAAAAACTGATCTTTTCTCCTTTGAATGATCTTTGTACCTTTGTCAAAAATCATTGGACCATATACGCAAAGTTTTATTTCTGGGGTCTCTGTGCTATTTCATTAGTATAGTGTGTGTATTTACGCCAATACCACACTGTTTTGATTACTTTATAGTAAGTTTTGAAATCAGGAAGTGTGAGTTCTCTAACTTTGTTCTTCTTTTTCTAGATTGTTTTGGTTATTCAGGGTCCCTTGAGAGTCCATATGAATTTTAGGATAGATTTTTCTAATTTTGCAAAACCATCACTGGAATTTTTACCTCTTTGAGTAAGTTGATTCTTAAGTATTTTACTCTTTTTGATGCTATTGTAAATAAAAATGTAAAGTTTTTAAATTTCTTTTTCAGATTACTTATTATTAATGTATAGAAGAACAACTGGTTTTTGCATGTTGATTTTGTGTCCCACTGCTCTGCAGAATTTTCTAGTTCTAACAAATTTTTGGTGGAATTTTTAGGGGTTTCAGCATATAAGATATTATTTGTAAACAAATATAATATTACTTCTTCCTTTCCAATTTGGATGCTATTTCTTTCTTTTTCTTGCCTACTTGCCTTGGCTAGAACTTCTAATACCATGTTGAATAGAAGTGGTGAAAATGGGCCTTCTTGCCTTGTTCCTGATCTTAGAGAAAAAGCTTTCATTCCTTCACCCTTGAATATGATGTTCTCTGTGGATTTCTATATATGGCTTTTATTATGTTGAAGTAGTTTCCTTTTACTCTGAGGGGTTTTTTAGTGGTTTTAGCATGAAAGCATGTTTAGTTTTGTCAAACGCCTTTTCTGCATCCATTGAGATGATCATGTGTTTTTTTCCTTCATTCTGTTAATGTGGTTTATTACATTGATTCATTTTCATATGTTGAAACATCCTTTATTCCAGGAGTAAATCCCACTGAAAAATGCTGTATAATCCTTTTAATATGTTGATTAATTTAGTTTATTACTGTTTTATGGAGGATTTTTATATCAATATTCATCAAAGATATTGACCTATAGTTTTCTTTTCTCTCAGTGTCTTTGGCTTTGATATCAGGGTAGTGTTAATCCCATAGGATGACTTTAGGGGTATTCTCTCCTCTTCAACTTTTTGAAAGAGTTTGAAAAGAATTGGTGTTAGTTAATTAAAAAAAAAGTCTTTGGCCCAGGAATAAATTCAGCATAAAATAAATACAAATAAATATTTTTTAAAAATATGAAAAAGTTTTCTTACTAAAAAAAATTAAAAATTAAGCAAGTACATCACTTATCACTTTCTTTCTTTTTTTTTTAAGATTTATTTATTTATTTATTTATTTTTCCCCCCAAAACCCCAGTAGATAGTTGTATGTCGTAGTTGCACATCCTTCTAGTTGCTGCATGTGGGACGCGGCCCCAGTGTGGCCAGAGAAGCGGTGCGTCGGTGCACGCCCGGGATCCGAACCCGGGCCACCAGCATCGGAGCGCGCGCACTTAACCGCTAAGCCACCGGGCCGGCCCTCACTTTATTTCTAAAAAGTTTTTTAACCTACTAGTAAGCATGAACAAATTGTTAGAATTAAAATGACTGAAGTGTTAATTTTCTTCATTGCAAATTTTCTGACAGAAGTATATGATGCCGTCATGTATCACATCTTTTATGAAAAAATGATCTTTTTTTGTAGTATTTGAAAATATTATGAATTTTCCCAGTGGCCTCTGACAATACTCTGATATGCAAAGTTATCTTTTCAACATGTATGTCTCATCATCATCCTTACCAAATTAACAAACTCAGGTGCTAATTAATCAACTACTTTTCATATGATTCAGGTTCTCCACCACCAACTCCCCTAAGCATCAGGAAATTCTACAACTTCTGCAAGATTAACAATTTTACCTTATATTGTATTCATCTCATGTGGTTTAAAACATCCAAAAATCATTGATAAACTGACCCTGCCCAGACTAAAGCATTGTGAATTATAAAAGATGGTCTCTGTTAAGTGAGGAGGGATTTCAGGTTGAACTTAATATTATGAGTGGTCAATTTATTACAGTGTATTGTTCTGTTATGTATTTCACTTCTTTTCTAAAAAAAAGTGATAGTTGAGGGCACTTAGATAAAAATTTGAGAAAATAAGGAACTGTTACACACTGTAAGCTTCAAATGTTTTCAAGCATAAGATAAAATAAGAACTAAAACTATGAAATGACAGAGGAAATAGAGATAAGGGGATGAAATTGCAAAACTGAATCTATAATAATATCTCAATGGCTAATGTTGTGGTGCCAGAAAGGTGGTGAAGTCAAAGAATTCGTGAAGATGATAATAAACACACTACAAAGAAAAAAGATTGAAATTTTCATAGAGAGAATTTTTACAGTGATATGACAGAGAACAGGGAAGAGAAGTTGGAGTGAGAGACTATCTGCTTCTTAAATTATTTCCACTGTTGAGAACAAAAATCCAATTTGCTGAAATCTTTATTCCCCTCTATGACCCTATCTTTACCTGCAAAGTCTCAGCATTGAATCGATGTCACAGTCCAGCTTTTCCATCCCTAGGGAACAAAGCAATTTATCTCATCTGAAACCTCAATTGCTCAGGCTGTGAAACAAGGCCGGCCATCCATTCTCACAGAGGAGCCAACTGGAGGTAGGATTTTTGGTTCTGAATTCAGTTAAACATCTTCAAAGAATTGTATCTGGCCTTCCTTATCCAGGGCTATCAGTGAAGTGCTGGCTGGCTTTCAGAGAAGAACAATTCACAGTCAGCGGAGATATTTTCTGTTGAGCTCTCTAGAGAAGGCTGTGGGGCTTGTCAGTAAGAGTTAATTTATATGCGGGTTATAAATTTTTATTTTATTCAAAGATTTATAAAGAAATTTACATGGTAAGTATTATTATCAACATAAAACGTTGTCTATTCTCTGGTCATTTAAGCAAAATTTTCCTCTCAGGGTCCACCCATGGACAAAGCCCAGATTTAATCTCCAAGAGTCAGCCAGGCACTCTGCGGTCCATGGGAAGCCCTCAAGTTTGCAGCCTGTTTCCTTGTGTGCTGTGCTGGTGTTTAATCTTCCATCTCTTCCGGGTACAACTAGACAGATGCTTATCAAATCATCAAGGGACTTGACATTCGAAAAATGTACTTTTCATTATCTTTAGACTTCTACACTTTTCAAAAAGACTCTCAGCATTTCCAGTAATTGTGCAGCAGTTTACCCAACACTAAGGTTCCCACTATTAAAAGTTAAAACAAGTAAATTTTGAAAAGGAAAAAGTGATCTTTGCAATTTTGTACAGAATCTATATAATGGGTGCATCCTTATAAATGGAGGTGATGGTGCTCAGGGCAAGCTACCCCAGGAGACACCACTCTGGTATGCAGATTATTTCGAGCTGAAGACAATAAGGACTCAGAGAACTCACGAAGAATATTTGAGTTTCCCCTCCCAAACTGCCTAAAGAATTTAAAACAAAAGATCTGTTTCAGGAAGGAGTTATTATCATGATGGCTGTAAAGATAATGTAGGATAGAGGTTACAACAGGAAAGGCACCAAGCCCCTTTTATCAAAAACTCTATCTCTCCCTGACCACATTATCTATAGATGACCCTGAGAGGAGTTGTCAGGCAAACATTTGCATTTCTATCTCCATGTGAGTTGTCTTCTTGCCCTCTGAGGTCCCAGACCACTACCCATCCCCAACACCTTCCTCGTCTTTAGCTACAATACTTAAGCAGGCAGCTTAGACAGAGGGACGAGTTGCTCATTTCTGAGTTTCTCCCATGTATACATGTTATTAAACTTGGTTTTATTTTCTCCTGCTAACCTGTCTTGTTAATTATTTGGCCAGCCATAAGAACCTTAAGAAAAGGGCAGAGGCAGATTCTCTCTCTCCCCCAACAGTTTTTGTGCCCAACGTGGGGCTACACCGGCTGGCAAGTTGCGTTCTCTGGCTGGAAGAACTGCCTTCTCCCTGGATTACTTCAGATGATGAGATATGGGAACGCCTGACGAAAGTCGGCAAAATATAAGACTTCTTACCACGTCAGCCTCCCAGAATCTCTACCTGTGGAGTCCGGTGGAAGGAAGTGGTGAGAATTTTTTTCTCTTTCTAAATTTAGATTGGCAGAAGAAAATATTTGGGAAACGAGTTTCTTGTGCTTTTAGTGACGCTGGTACATTTGGTAGAGTATTCTTGGTTTTGATCTTGATCCCTTTTCCTCCCAGAGATAGTCTCTGTTTTTCTCTTTTGTCTTTGTCTTTTGTATCGTGTGTCATAAGAAGGAAATACCATAGGGTAGGACGCAGGCATAGACCCTATAAGCCCAATGTCCGGGCCGGCCCCACAGACTGGTGAGTTTGCGGGTCTCACCAGACTGGCGTCTATTTAGACAAACTTTGCTGTGGGTTAATATGCACATGAAGTGAAGGCCATTGCCAAGGGCATCTTGGAAGCCAAAAAGGCCACAAATTTGGTGGGCACGGGTCGAGCGGTTAAGAGCCATTAGGGCAGTCGCCACTTTCAGGAAACTCCCGTGACAGGATAAGTTGGGTCACGGAACGGGGTAGATGACACAGGTCCCCCGTCAACTGCAAGAAAATGTCCATGCAATAACGAGGTACTCTGTAAAGCACACAGTCCCCAACCCCGTGACACCTCCCCACCTAGGTATTATTCTGGCTCCAGCAGACCTAAGGCGTGGCTAAAGCTGTCATTGTGCACATAAGAAAAAAACCGGAAGAGGTTTTTCCTTCTGTCTTGTTCTGTGTCCTGAGACAACTTGGCTTTGTGCCAAGTGAGACTATCCTCCTTGGTCTCCACCATATGGAAGGTGCATTTACTGGGGTGCCCCTTGGTGGCCAGTCGAGTAGACTGGGGTTCTGAACTGTCTCTTTGTCTGGCTGTGCCAAGCTCTCGGGGGAGTTTGTCATAAAGGGCCCAGTCCATAAGGGCTTTTGTCGTCTTAACCTTCGTTGCTTGTTAGTGCTGGAAAAATCCCATACCAGTATCACCTGCCCGGTGTCACAGATTAGCGTAGCGGGTCTGTGACTGGAGGCGTCCCACACTATTGTGGGAGACCGGAGACACCGTTTTCACTACACCATCCTTACCGCCTGTGCAACGAAGGTCTTTACTTTCTCTGAATATCTTTGGGAGTGAATTCTGTGGATCATGGGGGCTACATCATCTGCGCCCTCACCAGGGACGCCTCTTGCGTCCACGGTAAAGATTTATTCTAAGCGTGGAAAGTTACCTCTGGGTCTTTCTTAAAAAGTCTTATTGGATCGAGTCACTATTGGAATAAATATACAAATGAAGATCCTACTCGTCAATGGCCAGATGACGGATTCTTTGAATTGGGAAAACTTCTAAATTGGGGGAAAAAAATATGTTTTGAGAGCTCTCACACAATTGTTTAATTGGTACCTAAAAAAGGGCCAGAAAAAGGAAGGGAAAAATTTAATAGCCTTAAGAGCTTGACTCAGGTTACAATTGAATTGAGAACATGTAAAAGTGTAAGTGTTGATAAGATTATAAAGGTTGGAATGTTTGAGCTAATTTTATATAAAGAGGTTACATCAACTTTGCCTGAGTATATTTTAAAATGTCTGACTGGGAATTCTTCCCTTGTCCAAAATCAGAAGACCCAGACCTATTAATAAAAATCTTAATGATAACTATGGTTAAAGGTATAAGAGGTGATGAAATTTACATGAAGTTTTGTACAAAAAACTGACGTTATTTCTATTACAGAACTGGTTAACAAAAACAGTAATTTAAATGATGGCTAATTTTATCTAATGTCTTATGAAGTCTTATAGACAATCTAAATAATTATTGGGAACAAGTAACTAAATAGTTGTGAAAAAGATGAATGTTGGGTGAACTTTAAACAATAATTATGTGTTATGGTGGTTACAGCTTCCAAACTCTTTTTGGTGACATAAAACTTTAGAGTTTTGCTAAATTTTGTGATAAAAATTCACTGAGTATTATCATTTCCAAATAAGATAAGATATTAGACATTGATTGCTAAACTTACGTTTGTCTACTTTTGGCTTTTCATTACAGGAAAACTAAAAGGTGTTTTGGGTCTATTGGTAAACGTGTGTTTTATTAAAAGATTGTACTATAAAGGAACATATTTCTAGAAGTTATGAAGTCTTTATAAATTTTCCAAGCTACAAGATCCTAATGTAAAAGAAAGTTTATAATTGTTTACTTAGTTTTTACTTACAAATTGGGGTTTCTAAGAGTTAAAATTTCTAATTAGTATATGTGATTGAAGCTACTAAATATTAAGAAAATTATGTCTGTGTCCAAGGAAAGTAAGATGTATAAAGAAGGAACAAAGAATGGAGATATTTTATTTGATTGATTAAGAAAGATAAATTTGTCTTCAAGTACTAGGAGGGAAAAGAAAGACATGGGACAAATTCTGAATGTAAAAAGAAAGTTATAGGTTTGTGGAAGAGGAATTCTAGAAAAGCAGTTTTTGTATGGTCAAGTTGGCTAAGATTGAAATGAATTTAATTAAGTAAATGAGTTTTAATATCAGAGGGAAGCTGGTACAAAATTATAATTTGGTCTTCTTTCTCTTAAAAGGATAATTTTCATGAACTTGATAAAGAAGTTATAAAAGATTTTTCTTTACCTTTGGGTAAGTCTACCTGAAAGACAGGAAAAAAAAAAATCTGTTAAAATGATTTCCTGCGTTCAAAAGACTGAGGTCTCTCTATTAAAGTTTTTGGACTGTCAATGCTCTCTTTGCTTTAACGTTTTCTATTTTTGACAAGCTCCCCAAAATTCATATAAATAAAGTCTTTTTTTTTTTACTTTTTCTCTTTGAGAATTTTCAAAGGGCCCTGGAACTTCTCAAAGAAATTTCCTCTCTTCCTACAAAGGGAAAGATACTAAATTTATTAGGCTTATTCCGTATGTTAAATTACATGGAAAGCATTGTCAAACAAGTGATGGTAAGTCTGCTTAGGTGCTGTTATGTGGGCAAATGTTATTGACATAGGTGTTTTAAAATTGTATAACATTACTGAAATTCTGATCTGTCCTGATTATCAGTCATAATTCTGGTTATTATTATTTTAAAGTGTTGTATGTCACAAAATTAACCAAATTTCTCTGTCAATTGCCATTTTGAGGTCTTGTTTACAGACTTATTTCTTTGCTCTAATGCTCTTGCAAAATGTTTCAACTTCAGAAAAATTCATGGAAAAGACTCTGACATTTACACTGGAGTACAGGGTTCTGACAAACTTTCTGATAATAAAACTGAACTTGGTAAGAAATTACAGAAAGCTGATGGAAAGACTGATAACTTCATGAAGCTGCTCACAAAAAGATTGGGATCAAGAATGGATTACACAGGACTGAATGAACTGATAAGGATGATTATAATTTTTATTATTTTTCATTTGAAGTATTGCTGAATTTTTAATGTTTTGTTTTTTTAGATTTAAGGAAAACTTTTTCTCTTTTCTCCTGAGCTAGCTATGACTTATAACAATTTGGTAAATAATATTTTTGTAAGTAAAATTGAAATATTTATCTTTCTCTCTATCTGATCCCTCGAATTTGGAAACTCTTAGTGAGTATTGTTGTTTTCATGGCAATATAGTTGTTTGCATAAGTTCAATAAGAATCTCTTCTCCTTATAACAGGACACAATTGGAAACACTGGTTCTATTACCAAGGCTGTGACTGGAACATCATATTTGCGATATAACCATACAGCTTTTGAGGAATGAAGATTGGACTTTATAGAATAAAGCCACGTGGAAACATTGGCCTGGTACCTTATGTTCCAAGCAGCACTTACCAGGATAAGTAAAGAATGTCACTTATCTGGCAAGCACAAGGAACCTCGAAATATTTTGGGGGAACCTCGGAAGAGAGGAGTTCACCCAAATCGGTAGGTATTACAGGCAAAGTCTGATAACAAAATTTTGGCTTGGCTTTCCTGGCCTGGAGAGGCCTTTAAAGTTCAATCTGAGATTCCTTATAAAAAGTTCCAGCAAAGCAGATTTAAAAGAGCCTATGTGATCAATTGCCATTCTTGCTGTACTTATGTAAATAATTGGGCCAACTCTATTGGAACTAGACTTATTTTGCAAACTACTTAGTTTTAATTTGTCTTTCTTTGATAAAAATGAGGGTGATTTTAGAAAGAAAAATTATATTTCTGTAAAAACTATAGTGTAGATTTGCGGATATTAGATCCTGGTTTTGTTAATTGTCTTTTAAGGTTTTTGTTTTATATTGTTGACTTGACTGGATCCTGATTTCTTCTAGTCTCCTAAAATATCTGGCTACAGATGTCCAAACTAACGTTTTTTATTTTTTCCATCATTTTCATTTGGAATCACTGAAAACTGAACCTGCCCTTTTTCCTGAAGCCTTTCAAACTGAAGCTGATGGACTTGCTATAAACTTAAGAGATTACCCGATGACATCATCAGAGACATTTTAAACTGCAAAAGCTGCTTTGACGCTGACATCTAAAAATCTTATCTGGCTGTCCTCTAAACTCAGAAACTGCTTTACAACTTGCTCCAACCATTAACCTTGTTTTTCTTTCGTTTACATAGAAATGCTTCCATTAAATACTTGATTGCTTGCTTCCACGATATAGGTGTAACCTTGAGAGCCCACCTGCATCACCACCTTCTAAAATGTACTTAATTGAACTATCTATTATCAGGACTAAGAAATGTGCTCAGTGAGATGAAACAATCTACCAACTCAGCTTCTGGACTATGAAACGTCTTTAATTTTCAAAAGGACTGTGAAACTTCTAGGAAAGTTTCAGAGGAGGGAACTGATGGTGCTCAGGGCAAGTTACCCCAGGAGGCACAACTCTGGTATGCAGATTATTTCGAGCTGAAGACAATAAGGACTCAGAGAGCTCAGGAAGAATATTTGAGTTTCCCCTCCCAGACTACCTAAAGAATTTAAAACAAAAGATCTGTTTCAGGAAGGAGTTATTATCATGATGGCTGTAAAGATAATGTAGGATAGCAGTTAGAACAGGAAAGACACCAAGCCCCTTATATCAAAAACTTTATCTCTCCCTCCACATTATCTATAGATGACCCTGAGAGGAGTTGTCAGGCAAACATTTGCATTTCTATCTCCATGTGAGTTGCCTCTTGCCCTCTGAGGTCCCAGACCACTACCCACCCCCAACACGTTCCTCGCCTTTAACTGCAATACTTAAGCAGGCAGCTTAGACAGAGGGATGAGTTGCTCATTTCTGAGGTTTCTCCCATGTGTACATGTTATTAAACTTGTTATTATTTTCTCCTGCTAACTTGGCTTGTTAATTATTTGGCCAGCCATAAGAACCTTAAGGGAAAGGGCAGAGGGAGATTCTCCCTCTTCCCCCAACAACAAGATTATCTGATTCCCAGAAAAAGAAAACATTACTATAATATTAAGGCTACAACTGTCAAAATGAAGCCAATATACACTCAAGTCAAGCTTTTGCTCAAAAGTTAATTGGCTCCTCTTTGAAACTTTATCATGTTTATTATATAAGCATAATATAGAGCCTAGAATATAGAAAGTGCTTATTGGTAAGTTAACATTCTGATCATTTATTTTGTAAATGTTAGTATGAGAGATGTAATTCGTTTTCTAGTATATTCAGATTTTCAAGTTCTGCTCAACCTAAAGCCACATTACTGGCAAGTTGGGATACCTCTAGACATCTGAAAAATATGAATCCTAAACAGAAGCATATAAATTCTCTAGTCATCAGGTTCTAAGTTCTAAAACATTCTAAGGTTTTGGAACAAATCAATGGCATTCCAAATTTACAGTAAGGCTACATGTGCCACACAGGATCCTACAGGAAGAGAAATCCAGATTTTAAATAGAGGAGATTATGCACAAAAATAAAGTACGTTTTCAAGTCTGAAAGGGGATTTCAAGAAGGAAGAGACTCTCAGAACATGTGGGAAGTGGTAAATAACTTATCAAGGGCTCTCTAAAGGAGAACATATTGTGGACAAAAGAGCTTCACACCAGAGAGCTAAAATGGCATCTCTGGAATCCTTACGATGAAATAGATGCTGAACTACTATTTCCTGAAACTTAAAATGCACCTTGGGCCGGCCCCGTGGCTTATCAGTTAAGTGCACACGCTCCGCTACCTGCGGCCCGGGTTCGGATCCCGGGCGCGCACCGACGCACGGCTTCTCTGAGCACGCTGAGGCCGCATCCCACATACAGCAACTAGAAGGATGTGCAACTATGACATACAACTATCTACTGGGGCTTTGGGGGAAAATAAAAGGAGGAGGATTGGCAGTGGATGTTAGCTCAGAGCTGGTCTTCCACAGCAAAATGAGGGGGATTAGCATGGATGTTAGCTCAGGGCTGATCGTCCTCACAAAAAAAAATAAAAATAAAATGCATCTTATCCTCCAAACAAATACCACCTCCTGCCTTGCAGCTTACCTGGACATAGTGATGTGTTGGAATCGTTTTTCTAATTCATTGGTTCTTTTTCTTTTGAAGATTTTATGTATTTATTTTTCCCCCCAATGCCCCAGTAGATAGTTGTGTGTCGTAGCTGCACATCCTTCTAGTTGCTGTATGTGGGACTTGGCCACAGCATGGCAGGAGAAGCGGCACCTTGGTGCGCGCCCAGGATCCGAACCTGATCCACCAGCAGCAGAGCGTGCGCACTTAACCGCCAAGCCACGGGGCCGGCCCCTAATTCATTGGTTCTTAAACTTGATGGGCACCAGAAGCACCTGGAGGCCTTGTTGAAACCCAGATTGCCAGACCCCACCCCAGACTTGCCAGTTCAGCAGGTCTGAAGCAGCACCTGACAATTTGCATTTCAGCCCAGTTCCCAAGTGATGCTGATGCTGCTGGTCCAAGGACTCCACTTTGAGAACCACAGCCTGATTTACACCCTATGTATGGTTACCAAATCCATTATTTTATCCTTTGGCTGCTACTTTTCCTTTATCACATCAGCACCTTAGCTCCGAATCTCCTCACCTAGCAATGGGAATACGTGGAGAGTTTAACAGCTGGTTCTCCTTTCCAGATCAGTTCTCCCTCTTCCTCTCAATACTACATTCTCTTGCCAGGTAACTGTTCCTTAAACATCAGTGCATCATAGATCTTCCTCGCTCAAAAACTCATGACTCTTATGCTGAACACAAGACATTTTAAATTCTCCACTTGGTTCACAAGGTCTTTAATAGCCTTACTTTAATAGTAAAATGTGGACACCCTGTTCCGTACCCTGCCTGCTATAAAGGAGTATGTGAGGATTACATAAGATACAGTCAGTTCTCTTTCTGCACAGTGTGACATTCTATAAGGTCATTGTGTACACTGAATCGGTGAATATGACCCACTGCTCCTACGGGAAATGCGGTGTTAGGTTTCTGTAAGCCTTAGTCACATTTTCTTCAACTCATCAGTACATTACCTTGTTCTCTGTGTGTTCTCTTTAAAGTCACCTTATTTAATATATATTGTTGATATATTAACATTGAACTCACACCAACAGCACTGTAACTCGTGTCTGATAGTAGCTTGTCGAACACACATACTTTCTCAGTAAAGGCACGTCACAGCCTCTTGCCCTGAGGAACACCAGGCAGCATTGCAGCACTACACATGGGGGACATATTAAATGGCAAGGTCACCAACATAATGCACAAAAAGATAAGAAACGAGGCACTAAGTAGACTGCAAGAAGGACACTTGTTTACAATGTGGGCTGAAACAAGAGGGCAGAGCAGCACCTTGTTCCCCCTCAGCTGGGAACGTGCACGTCGAGTGAATCAAATTTCTCACCACTTTGTGCATATCTGCAAATGGACATGAAAGCCCTGAGAGTGTTCATTTGGGGGCTGCCAGTACATTTTAGCTAGTGGGCAAGTGTGCAAACACGGAATCCACAAATAATGAGGATCAACTATATTATGAAAGCATCTTTTCAAAACCAGAATATTGCTTACATATAAGAGCAATAATGATAACATAACAGCTAACATTTAAGTGCCTACTATGTGCCAGGAGCTCTTCTAAGTACTTTACATAAGTTAATGCATGTAAATCTCACTAAAACGCTACAAGACAGGAGTTTTCAGTAGCCCCTTTTGATAGATGAGGAAACTAAGGTTCAGAGAGTAAATATTTCCACAGGTTCTCCAGTTAAAAGTGGAATAACTGGGATTGATGCCCAGACAAACTAGTCCAAAGCCCACAGCCTCAACCACTATGGTAGGAATGTGAGCGAATTTTCTACCACTCCCTAAAAAGCCCCTTCTGATCCAGCCTGTGTGGTCTCACACATACTTATTCACTCATCAAACATTTTCTGAGTGCACCAAAGGTGTCAGGTACGGTGTTTAGATACTGGAGGGACAAATAGAATATCGTCACAAATAATCCATAACCAACCAATAAATCAAAATTGGGGTGAGTTTATTATGAGCCAAGCTTTGAGGATCATATAGCCAAGGAGAGTCCTTTCACAAAGAAATGGAGCACTGCAAAGAAGTGGGGTGTATAGTGTGGTTATATACCATCAAAGAGCATGTACCACATGTGATTGCAATGTCCCTTTTACAATAGCCACGACATTGACCTGTTGGCACGTGGATTGATGGACACTGTGGGTATCAGGTGTGCTGTCTCCATGGGCGTGGCTGTTGTCTCAAGTTTGGTGGTCACGGAACGAGCGCAGCAATCAAATCCTAGCCTATGGAGAAATGCTTATCCTTAAGGAAATGCTAATGTAGGGGAAGTTGCATTTACACCTTAAGGGCATTGCTTTTGTCTTTGGGACACGTTAATTGCTTAAAGCGGATATACAATGGATGAACAGAGGCTACAGGCCCCTTTTGGGGAAAAGCAAAAAAAAACAAGGTCAGGCCCAATTAGTTTTACACCAAATGGCTTCCTCATATGCTCCAATGTATCCTGTTGCTGGCCATTTATTCATCAAGAAGAAAGATCGTCTCAGATTTAAGGAGCTCACTGTCTATGAGACAAGAATAAAACAACAGTTATGGAAAAGGAAATAAGTACAGGGTCCCAGAGTGGGGACATCAAAATGGGTCTCTAGATGGAGACCTCTCAGGAAATGTCTCCAAGAGGAAGGAACATTTGATATGAGTTTAGATCAAGAAATAGGAATTAAGTTGATTAATAAAGGGGGTAGGAGTGCAGAAGAAACACATATAAAAAGACAGATATAAAGGATGCTAAAGCTTTCAGAAAATGGGGGTATTTTTAAGGCTGGAACAAAGCGAACATGTAGGACACAGTGGGTGATGAGGCTAAAGATGAGGACAGCAAGAGAAAGCCTGCGTGTCCAGCTCAGGAGTCTGAATGTTCTCTCGGATGCTCTGAGCAGTCATTGAAGGAGTCTAAGCAGATATCAGATTTAAGCAAATTTGGATTCTAGAAGGTAACTCTGGACGCATTGTGAAGGAAAGATTAGAAGAAATTAAGACTGAAGGAAAGGGACCTGTTGGAAGACTAGGCAGCGATCCAGATAAGATAGGTCTTGGCCGGCCCGGTGGCGCAAGCTGTTAAGCATGCATGGTCCGATGCGGTGGCCCGGGCTTCGCAGGTTAGGATCTCGGGTGCGCACCAACGCAGCGCTTGGCAGGCCATTCTGTGGCAGCATCCCATACAAAGTGGAGGAAGGTGGGCATTGATGTTAGCCCAGGGCCAGTCTTCCTCAGCAAAAAAGGAGGAGGATTGGCAGATGTTAGCACAGGGCTGATCTCCTCACACACACAAAAAAGATAGGCCTTGGCTCAACCACGGAGTCTGCAGGTGGAGGAGGCCAGGAGGTGGGAAGCAGTGCTGGGCTCCTGCAGGAGGAAACTGAGCTGCCTCTCAGTCACGGGAAGACTGTGCCTGTCATGGCCTCCCCACTCCCATGCCCAAATGCCATGTTCCTTTCTACTTCAGTACCTTTCCTCTCTTCTCCCATCTGAAATCCTCACTCTTTCTTCCCTCCACCTGCTCAAAAGTGGTCCCTTTGAGGACTTGATCTAGTCCACCTCTCCTAAGAAGCTGTCCTTAATTACAATTTCTCGATAACATTCTCATTTTTTTTAAGTTTCTGTAATACAACATACACTAAATACCTTGGCAGAATCAAATTATATCTTGCAAACAATTTCATGTATGTGGAGGAGCTTGGAACCGTATAATTCTTTATATTTCCTTCGATACCTACCACAAATACCTTGCACATAGAGGTCAATGGATGTCCAGTAAAGTTAAATAGAGTGGAAGCACACTTTATAAGCTAAAAACTTTTATGAGTTCAGTTATTCCTTTAGATCAGCTGCTTGAACCATTTGTTTTTCTCCACAGGTCAACAGTGTTGCCCAGCACAAATGAATTTTACACCTTCTCAAACTCAATAGAGCAAAGATGGAACTTCATTCCCCTTGCAAGCCTTACTGCCCCAGAGAAAAGCAACAACATGTGACGTCTAATTCTTTCTTCACATTCTCATCTCAAATTGTAACTGTTTCCCAGTTGCTAATTGGTTTTCATTATTGAAACTGACAAAAAAGTTTCTCATTATTTCTTTCTTTCTTTTTTTTGTTATGAGAAAGATCAAACCTGAGCTAACTTACAATGCCAATCCTCCTCTTTTTGCCGAGGAAGATTGGTCCTGGGCTAACAATTGTGCCCATCTTCCTCCACATTATATGGGATGCCGCCACAACATGGCTCGACAAGCGGTGCATTGGTGTGCGCCCGGGATCCAAACCTCTGAACCCGGGGCTGCCGTAGCGGAGCGTGCTCACTTAACTGCTGCACCACCGGGCTGGCCCCTCTCTTTATTTCTAAAGCTAAAATGTCTAAATCTTTCTCTGGGCTAGTTGGAGTTTCCATAAAATGAAAATGTACATTCCAGAAAAATCCTTAACTTTCCAGAATAATCTTGAATATGGTAAACACCTTGGCAAAAATGTCACTGATTTTCAATGTCAGTGCCTCCACAAGGGTATACTTGCATTGTCTCCCCTCCCAACCACCTCTCACTCTGGCCCTCCCCAGGCTCATGGGGTCAAACTCTTTACTGAGCGCTAGGAATGATCAGAGTCTGAGGGAGACTTCAAGGATGACTAAGCCATGGTTTCTGACCCCAACCATCACTCTCCATCTCTGCTTTAACCTCTATTTTTCTTACTCTGGTTTCTACTTTAGTTGTTTACTTGTCTTGTGAATTGTTGTTTTGTGGTTTATAATTATCATGTAAATTCATATTACTTGTTGCCTTAGAGTTTAGAAAGAACTTACATTAAACAATGTTTTTTCCCAGCCCTTTGATGTGTCTAACACCTTTCAACGAAATTCAAGTGGCTTCTTGTTTTTACGTCTCCATCATTATTTAGAATTATGTTCACCCCACACTTTTGAACTGACTAATGCTGCTTTATTCTTTAAACTATTCTATGACAAGACTCACGTGAGGAATCCCTGAAGCACCATCAGCTAGGCATCCCCACATTCCTCACATCTGTTTCCTTGATTTGTTCCTAACTAAAGATGTTTCTGAAACTAATACTGAATTGTACCAAGTGGTCATTGCATAAAAAGCACTATCACAGATACCTTAAAGAGAAGAAATGGAAAAGAATATTCAATTCCTCAGATAAGTTTGCAATCCAATGAGGCATTGAGGGGACCAGGGGGCACTGATCAGAGCAGGAATCTAAGAGAAGAGTTTTAAGTCAATTTCAAATGAGGTTAAAACTGGAATGAGATAGTATTTTACCAGTTATCTGAAATCATAGGCATTTTTCTGACCTATGAGAATTTATTTGCATATAAACTGTACGTGTGGGGTAAGAGAGTGCTGATATTGTTTGATTTCTTTTTATTATTCACCACTTTGTAATAGAGATGGCTATTCACAATTAATAAATATCATAACGTGGAGAGACCCAATTGCCTCTTGTTATCAATTCTTACACAAAGCTAAAGTTTTAAAGATCAAACTTCATTCTAGTTACCTTGCAACTAGTCTATTTATATCAGAAAGATGCTGAGTTTTAGGAAAATACTTAAAAACACAAATTTTATATGTAATTTCAAAAGCAAAAAATGAGTTAAAAATTGGGTGGTAACCAGTTTTGCTGCTATATACTAAACTTTAACATGGGAGCAGACATTTTTAGAGAATATAATTGATATTTGCCTATTTGTATATTGTAGAATGTTAAAGGATTTACAGTTTTAATAGTATTTCAAATACCAGAGAATAAAAAACAGAACTGTTTCAGTTTTATGAAATAGCTTTTTAGACATAGCAGATTTTCAGAGCCTATTACTTGAAAATAAAATAATCACTTAGTGAGGTTTAAGCCATGTGGTTTTATTTTGAAATTGCTCATTCCATAGGAGCATCAGTAAAAGCCCTCCAGGAGTAGCTGATGCTCTTTCCTTCCGCCTGAGCACCAGCTGTATTTTCTTTAAGCATCAGACTCTCGGGCAACACCATAGCCCTCAACTCTGTTTAGTTGAGAAAAGGCTTTATGAGTCATGTGTTTTTTCTAGGGGTATGGAGCTCCCAGACTTATTAAGTACAGGGAGAGAGTAAGAGTCTGAACACATTCAATAAACTCCAATGTGCTCAGGTGAGAAGACAGGTGCCTGAACTCACATCTGAAGAAGAACTTAAGAGGATGCTTTCTGACTCTGCTTCGTGCCTCTGACTAAGCAGTCCTGGACATCCCCGTTACAGCCATGGAATAACACAGGCAGTCTTGATGGAGCAGAAGTCCTCCTATGTCCATCATTTGTGCAGAGCAAACTGGCTTAAGATCTCTCATTTCCTGCTGCAGTGGTAATTTACAGAGATACAGAACTGCCATCTAGTGACTAAGAGAGCAGCAAAGTGCTTTACATGAAAAGTGAAATTCTGAGTTTTATAAAACAGAACAGTGAAGCACTAAAGTTGGTAAAGTTGATACAATGTGGCACACGAAAGTTATAGTAAACCTGAAAAATGTGTAGGTGGACTAATCAGTTGCTCTCTATGCCTCTAAAACATGTCTTGACATCCTACTCATAAATAGTAGAGTTTAAATATAATAGAATAACTTTGGAAACAAACTTCTCATCTCATCTCATCCAATGCTGTTGGCAGGAGCCGGTATTAAATAACCAGATGGTGAGAACCCATGTTGAAGCACCATTTTTATCACAATGGAGAGAATATGAGGCATAACCCAACGGACTGATGTTCACATCTTCCCCCTTACCCTTGACCCAGTTTTGTAAACATGGTTTTCTTTATCAGTTAAATATGAATTATAACAGTTACTTTAAAGGATTACTGTAAGAATTGCATAAGGGAATACAGTAAAGGAACTGGCGCACAGTAGATTGATAGTTAATTCTCCTGCCCTGTCTCTCTTCTAAGAAACATACAGAAATAATCTAAGAATAGAACCCATGTATAAAGTAAACTTATGACAAACAGTCAATGGCTCCTGAAGTAAGGGACATCATTGTTGAGTGCTTAACCTCAACTGCCTCCAAATACTGTTAACTCTCAATTAATTTTATGTGTTTTCTGTCTTCCAGACACTTCACTGGCTACAAGGAAAGGAGAAGTGTGAAATTGAAATTAATTTCACCCTTGAATGGCCTAGCTGTAACAACAGGTGTTTTAAATCACCTAGTTCTTCAGGTTTTCTGCTTATTACTATATATTTTAACATGGTTCACAGCCAGAGAAAATAAGAAAATCATTATAATTTTACACACATGAATATATGTCTTGACTATTACAGCTGGACTCTTAATATATAGAGCAATGTTGTACATGTTTTGTGCTTGTTGATAGTACAGAATACTTTTGTCCAGGCTTTCTTTGGCATTATCATAAATAATGAAGATCTCAGTAATATAAGCCCAGGAGAAAAGGGTTTATAAAAATCTAACATACTATCCTAGTCATGCCTCAAATAAAAAACAAGCTATAAAAATAATGAGAGGATATTTTGAAGGCACTATTTTTCTTAATTATTTCCAACTTTATTTCCCTTTACCTCTTTTTAATCTTTCTCCGTCTTATTCGCTATTGGCTAATCATCTCACAGTAATTAAATCACCCTCAGCAGAGTCCACCATGCCTCTTCAAGTGCCCCAGCCTAATGTCTGTCTCAGCTCTGACAAAAAGTAGCTGGGAAAACCTGTTTTGTGGCACTATTCTTAAGAATATCTTTACACTTGGGCTGGCCCCGTGGCTTAGTGGTTAAGTGTGCACACTCTGCTGCTGGCGGCCCGGGTTTGGATCCCAGGCATGCACTGACATGCCAGTTCTCTGGCCATGCTGACACCGCGTCCCAAATACAGCAACTAGAAGGATGTGCAACTATGACATACAACTGTCTCCTGGGGCTTTGCGGGAAAAATAAATAAATAAATAAAATTATTAAAAAAAAAAGAACATCTTTACTCTTACAATAATAGCTATATGTTTGAAAGGCACCAGTGGATTACAAAATGAAGTACTTGACCAATGTTGTATCCTCATTTTCCCTCCAGGGAGAACACAACATTCGTGTGTAATGCAGGGCTGCTGCTTTATTGTTCTCTCCTTTCAAGACATTTTATTACTTGTAAAACATAATAGGATTAATGGTGATATATGAGTAACAATATAAACTTACAGACAGCAAAAAGATACTATTTCAGTGTCATCATTTTATGTACTGTAACAAACAGTAATATTTTCATAGTGTAATATCTTGATTGATCATAAATTTTTTCCTGGCTCATTTTTATGCTAATTCATTTATTAGATTACCAAATTTATACTTTTATGATCTTTATTTTCAATCAATATAATTGAAGGGACATCAGTTGTTCTTGGTAAGTGAAAGTTCAGAAAAAATTTTTGATAATGTATAAGTTTGAGAAGGATCTTTTTGTTTTTTAAAAGAGAAGTCAGGCCTGGCCCTGTGGCTTAGTGGTTAACTGCACGCGCTCCGCTGCTGGAGGCCCGGGTTCGGATCCCGGGCACGCACCGACGCACCACTTCTCCGGCCGTGCTGAGGCAGTGTCCCACATACATCAAGGATGTGCAGCTATGACATACAGCTATCTACTGGAGCTTTGGGGGAAAAATAAATAAATAAAATTATAAAAAATATAAAAGAGAAGTCATTTAATATTTAGAAAAGTTCTCAAAAATCATCAAACACTTTAATTTTACAGAAAGGAATACTACGTTCCAGAGAGGCTAAGTACGTTGTCACACACTAACCAGAAACAGACCTGGGCCTAGAACTCAGGTCTGAGTCACCTGACTTCTACTGGACCACACTCAAGGGAGCACACCCTCTTCTTACTGGTAATTTCTAATACTAAGTTATTTTCAAAAGCACAGTTGAGAGAAATTGTAAATAAATAAAACATGATTTTATATAAAAAAGTAGCAATTGCGACCCACAATTTCTATTCCATATGAGTGTTTCCTTTCTTGTAGGTTTCTTGTTTTTAATACCAAGTCCATTTTGGTAACAAGAAAAAAGACATAATGTTTAGTTTCTTTAGTAACATACAAAAAGCTTCTGTGGAAATTAAAAAGACACTAACTAATGTCTCGTCTACTAAAGCAACTTAAGAATATTATTTGATTTTGGGAAAGCTCTGAGAGATTTTTTTAAAAATCATATCCACGTGACTATTAGTCCAGCCAGGCACATCTCCACATGACATCTCCTAGAGTGCCCAGTTTTCTGCTGGATCCAGCTATTGTCAGGCCCAATGCTCTGGCTGAGTAGAGAATGATGCCGCTTCTGAAAAGCATGTACTCAAGGCTGATTGATGGAGACACTAGGAAAGGAAAAGATGAAAATATTACCCTAATCAATGATGTAAAACACAAGCTATGAGCAACCGTTAAAAGAATTCTCTATGAAATTGATCAATTCTACTATCACTACACCGGGCTATTTCCTATCAGTAATTTGACACATAAACAAATAGAATAGTGTATTTAATGATATCAATTCTTTTAGTTGTGTGCTTTTCCTTTTAAAACTACATATGCTTATATGTGTTTGCTTTATTTTCAGGTGGTGTCACTGTGTCAAGGCCTCGCGGGCAGGTGGGGCCTTCACTGAGGACCCCCAAGGCCCCACCCAGGCCCGCTGGCTGTGCACGTGCCCTTGGCCTCATGGGTTAAACCCAAGGCCGCAGGGCTCCCATAGCGAGCGGCCAGAGAAAGAAGGGCCCATGAGAGAGGTAGGCGAGGGGCGCGGGCTCTGCCAACTTCCTCTTCTCAGGTCCCTGAGAGAGAGAGACAGAGAGAGAGAGAGAGAGTGAGAGAGCGAGAGAGATCCCTGACCTCTGCATTGCTGCCTCCACCGCTGGTGCCATGTCACACACCATCCCCCTTCCCCCAGCATCCCCATGCTACCCCTGGGAAGGCACCACCACTGGGAGGCCTGTTCCTGGTCACCTCCCTGTCGTCCCTTCAGGACCAGAGCCCAGTGCAGGGGAGTTGGTTCAGACAAACATTTACATGTCCCTCTCCATGAGAATTGTCTTCTCCAGTCTCACATCCCAAACCCCACCCCCAACATCCTCCTTTGTCTTATCTGAAGATAGTATTTAAGAGGAGCATCTCTGCCATTCTTTTGAGAGACTCCATTTCTCATGTGTCTCCCATGGATACATGTTATGAGCCCAATTTAATCAAGCATGGATTCTTTTACTTGCCTATTTGCATCAGGAACATAATTACTAGCTAGAGAATTAATTAGAGAATATTCATGGTGAATGAAAGATGTCATTTCTAATAACATAATGGAATTCCTTGAGGCTTTATTCTGGGGATATGTGTAGGATTAAGTCAGGACACACTGTGAGAGTGATAGATAAGTTCTATATATTTTTCTTCTTCAAGACCATGAATTTCAGCCACAGTTCATACCCATCTACTTTGCAACAATGAAAAACAAACAATGACCTTGAATATTTTGCCCTCAGATTCATTAGTCTTTAAAGTATTAATTGAACAATTTAAATCTAGATGAGTGAAAGACTATGGAGACTTCTAGAATGTCACGTTAGGTCCTTTAGAAGTGAAGAATTGTTTTTATAAAACATTTCTATTCCTTCTTATACCTTGACAATAATGTTACTCTGAATCTGTTTTAAAGAGGATAATGGCAGATTTACTTTAATTTGCACCCCTTTTAAAGTACATTTACCTAATATTTCTCAGTCTCTTGAAAACTTTTATCTCTAGCTCAACATTCATTTAAATCACCAGACCTATTTGATGAAGCCGACATGAACATTTACTCGAAAACTCCACAGAAAATTACTAATTTAACCTGTACTCTGGACGATCCATTGTAAAACGCAAACTGGATTTGCCAGGCCCCTCAAAACGGCTCATAACTCTGTTTGTACATTTATCTGGGCAGATACTATCTGAAGGTAATTGTTCTTCCCAAATGCTTTCTTTAATTCAATCAGCAATACTTCCAAAGTCTTAATGAAAATGTGGCCAATTTGGTGAAATCCAAGTGACTTTTTTGTTTTTGCATGCCAATGAGATTAAGAAAATAAGTGTTTTAATTATTGTTATTGATTTTAAAAATCAGAGATGAAGAAAACAAACTTCTTTGTCCAAAGACATTTCTGCAAATGAAATCGTCTGAAAAACTGACAGCTAGCCCCCTGTTTTAACCACTAAACCATAAGAAATGTAATACCGTGGGCAAACACTTGAGAGTTGTCACCTGCAGGAGTCCCCAGCACTGTTGCCCCATCAGGGCCATGGATCAGGGGAAGGAGCCAGTGGAGGGGAGTCAGCTGGGCCCTCAGCATCCTTCCTTCCTTGGTCAGAACCCGGTCCCAGCTGCTCCCTGTATCATCTTCTGGGGAAGCAGAGAATTCTTCTGGAGACACAACACATTGGGTGTTAAGGATGTCATTGTTCTTTTATAAACAGATGTTAGATCGTGTAACGGGCTTCTCAGCACAGGAGAAGCCACCTCAAGGGAAGGCAGAACTTCTCCAGGAGCTGAAGGTCATCCAGGGAGAGCAGAGTCAAGGGCTGCACAGCGTCAGCCGGCTCCTGCTCTCCATCTCATGGACACCTCGGTCCCCAATCCCCGACACCCCTCCCAGTGCCCCCCACAAGGGTTCCCATTGTATCCTCAGAGTCCCGAGCAAGCGCAGGACCGGTGCTCAGAGTGGCAGAGGGGCCGCCGAGCTGGAGAGCCCCGGGGCGCATGCACTGGGGGCGGAGTCCCTGATGCGGAAGTGGTGGCCACTGGAGTTTGTGTGGGGGGCTCGGGCAGTTTCTGGATCCTTCCTCCAGGATTTTCAGCGCGGGGAGCTCTCCTTTCTGCAGTGTGGAGGAGCGCTGGGCAGGAGCGGCGCTGAGGTAGGCGGTGGGCAGCGGGCTCGGCGTGGAGATCTCCGCCGCGTATGGCGGGAGCGCGGTGTCCGGGGCGGCGGATGGGACCGGGGCCGGGGCTGCCGGCGGGCTGCTCCAGGCGGGGGAGCCCAACCTCTGTCCCTTGGAGGAGCAGAAGAGCGCCGCTTGGCCAGCCTGTCCCTGTGCCTTGGCGGGGCCCCACCTCAGCGGGGTCACACCCATCCGTGGTGCAGGGGGCGGCAGGGAGTCGCCTGCCCTGTGCGCCCGCCCTTGAGTTCGCGCCCCCCGGGACCCCGTCTAGGCCAGGTCGCGACATCTTTGGGTGAACGCTTTCCTTCGGAAGAGGGCCTGTGGTCAGCGCTCCTCTGCCTGACTCCGCTCAGGCTATTGGGCTCCTCATTGCCTTCATTAAACAAATGAACGGTTTCTACATCCTTGGGACCACCTTTATTGAAAAGCCTGATCGCATTCATGGTTTCTGATAATTGACTCTATATTTGCAAGGTGAACTTTGAAGCCTGTGAATTGTTGTAAACTGCATTTAATGAAAGGAGCTTTAAACAGTCTTTGGTGCAAATTGTGTAGCTTCCTAATACTAACTCACCTTCTGTTAACATAGACTGATGACTGATCAATTGATGATTGACATAATGTGTATGGAATTTTGGTTTCAGTTGAAAAGATTTTCTTGGCAGTCGGTGCTAAAATTAAAATCGGATAAAGAGGAGGATTTTGGAAGTTGTATGTAGTGTCTGTTTTGTCTCCGTACTCATTTAGAATTGTAAGAATTTAGATTTGGAAAGCCCATAGAACAAGAAGTTTGAAATTTTGATTTGACTGACAAGGGGAAAGGTCAAAAGGTCAAATACGGTAGGATGTCATTTATATAATATTCTAGAAAAGATAAACCATAGGGAAAGACAACAGATCATTAGTTGTCATTAGTTTTCATATTTAGTTAATCATTTAGTTCAATAGTTTAATCATTAGTTTTAATATTTCTTATTAAAAAATACATTTTAATGATAGCATCCTAATTATGCTTTTGGGTGATACCAGAAGTTGATAACCTATTAAATTCTGCAGTAGAAAGAAATGACATGTTGGTTATTGGCGTCTTTGAAGTGTAAGTATTGGCGGTAATGAAACTTTTAAATGAGCTTTTTTGGATTCTGAACTACTGATTTTTTTACTAGATCCTGTTGGACATGGCATGTTACAAGTTTCAAAAGACTCTTTAAATTATTGTAGCAGGCTGAAGCTATTAAATTATAATGTAAGCTCTTTATAGATGAAACAGGCAAAAATACAAAAAGCCATTCATCAATTTATCTTTGTTAAAAAATCAAGTAAATCTTACCATACACATGAATGACTTTTGGCTAGACAGACCTGAACTTGACAAGATGGACTCATTGGTATGGGGAACTTCTTTTGGAATGTTAAAATGGGAGAGGATATATAAATTTTACCTGAGGGTGACCCAAGTCGATATGGCAGGTTTAGTTGCTTTTACACTCTTTCTGAGTTATGATCTTGATTAAAAACCTGGTCATAGACATTCCAAGACATTTGGACCATTTTATGTATCAATATAATAAGATGTTTTATTTCTCTGATACTTTCTGATTTCAGGGTGTCTGGGAAAAACAGTTTCTCAACATAGGTACTTTGGAATATAATTTTTGATTGTTGACTTATTGAATCATAGAATTGTTGAGTGGAAATAATTTTAGTGGTTTAGAGCCTAACCTCTTCAATTTCCAGGAAATGGAACGTGAGGTTTCTTGAGTTAAGTCGTCCACAGTCAGACTGCTACTTTAGTGGCAGAGTTGGAACTAAATGCTCAGATGCTTGTCTCCAGATTCCTAGTACAGTGCTCTCTGTGCTGCGTACTATTAAGTAGACAAATCAATGAGTTACCTTCTCATATCATATACATAGCCAGCAGGGTCGATTATTTCCCATATGCATTTCTTTCCTTTCTTTTTTAAGTAACTACTAACCACAATTAATTTATTCCCCTGCCATGTTTAATGACCATCCTTGTGTGTGTCTCCTCGAGCACACGTGTGAACTCCCTAGAGTGGACACCTGCCTGTGATTGGATTGTTGGGCCAGAGGCTGATGTGCATCAGCCTCTTGATGAGCTGCAGCCAAATCATCCTCTGAAGTTTTAACAATTTCCATTCCCTCCAACAGTGTTTGAGTCATCCTTGCCCTGGGAATGGTCAGATTGGCATTGTCAGATTTTTAAATTTTTGCCAATCTGATGGGTGAGGAATGAAGTATTTGTTTTCCTCTTTTGACACACGCATAGAGCTGTGCAACTACCAAAATTGAGATACAGAACAGTTCCAGCACCCAGAACTCCCTTGAGCTGCTCTTTTCTAGTCAACTCTTCCCCCAACCTTAACCCCTGGTGGCTAATGATCTGTTGTCTTTCTCTATGGTTTGTCTTTTCTGGAATATCATATAAATGGAATCCTACAGTATTTGGCCTTTTGAGTCTGGTTTCTTTCATTTAGCATGATACATTTATTTGAGTGTTCATCCATGTTGTTGACTGTATCAGCAGTTCCTTCTGTTTTATTGCGGAATGTAGTATCCATTGTATGAATTTACCACAGTTTATCCATCCACCAGTTGAAGGACATTTGAGTTATTTTCAGTTTTGTCTTTTTTGACTATGAATAAAGCTGCTGTAAATCTTTATGATTTGAGAAGGCAAACAAGTTTTTGCATGAACATGTCTTCTTCTCCTGGGTAAGCACATAGAAGTGGAATTGCTGGGTCATATGGTATGTGCATGTTTAACTTTATTTTAAAAACTCTTTGTGGTAGCAAAGTCATGGCCCACAAAGATGTCCTAATCCCTGAACCTGGGAATACATTGGTTTACTTGGCAAAGGTGAATTAAATTTGCAGACGGAATTAAGGTTACTGATCAACTGACTTTAAAATAGGGAGAGGATCCTGGATTATCCAGGTGGGCCCAGTGCATCACAAAGGCCCTTAAAAGGGAAAGAGAAGCAGTAGAGTAGAAAAAGATCCAAGGGAAGCAGGGCCAGAGAGATGCCGAGTTCTTGGTTTTGAGGGTGGAGGAAGGGGGCATAGGCTAAGGAATGTGGTGGTCTCTAGAAGCTTGAAAAGGCTAGGAAATGGATTAAGCTTTAAAGTCTCCCCAAAAGAACCTAGCTCTGCCAACACCTTGATTATAGCCCAAAGAGACCCGTGTCAGACTGCTAACCTACAGTACTGTAAAACAATAAATCTGAGTTGATTTAAGCCATGAAATTTGTGCTAATTTGTTACAGCAGCATAATAAACTCCACTTTAAAACGGTTTTCCAAAGAGGCTGAACCACTTTGTGTTCCCACCAGCAATGTAAGGGTGTTCCAGTTACTTTCCATCCTCATTAACACTTGGTATGCTCAACCTCTTTAATTCTAGTCATTCCAGTATGTACATAGCAGGATCTCAATGTGGTTTTTATGTGCCTTTTTCTCATGATTAACGACCTTGAGCATCTTTTCATGTGCTTATTTGCCATCTGCGTATCTTCTTTGGTGAAGTGTCCAAATCTGTGACCATTTTCAACTTGAATTTTCTTATTGCCGAGTTTTGAGAGTTCTTTATAGTCCTGTCAGATATGTGATTTGCAAAGGTCTTCTCCCAGTCTGTGGTTTGCCTTCTCCAGCCTCCCACGAGTGTCTTTGTAACGTCTGTGTAACATAACTCGAGAGGTTTCACATGACCTTATCTTCCTTCATTGGGAAACAGAGTGAAGTTGGAGCCCTTGAGTCCAATCAGACCTTGATCAGAGTTGGGTCTGGGTCTCAGTTTTAGTAAACCCAGGCCTTCCACTTTCCCCCGTTCCTGTTTGCGGTGCTCCCCTCCCCCGCACAGGGGTCTGGTCCCAAGTCTGGTAGATCTGTCTCCTCAGGTTTGGGAGCCCACAGAAAACTTAGCTACGCCCGTCAGACATCTCAGCGTAGCTCTCCAGCCTCCTACCTTACATTGTTCACAATATGGCAAATTCCCAAAAGGTCACACTAGCAGGATGTTTGACTTAGGCCACTTCCACCACTTCTGGAGGTTTCGCTTTGCTTTGTGGAAGCTTTTGGCCTATTTCCCCAGATTCCTGTGTGGCACCAAAACTTAACACAGGTGCTGTGAGGAAGAGCAGTTGTGTGTCTGAGAGCCTTCAGGTTTCCTCTGCCACACCAAACTAGAAGTTTGGCTAGTTTCTCTTTTCCCTAGCCGAGGCTCTGACTGAGCAAGCCAGAGTCTCGGCAAGCACCTAGAATCAGAAAATGCCTGCAGGGGAAAGAAAGATAAAAATCCCTGCTCACATAAAAGAGTTTTCTTCTTTCTGGAATTTTAGTTGGTTGGTTCTGAAGTTCTCTGATGCTCTAAAAATATATTTATAATTTATCTGGCTTTGTCCAGTTTTGCAGCAAGAGTGTTTTCCTGTCCTAGTCTCCTCTAAACCAGAAGTTCCCTTGTCGTTAGTTTTTAACTCCATCAGTTATACCCTGTCAATATTATTATTGTTTGGTAAAGTCATGCTTTCAATGATTTATTCAGACGTTTACCCTTTTTTATCCTCACGATCCATTTTTACATCTTAGCATTTCTTCTTCTATCAATTTCTTCTTAAAGTACATTCTTTTTCACTTTTTAAATTTTTTCTTTGAGGAAGATTAGCCCTGGGCTAACATCTTTTCCTATCTTCTGCTATTTTGCATGTGGGTCACCACCACGGCATGGCTGATGAGTGCTGTAGGTCCACACCTGAGATCCAAACCCATGAACCCAGGCAACCAAAGTGGTGCGTGGTGAACTTAAACCAATACACCAGGTGGCTGGCTCCCTTAAAGTACATTCCTTCGATGTTCCTTAATGAGCATTTGTTGGTGGTAATACTCTTAGTAAATGTTTGCATAAAAATATCTTTAATTCACCCCAGTTCTTGAGATATGGTTTGATTGGGTATACACTGAAAGTGATCGTCTCTCTGTACCCTGAAGAATTAATCCAACTCTCTCTTGCCTTCCGTTGTTAAGACACGTATCATGGGTCTAAATGTAAGTCTCCATAAGTGTTCTGTCCCTCTGCGGGGCTTTGAATATCTTCTTTTGTATTTGGTGTTCTTTGGTTTCCCTGGATGTATCTGACTCTAGATTTATTTTTTTAATTCTGCTTGAGATGTATTCAGCTGCCTGAAGCTAGAGTAGAAGAATTTTATCAATTCTGGAAATTTCTGTTATTATGTCTGAATATTCCTTTAAATCATATATATATTTATATTTTTTAATTAAATATATATGCACATACTTATTTATACACATTCAATATATATTCATTAAATATATATTTATATTATTTAACTCAATGTATTATATTATTCAATATAATGATTTATGTTATTCAAAAAATACATATATTATTCATATATATAGTTTCCTTTACTTGACCAAACTCAAGCCAGGCTCCTTTGAGCCCTCTTCTTCACTAGGCCTTGATCTTGGCCTATAATAACTACAGCCTCTCAGCACAAATAGTTTCACCCCACACACACACATTAAAGAATTAAACACTGACATAGTTTCTAACAGCTCAAATCCACATCCCTACGATGACCCCTGCCCCCTTATAGTGCCTGCTTGAGAAAGCTCAAGGCAGCCAAAAGAATTGACTGTTTGTTCTGGCCAACACTCGATCATTGGCCCCTGACATCCCTTTCTTAGAGCATTTACCCAAAAGTGCTTACAACTGTGAATCTTTCCTCTGTCTTTTTGAGTTGTGTTTGTGTCTCCTATAACTGCATTTCTCAAGGTTCTGAGAGTCATTCCTTGAGAGGAGGACAGGGTGTCTGTCTCCCAGACTCTGTGAGAGGAGAGAAGTTAAACTTTGATCATTTCCAACTAGCAGACACAACTGGCCAGATCACACTGCACTGACCAACACTCTGTAGCTGTTCCCTCCCTGACTCTACTGAGCCCCTGCTCACCCCTCTGCCTGCTCCCTCATTCTCCCTTTCAAATGCCCCGTCACCTCTGTACAAATCAAATTGAATTCAGCCCTGTTCCCTCTTCCCTACTGCAGTGGTATATTACTGATTAAAATCTGTTTTGATCTTTTTAACTAGATTCTGGCTTTGTGTATACTCTACATTTAACACACATCCTGATAATCTCATGCATATGCATATATATGCATATACCAACACAACCATCGGCCCTCCAGGACCAGTTCAGCTGACCCCATCTTATCAACAGAGTAGTTCCGCATTTTCTTTCAGGAACTGACACCCCTCGTCCAGTTCAGGCCAGTTGAGACCACCAACCCATCAACCGGGCCTGCGCAAATGCTTGATAAGTGACCTTTTTGACATCGAGCTAAAAGCTCCATCCTCAGATCATGGTAACACTGCCAATTTGTGAACACACATCTGATGAAGAGCCATGAAGCTTGACTTTGCTTGCGCGGATCATCAATTACCTCACTTCTCCTTACTTCCAATCATCTACCTCCACACATCAGACCACCCTGCCCTTCATCCCATAAATTGTAACCCAAGCCCTGGATCAGGGAGACAGATCTGAGACAGACACGTGCCCCATCTCCTTGCAGATCAATCTCACAAAATAAAGCTACAATTCTTTCCCCAAAAGCTAATGCCAGAATAATTACCTTTTTTAATGTAGATTGGGCAAGAGAACCTCAATATTGTGCGGTAACATCAATACATATATATATACTTAATGGATGTTTTATCTTCTTTTTCTTTTTCTTTGCTGAGGAGGATTCACCCTGAGCTAATATCTGTTGCCAATCTTCTTCTTTTTCAAAGGAAGATTCACCCTGAGCTAACCTCTGTGCCAACCTTCCTCTATTTTGTATGTGGGTTGCCACCACAGCCTGGCCCACTGATGAGTGGTGTAGGTCCATGCCCAGGAACTGAACCTGGGCTGCTGAAGTGGAGTTCTCTGAATTTAACCACTAGGCCATGGGTCTGGCCCATCTCTAACTGTTTTGAAGATGTTACTAGAGATGTAATTGAAGTTTCACTATGATCTCTGGATTTCCTTGCTGCTCCTTTAGTCCCTCACTTCAGTGTATGTGTTTCTTGCTCCATCTTTCATGCTAGAGGAATACCTCAAATATCTAGTGGTCCGTGGCTACCCATTCGTATTTCTGTGATGAGGAGGAAACAGCTGAGTATGATCTCTGTGGGCCTGATGGGGCCTGTGTCTGTCTGGACTCAGTGTTTCTTCAGGGGTGTAGAGTGTTGACATAAACAAGCAAACAATGTTGGCACCCACACTGATCTCTAACAACATACTTATTCCACACATTCCCACAATGACAGACATCCTCTGAACACTTGGAAATGCTGACAACACACACACACACACACACACACACACACACTATTTGCAAATGACCAGCAGCATTCAGCCTGTAAACTGCACCTGATAATGCACACTGATAATCAGAACATACACACAAACTCACACACATACAGACCACTCACTGTCTCAGAGCCCACAGTGACTTGAACTCTAAACACACACAGACATCAACAAAACACACATTCACATAGATGCTATAATAGCCATGCACCCTGTGACCATACAGAATTGCTGAACACACACACATCCACACAACAAGGAACGTGGCCATGCACGTGTGGGCTTGATCAGGGGTTTTTTCACACCTCAGCATCAACATGGACACCCCGGGGCGAGAGGGAGAGGCAGAGGGAACAGGGGGAACATGGGGGGAGCAGACAGGAGGCACTTGCATAAAGCAAATATGATACCTGCAAAGCTGGTTGCTAAATGACATATGACTCAAGGGTATGAGGAGCCAAGAGGGTCTGAAATGGTACAAAGGAGGTGACTGATACAAACCCATCACAAGATATTGAAATGTAAGGGACAGTGATATTTTAAAAGGCACTGAGGAGAGTTCATCAAAGCTTAGGTATAATTCCAGACAATGAGTGACATGGAATTCTGGCCAAAGAACAGCCATTATTGCTGTTAAAATTCCTATTTAAATGTTTCTTATAAAATTATACTCATTGAAAAATGACAAATATTCATTGGTTTAAAACATTTAAAACATTTCAGGATAAAATTACTGCAGGTTCCACTTTTATTGAGTAGCTTTCCTTGGGCAGCTATAAAAGCTGGATAAAGCACACAGAACAGCTGCTTGAAGGGTCAGAGAACATGCCGTGCAGGCAGGACTTGGGGGTCTATAATCTCTGAGATGAGGGAAGCACAAGATTGTGAGCACCAGCTCCATGCAGCTTCTCCCCTAAGGCATTTGCTATTTCAACAGTGAGAGAAGAGAGTCTGAGTAGAAAGAGGAGGAAAAATGAAATGAAATTTGGTTCCAGCAAAGTCCAGTAACTTCTGCTTCCAGTCAGATGTGGTAAAGGCAGAGCAACAATTAAACATTGATTTAATAAATACGGTGTGTTTGAAAACACCAAAGGGATGTGGAAGAAACAGGACTAGATGAAATAAAATTTCAAAAAGTTAAGAGCCTTTTTAGGTGAGATTGCCAGACATACCCTCACCCGGGGGAATTTGCGTAATCTGGACCGTGGTAATCAGACTTGTGTTAGCAGAAGACAATAGTAAGTACAATCTGTCATATTGATCTATGTTAGCTTTTTAATATCACAAGTTTTGTTTCCCTGTTAAATTTTATTGCCTCCACTAGAAGACTCTGTGAAGGGAAGGACATTGTATCATTTGCCACGTGATCTCCAGAACATTCTTCAGTTGGGGCTGTATGACTACTATAGATATTTGTTAATTGTTGGTTTCATGAATGCTATGGACTGAATGTCTATGTAACCCAATTTCATACGTTAAAATCCTAACCCCTGACGCGATGGTATTTGAAAGTGGAGCCTTTGGGAGTTAATTAGGTTAGGTGAGGCCATGAGTGTGAAGCCCCCATGATGGGATTAGTGCCCTTATAAGGAGATGGAGGGCCAGAACTCTCTCTGCCAGATGAGGGTAGAGCAACAAGCTGTCCTTCTGCAAAACAGGAAGACAGGTCTCACCAAAAACAAATCAGCTGGAACCTAGATCTTGAACATCCCAGTCTTGAGAACTCTAAGGAATGCATTTCTGTTGTTAAAAGTGCCCAGTCTAGGGACAGCCCAGTTGCGCAGTGGCTAAGTGTGTGTGCTCCACTTCGGCGGCCTGAGGGTTTGCAGGATCGGATCCCGGGTGCACACTGATGCACCGCTTGTCAAGCCGTGCTGTGGCAGCGTCCCATATAAAAAGTAGAGGAAGATGGGCACAGATGTTAACCCAGGGCCAATCTTCCTCAGCAAAGATGAGGAGGATTGGCATCAGATCTTAGCTCAGGGCTGATCTTCCTCACACACACACACACACACACACACACACACAAAAACCCAAAAGTGCCCAGTCTAGGGGCCTGCCCCACCACCTAGTGGTTAAGTTTAGTGAGCTCCTCTCTGGCAGTCTGGGTTCGGTTCCTGGACACAGACCTGCACCACTCATCAGCAGCCATGCTGTGGGGGTGACCCACATACAAAATAGAGGAAGACTGGCATGGATGTTAGCTCATGATGACTCTTCCTCAGCAAAAATATAAATAAAGAACCCAGTCTATGGTATTTTTGTTACAGCATCCCATACTGACTAGGACACTGAGTGTGTGAATAACTTCATCTAGATCGATGATCCTTCTTCCACATGACACATTATTGCCAATGATTCCTAATTTGGCGTGAGTCAAATGTCCCTTAAGGATCATAAAGACGTTAGGGACCTTCTCCGTAGTTATGTACATATTGATACGCATGAAAACGTTGCATCAAGTGCTTTATCGACGCCTTAGTCTCACACCTCATCCCATTAGCCTTCAACGAACCTCAGTGTTACAGCCAGTGCTTTGGAAAACAGAGGAAAGTCCCTGGACGGAAGAGGGGCTGGTGTCCATCGTGCAGCTCCTGTCCTCTGCCCAGCCAGCTCCAGCGCAGGGTCAATTTATAAGATGGGCTTTCCTCCAGGCAGCTCTGTCTTTCTCCCAGCCTGTTCTCATATAGGATGATCTCACCAAGAGCAATGAGTGGAAATTGGAAGGGAAGAGCTACAGAAGGCATCTGCCAGGGGAAATTCTTTGTGGTTACATGATCTAGAATATGGACACCCGGCTGCTCTAAAGGGTCCTGAAAATGGAACCCTTCCCATGTCTGCAATATCCCTCTATGTCCTCTTTCCCCACCATCTCTCTGTTCTTGGTGGCAAAATTCCCTTGGCAACGACAATATAAAAATGCAAATAGGGAATGGTCCATTTCCAGTCTCAGAATTCTGTGAAATTTTACTGCCTATCCCCAGTCTCCCAGGACTAAGGCCCTTTTTACTCTTTTAAGATTAGATCACATTTTAATCTCCTTGAATCAGAGTTTTCTCTCATCCTTGTTATGTATATACATTTTCTAACACAGAATATTGAAAACATTATTTTTGGCCCTACAATTTCCAGATTAATTCATAGCTATTTTCTGATGGATGCATGCCTTTTTAATTATGTTTATAACTCCATTAACTATAGAAATTGACTACATGCTGAGTAGTAATGTACTAATACAGGAAAATGGCCCATTTTTATTCATCATAAAGTTTCATGTTTTCATCAAGACAAATACACGAATACTTAATTATTCAGCAAAAACTCTTACTGTGTACATGTAAGCAATAATAAATCTATTGGAGTTGGTTTACCTTGTCGATTATTCCTTGTTTCTGAATTGTCCCTTCAGCATTTCCATGAACATTTTAGAATCCTGCATCCTTATCCTACCATTTTAAATACTAGGTCATTGACAAAAGTCCACATGACTTATCCAGTTGTGTGCTAGTGTGTCCTTTGTAGGGTGTCTTTCCGGGTACGTTTTCCAATGTGAACTCCAGCTGATGGCCTTGTGGCACTGACGTAAATACTGGTGTCTCCACATATCATGGGGCCAGTGGTGTGTGGTCCTTTACGGAGTCATATATAACCTAATACTTTTCATTCAATCAGTGTAAACAATGCTATGGAAAGTAGATTGGGGACAATTAATAAAAGAAGATTGATTATGAACATGCTGTTGGGGAGAAAAATTGAACCTCTGGCTATAAAGGTTTATGTTTATGCAATTAATCAGCTACCCTAACAAACCCCGTTCATAGGCAGGGCTATATACATATATATATTAGATTAAGATTATATCATCCCTTAGTTTGAATGTGCTTTTGTAAAGTATGCCTTGTTTCTCTTGCCCTTTCATACTGGGAGAAATACGGAATAGATAGAAAATGACTGGCTTACTCTGGTCCTAACTCAGATCACGTAGGGCTTGAATCGTTGAACAAATGAGCCATTAACGGCGGCTACACCACTGGGATTTCCTGATCTAACATCGGTTATACACCCTATTGTGGATATGGACTCTAGAATAGGATTGTGCTGTTAGCCTCAGGGTAACTTGTTCCGCTGATCAATATTTTGGATCAATAAGTGATAAAATATTTTGACTAGCTGGTCTAGATTTTAATCACTCGGTGGTTATTTTCTTCCCTGAGGTCACCCCAACCAAAATTCTTAGTCCATTTAAGTTTTGTTATCCCTTGATTTGGCTTACCTTTGTGTTTTTTTAATTAATTGAAGCTCCATAGGGTCTTCTCGCCTTATTTTGTCATTCCCACCTCTTCAGGGAAAGGTCAATTTCACTGTTTAAATGTAAGAGAGAGTAAAACCCTCGAGTGGCCCTTCATACAAGTTCTCATTTAGACAACAAATGATGATGTTGCCTTTGCAAGGTCTGGTCACCGCGGCTTTTACACCGTGTCACTGAGCAAGCAGTGCCTGTAACACCAGAAATGCCAGAGGAGATGCTTTTCCTAAACAGGTGTGGGCTGTGTTTGCCGATTTTCTTTTACTTTTTAAAGCTTTCCTTGAATGCCTACCTGTGTTGGGTTAACAATTAATATAATAAATAATTATTGGGTTGAATTTATTTTATTGTTAACTTTTGGTGATTATGTGTTCTGATATCAGATTATGCAAGGAGAAACAACTCTTATTCCTCATAGTAACAGTACTACTTCTATGAATTAATAGATTAATGCAGTATTAGATTAGGAGTTAGTTTCTGTGACTGAAATTAAGTATATTGTCGAACCCGAAAGCTTTCTTAATTGGTGGCTGAATTTAGGCCAACGAGGGTATTGTTTGTACTCCCTCTCTAAGGAAGGTTGTATCCTGTATCTAAAAGGCTGTACCTCTTTAGGGCTGGGTCTGGAGGAGGCAGGAGGCTGGACCAGTGTGGAGCTGGCTCTGGCCCAGAGGGATGAGCAAGAGACACAGGGCACCTGCTGCCACACACAGCCGCAGCAGACATCACTCATCAGTCACGACATGCTTGGCTGCAGAGCCAAGAGAGCCCCCAGTCCAACAAGGTGCACTCCGAAGCCACTCCCGGGCAGAGCAGGGGACTGTGATGAACCCATTTGCAGTCCCTGCTCCCCTAAGACGTGCTGTAGGCCTCCTCTCCCCACTTACCTCAGCAGCTCCTCACTGTCCTCGGGACTCAGGCCTTCAAGGCCCGCCAGCAGGCTGCTCCAGCACTTCTCCTTCCTTATCATCGTCTCCCCTCTCTGCTCCCACTCTAGTTCCAGGGCAAGTTACTTGTGGCTCCTGAGTGCTGCTCCTTGGCCTGGAAGGCCCTTCCTTCACCCCATCCACCCTGTGCACTCCTACTTACGCTTCAAGACTCGACTCCAGTGATGCCTCCTCAGGAAGCCCTCCCTGATGCTCCATCTTCCCAGGCATGCTCTGGGCCACCACTCTGCCTCCTGCCCACGTCCATCACTGCCAGGAACCTTGCTGGGCCCTTGTCTGGTCTCCACGTCCAGCCTAGCCCCTAAGGGGGGGAGGAAATGCTTAGGCTCAGGCAGTGGAGCAGACTCCTGGACCGTGGTGACACTCTCCACCCAAGGAGAGGTCATTCATTGACCCACTTCCAGCTTGGGCCCAATGCAGCTCAGGGGGAGCCAGGACACAGGGAGGCTGGCTCTGGGCTCCACAGGTCACAGGGTCAGCCTAGAGAAAGGGCACAAGGGGCCACACAAAGGGCCTCAGGACAGAACTCCAAGTCAACAATACCCTTGCCAAGGGCAGCAGGGGCCAAAGGCAGCTGCACAGGCCGCAGGAGGTTCTGGTGAGCTTTTCATCTGCTCAGAGAGGCCCAGGGCTGGATAGAAGGAACTCAGGAGGCCCGTCTGAGGTGGAGGCCACCTCGGGGGCATGTAAGCAGAAGCTGAGCTTCCCACAGTAAGTGGAATCTGAAGAGGTGACCCTCAGACCCCTGGCAGCTCTAACGTCTCCGAGTTGGAAGTCAGTCCCCTCAGTCACAGCCTCTAGCTGCCCCCTCATAGGGCTGTGCCTCTCAAACACAGCTCCCAAGGTGAGTGGAGGCTGAGGGTGAATCAAACTTCCTACCCGTGGGAACCTCTGTGATCCCGGCCTCCCACAAGGGGCCAAGGATGATGAGCAAGGGACAGAGGGACTGACCCACACGACTTCCCCACGGATTCTGAACATGCTTGTGATTCACGGGGCCAATTAGTATCTGTCCTCATCTCCACTCCTCTCTCCCCAAAAGGACATGTCAGTGTTTACTATGACATCCACAGACACATCAAGGGCATCTGGGAAGAGTCATGTGTACATCTGGAGAGAAAGGAACTGTGAAAACCAGTAATATCTGCATCCATGTGTGCAGATACTGACATCCACATACAGCTGTCACATTCCTCCAGCAGCCCTGGAATACTCCGCAATCACGCTGACAGGTTTTGGCACATGGGAGCCAAACCAACTGGTGCTGTCCCCGAATGCCACCACTGCTGGGGCCTACCTTGAGATTGGGGGGAGCCTGGGTGCCATGCCCCATCTCACAAAATTCTGGCTGTTGTCCAGGAGGGTCTCACAGCCTTTGAGGATCATGCACTCCATGGCTATGTTTTCCTGGATGCTCTCTGTCTCATTTACTTCATTGTTCATTATCCTGTGGGGACAGAAAATAAGCCAGAGACAGGCTGTCCCCACCTCTCAGGGAGAAGGGAATGCCGGGCTTCTGGCCAGACGTAGGAAGAAGGCCTGGCACCCAGGATGCTCAGGTGGAGCCTGTGGTCATGAAGGGGGAGAGAGCATGCATATTGAATACCTGCTGTGCTGGGCACTCTATGGGAATGATCTCACATCATCCTTCTGACAGCCCAAGGAGACAGGCTTCAGGAAAGTGGATCAGGGTCTTGGGACAAAGGGCTTGGCACTCATGTGCCTTCTTCACTCCTGCCCGACCGGGAACAGGGCAACCCACAGTGACGAGGAGCCTAGCAGGAGCCCCAGGTGTTCTCCTTGGGGAAGTGTGCAGGATTTGGCTCCTTGGGGCATGAGAAGACTGGAGTCCCCACCCCACAATGGTTTTTGTTAGTCTGCAATCACGCTCTGATTACATTTTCTCCCTGAATGAACCTCCACTCCGGAGCCTGTGCCCTGCCCTGGTCCAGCCTTGTCCTCCCTCTACCCAGCTGGGATCCGTGGCCCTACTGGCTGCCTTTTGCTGGATTCGGGAAGCCATTTAGGGCACTGAGTGTTTGGCAGGGCTGGGTACTGGACCTCACATACTGCACACCAACAATCCTTTGCAGTTTGTGGTAACTCAACACTGACTACGAGGCTGCTCATCATCTCTTGGCCTTCATAAGGTGGAGAAACCAGGGCTCAGCTCTTGGTGCGCATCTCGTTCCTGCCTAAACTCACTCCCCTGGTGATCTCACTAGTCTTGTGACTTTAAATACCATCTCCGAGCTGATGGTTCCTGAATGGCTCCCACCCTGAAACCCCAGACTCAAACACCCTCCTCCCTTCTTGTCCTCTCCACCACTGTTGTCCATCTCAAGTTCAACATGCCCCCAGTAAAGCTCCAGTGAAGCAAGAAAGACTGCCCCTCCACACCTGCCCTTCCTGCACCTTTCTCTATCCCGGTTAGCAGCAACTCCAACCTTCTGCTTGCTCAGCCAAAAACGCTGGACTCACCCTTGACTCCCGTCTTCTCTCTCCTCACATCTAATGCATCAGAAACTCCTGTTGGTTCCATCTTCAAAACACACCCAGAATCTGAACCTCCTCCTCGCCTCCACTACCACCACCTGGTACAGGCCACCATCAACTGCTGCCTGGGTTGTTGTAGGCGCCTTGCTCCTGGCCCCTCTGCTTCTGCCCCGGCAGAGGAAGGTTGCCCCGTACTTTGGTGACTGAAAGAGGGGCAGGGGAGGGACCTTGACCAGAGGGCTGGGGCCTCTGACACTGGACTAGTCATGGGCTTCTCCACCCATGACACTGCCTGCTGTTGACTGCAGCCTTGAGCACATGAAGACCCATCACCCAGGACCCCCTCTGGGGCTCCTAAACCACAGATTGTGACACACTGACACTGGAGAACAGAAGAAGTTGGCAGAGTACCTGTGAGTCCCTGGGCGGTTCCCCATTTTGGCAGGTGGGCTCACGTGGGTACCCAGGGCCCTTCCTCGAACCCCATCTGTGCCAAGGACAGCACAGCACCTACACCATCCCACCAAGTGCCCACTGGGCTTCAGCTGTGAACTCCTCAGATTGTTCCGGGGGCCCTGCTTGCAGGTGGGGCAAGCTGGGGGTCCCCCAACCCTCACCACTTGGGATCCTAACCTGAACATGAGCTTTTACCATCTGGGGGTCAGCAAACTCCCACTGGGGAGCATCCTCAGCCCTGGCTTGTCCACTGGCGGGGGCACCCGGAAGCCGGGCTCACCCAGACAGCTCCTCCATTTTAGCCCTGACATCGTCCAGGCTGTTGGCTCGATGTGCTCATGAAAAGTGGGCCAGGAGCTCATGCAGTGTCAGAATGTGCCTGGGAATCTGCAGCAGGGAGAGGTAGGGGGAGAAGAACAGAGGCAAAGATGGGGAAGGAGAGAGACAGTGATGAAGCAAGTCAGAGAGAGAGCAGCAACATAGAGAGGGGGAGAGAGAGAGACAAAGCAGATGGAGACTGGTTCTCTCAGCTCCCAGCACTCCCACGAGCAGGGCTGAGGACGGACACCCACAGCACTTCTGATCTCAGACTCTAATGTGGAGCCTCTTCCAAGGTCTTGTCTGGAGCAAGAGCCCAACGCTTGAGGCTCTAAGCCGACAGGAAGAAGGGCCTGGAGGTGGGCTTAGGACCCAGAGCTCCCCCTCACCTTCCCACACTGCCTGCTCTGCGGAGCTGGACAGCCTGTGTGGTCCGCTGGGTCAGGGGCTGGCTCTAACCGCATTCTCCACGCAGCCCAGAGCTGGGGCCTGTTAGGGCCTGGGCCCTCCCGGCCATGGGCCCCTGGTGCTCCTAGGGGTGGCTTCCTCCCAGCTGGGGCCCTCAAAGCCATGGCCCCCGAGTGGGCTCCCCAGGCATGTGCCCTCAAGGACATGGTTCAGACTTCTAGATCAGACCTGCTTTCTAGCTATTAATCTCCATTTCCGTCTCTCTGAAATAAGGCCATCTGTCTCCTTGGGCTGTCAGAAGGATGATGTGAGATCATGCCCATAGAGTGCCCAGCACAGCAGGTATTCAATATGCATGCTCTCTCCCCCTTCATGACCACAGGCTCCACCTGAGCATCCTGGGTGCCAGGCCTTCTTCCTACGTCTGGCCAGAGGCCCGGCATTCCCTTCTCCCTGAGAGGTGGGGACAGCCTGTCTCTGGCTTATTTTCTGTCCCCACAGGATAATGAACAATGAAGTAAATGAGACAGAGAGCATCCAGGAAAACATAGCCATGGAGTGCATGATCCTCAAAGGCTGTGAGACCCTCCTGGACAACAGCCAGAATTTTGTGAGATGGGGCATGGCACCCAGGCTCCCCCCAATCTCAAGGTAGGCCCCAGCAGTGGTGGCATTCGGGGACAGCACCAGTTGGTTTGGCTCCCATGTGCCAAAACCTGTCAGCGTGATTGCGGAGTATTCCAGGGCTGCTGGAGGAATGTGACAGCTGTATGTGGATGTCAGTATCTGCACACATGGATGCAGATATTACTGGTTTTCACAGTTCCTTTCTCTCCAGATGTACACATGACTCTTCCCAGATGCCCTTGATGTGTCTGTGGATGTCATAGTAAACACTGACATGTCCTTTTGGGGAGAGAGGAGTGGAGATGAGGACAGATACTAATTGGCCCCGTGAATCACAAGCATGTTCAGAATCCGTGGGGAAGTCGTGTGGGTCAGTCCCTCTGTCCCTTGCTCATCATCCTTGGCCCCTTGTGGGAGGCCGGGATCACAGAGGTTCCCACGGGTAGGAAGTTTGATTCACCCTCAGCCTCCACTCACCTTGGGAGCTGTGTTTGAGAGGCACAGCCCTATGAGGGGGCAGCTAGAGGCTGTGACTGAGGGGACTGACTTCCAACTCGGAGACGTTAGAGCTGCCAGGGGTCTGAGGGTCACCTCTTCAGATTCCACTTACTGTGGGAAGCTCAGCTTCTGCTTACATGCCCCCGAGGTGGCCTCCACCTCAGACGGGCCTCCTGAGTTCCTTCTATCCAGCCCTGGGCCTCTCTGAGCAGATGAAAAGCTCACCAGAACCTCCTGCGGCCTGTGCAGCTGCCTTTGGCCCCTGCTGCCCTTGGCAAGGGTATTGTTGACTTGGAGTTCTGTCCTGAGGCCCTTTGTGTGGCCCCTTGTGCCCTTTCTCTAGGCTGACCCTGTGACCTGTGGAGCCCAGAGCCAGCCTCCCTGTGTCCTGGCTCCCCCTGAGCTGCATTGGGCCCAAGCTGGAAGTGGGTCAATGAATGACCTCTCCTTGGGTGGAGAGTGTCACCACGGTCCAGGAGTCTGCTCCACTGCCTGAGCCTAAGCATTTCCTCCCCCCCTTAGGGGCTAGGCTGGACGTGGAGACCAGACAAGGGCCCAGCAAGGTTCCTGGCAGTGATGGACGTGGGCAGGAGGCAGAGTGGTGGCCCAGAGCATGCCTGGGAAGATGGAGCATCAGGGAGGGCTTCCTGAGGAGGCATCACTGGAGTCGAGTCTTGAAGCGTAAGTAGGAGTGCACAGGGTGGATGGGGTGAAGGAAGGGCCTTCCAGGCCAAGGAGCAGCACTCAGGAGCCACAAGTAACTTGCCCTGGAACTAGAGTGGGAGCAGAGAGGGGAGACGATGATAAGGAAGGAGAAGTGCTGGAGCAGCCTGCTGGCGGGCCTTGAAGGCCTGAGTCCCGAGGACAGTGAGGAGCTGCTGAGGTAAGTGGGGAGAGGAGGCCTACAGCACGTCTTAGGGGAGCAGGGACTGCAAATGGGTTCATCACAGTCCCCTGCTCTGCCCGGGAGTGGCTTCGGAGTGCACCTTGTTGGACTGGGGGCTCTCTTGGCTCTGCAGCCAAGCATGTCGTGACTGATGAGTGATGTCTGCTGCGGCTGTGTGTGGCAGCAGGTGCCCTGTGTCTCTTGCTCATCCCTCTGGGCCAGAGCCAGCTCCACACTGGTCCAGCCTCCTGCCTCCTCCAGACCCAGCCCTAAAGAGGTACAGCCTTTTAGATACAGGATACAACCTTCCTTAGAGAGGGAGTACAAACAATACCCTCGTTGGCCTAAATTCAGCCACCAATTAAGAAAGCTTTCGGGTTCGACAATATACTTAATTTCAGTCACAGAAACTAACTCCTAATCTAATACTGCATTAATCTATTAATTCATAGAAGTAGTACTGTTACTATGAGGAATAAGAGTTGTTTCTCCTTGCATAATCTGATATCAGAACACATAATCACCAAAAGTTAACAATAAAATAAATTCAACCCAATAATTATTTATTATATTAATTGTTAACCCAACACAGGTAGGCATTCAAGGAAAGCTTTAAAAAGTAAAAGAAAATCGGCAAACACAGCCCACACCTGTTTAGGAAAAGCATCTCCTCTGGCATTTCTGGTGTTACAGGCACTGCTTGCTCAGTGACACGGTGTAAAAGCCGCGGTGACCAGACCTTGCAAAGGCAACATCATCATTTGTTGTCTAAATGAGAACTTGTATGAAGGGCCACTCGAGGGTTTTACTCTCTCTTACATTTAAACAGTGAAATTGACCTTTCCCTGAAGAGGTGGGAATGACAAAATAAGGCGAGAAGACCCTATGGAGCTTCAATTAATTAAAAAAACACAAAGGTAAGCCAAATCAAGGGATAACAAAACTTAAATGGACTAAGAATTTTGGTTGGGGTGACCTCAGGGAAGAAAATAACCACCGAGTGATTAAAATCTAGACCAGCTAGTCAAAATATTTTATCACTTATTGATCCAAAATATTGATCAGCGGAACAAGTTACCCTGAGGCTAACAGCACAATCCTATTCTAGAGTCCATATCCACAATAGGGTGTATAACCGATGTTAGATCAGGAAATCCCAGTGGTGTAGCCGCCGTTAATGGCTCATTTGTTCAACGATTCAAGCCCTACGTGATCTGAGTTAGGACCAGAGTAAGCCAGTCATTTTCTATCTATTCCGTATTTCTCCCAGTATGAAAGGGCAAGAGAAACAAGGCATACTTTACAAAAGCACATTCAAACTAAGGGATGATATAATCTTAATCTAATATATATATGTATATAGCCCTGCCTATGAACGGGGTTTGTTAGGGTAGCTGATTAATTGCATAAACATAAACCTTTATAGCCAGAGGTTCAATTTTTCTCCCCAACAGCATGTTCATAATCAATCTTCTTTTATTAATTGTCCCCAATCTACTTTCCATAGCATTGTTTACACTGATTGAATGAAAAGTATTAGGTTATATATGACTCCGTAAAGGACCACACACCACTGGCCCCATGATATGTGGAGACACCAGTATTTACGTCAGTGCCACAAGGCCATCAGCTGGAGTTCACATTGGAAAACGTACCCGGAAAGACACCCTACAAAGGACACACTAGCACACAACTGGATAAGTCATGTGGACTTTTGTCAATGACCTAGTATTTAAAATGGTAGGATAAGGATGCAGGATTCTAAAATGTTCATGGAAATGCTGAAGGGACAATTCAGAAACAAGGAATAATCGACAAGGTAAACCAACTCCAATAGATTTATTATTGCTTACATGTACACAGTAAGAGTTTTTGCTGAATAATTAAGTATTCGTGTATTTGTCTTGATGAAAACATGAAACTTTATGATGAATAAAAATGGGCCATTTTCCTGTATTAGTACATTACTACTCAGCATGTAGTCAATTTCTATAGTTAATGGAGTTATAAACATAATTAAAAAGGCATGCATCCATCAGAAAATAGCTATGAATTAATCTGGAAATTGTAGGGCCAAAAATAATGTTTTCAATATTCTGTGTTAGAAAATGTATATACATAACAAGGATGAGAGAAAACTCTGATTCAAGGAGATTAAAATGTGATCTAATCTTAAAAGAGTAAAAAGGGCCTTAGTCCTGGGAGACTGGGGATAGGCAGTAAAATTTCACAGAATTCTGAGACTGGAAATGGACCATTCCCTATTTGCATTTTTATATTGTCGTTGCCAAGGGAATTTTGCCACCAAGAACAGAGAGATGGTGGGGAAAGAGGACATAGAGGGATATTGCAGACATGGGAAGGGTTCCATTTTCAGGACCCTTTAGAGCAGCCGGGTGTCCATATTCTAGATCATGTAACCACAAAGAATTTCCCCTGGCAGATGCCTTCTGTAGCTCTTCCCTTCCAATTTCCACTCATTGCTCTTGGTGAGATCATCCTATATGAGAACAGGCTGGGAGAAAGACAGAGCTGCCTGGAGGAAAGCCCATCTTATAAATTGACCCTGCGCTGGAGCTGGCTGGGCAGAGGACAGGAGCTGCACGATGGACACCAGCCCCTCTTCCGTCCAGGGACTTTCCTCTGTTTTCCAAAGCACTGGCTGTAACACTGAGGTTCGTTGAAGGCTAATGGGATGAGGTGTGAGACTAAGGCGTCGATAAAGCACTTGATGCAACGTTTTCATGCGTATCAATATGTACATAACTACGGAGAAGGTCCCTAACGTCTTTATGATCCTTAAGGGACATTTGACTCACGCCAAATTAGGAATCATTGGCAATAATGTGTCATGTGGAAGAAGGATCATCGATCTAGATGAAGTTATTCACACACTCAGTGTCCTAGTCAGTATGGGATGCTGTAACAAAAATACCATAGACTGGGTTCTTTATTTATATTTTTGCTGAGGAAGAGTCATCATGAGCTAACATCCATGCCAGTCTTCCTCTATTTTGTATGTGGGTCACCCCCACAGCATGGCTGCTGATGAGTGGTGCAGGTCTGTGTCCAGGAACCGAACCCAGACTGCCAGAGAGGAGCTCACTAAACTTAACCACTAGGTGGTGGGGCAGGCCCCTAGACTGGGCACTTTTGGGTTTTTGTGTGTGTGTGTGTGTGTGTGTGTGTGTGTGAGGAAGATCAGCCCTGAGCTAAGATCTGATGCCAATCCTCCTCATCTTTGCTGAGGAAGATTGGCCCTGGGTTAACATCTGTGCCCATCTTCCTCTACTTTTTATATGGGACGCTGCCACAGCACGGCTTGACAAGCGGTGCATCAGTGTGCACCCGGGATCCGATCCTGCAAACCCTCAGGCCGCCGAAGTGGAGCACACACACTTAGCCACTGCGCAACTGGGCTGTCCCTAGACTGGGCACTTTTAACAACAGAAATGCATTCCTTAGAGTTCTCAAGACTGGGATGTTCAAGATCTAGGTTCCAGCTGATTTGTTTTTGGTGAGACCTGTCTTCCTGTTTTGCAGAAGGACAGCTTGTTGCTCTACCCTCATCTGGCAGAGAGAGTTCTGGCCCTCCATCTCCTTATAAGGGCACTAATCCCATCATGGGGGCTTCACACTCATGGCCTCACCTAACCTAATTAACTCCCAAAGGCTCCACTTTCAAATACCATCGCGTCAGGGGTTAGGATTTTAACGTATGAAATTGGGTTACATAGACATTCAGTCCATAGCATTCATGAAACCAACAATTAACAAATATCTATAGTAGTCATACAGCCCCAACTGAAGAATGTTCTGGAGATCACGTGGCAAATGATACAATGTCCTTCCCTTCACAGAGTCTTCTAGTGGAGGCAATAAAATTTAACAGGGAAACAAAACTTGTGATATTAAAAAGCTAACATAGATCAATATGACAGATTGTACTTACTATTGTCTTCTGCTAACACAAGTCTGATTACCACGGTCCAGATTACGCAAATTCCCCCGGGTGAGGGTATGTCTGGCAATCTCACCTAAAAAGGCTCTTAACTTTTTGAAATTTTATTTCATCTAGTCCTGTTTCTTCCACATCCCTTTGGTGTTTTCAAACACACCGTATTTATTAAATCAATGTTTAATTGTTGCTCTGCCTTTACCACATCTGACTGGAAGCAGAAGTTACTGGACTTTGCTGGAACCAAATTTCATTTCATTTTTCCTCCTCTTTCTACTCAGACTCTCTTCTCTCACTGTTGAAATAGCAAATGCCTTAGGGGAGAAGCTGCATGGAGCTGGTGCTCACAATCTTGTGCTTCCCTCATCTCAGAGATTATAGACCCCCAAGTCCTGCCTGCACGGCATGTTCTCTGACCCTTCAAGCAGCTGTTCTGTGTGCTTTATCCAGCTTTTATAGCTGCCCAAGGAAAGCTACTCAATAAAAGTGGAACCTGCAGTAATTTTATCCTGAAATGTTTTAAATGTTTTAAACCAATGAATATTTGTCATTTTTCAATGAGTATAATTTTATAAGAAACATTTAAATAGGAATTTTAACAGCAATAATGGCTGTTCTTTGGCCAGAATTCCATGTCACTCATTGTCTGGAATTATACCTAAGCTTTGATGAACTCTCCTCAGTGCCTTTTAAAATATCACTGTCCCTTACATTTCAATATCTTGTGATGGGTTTGTATCAGTCACCTCCTTTGTACCATTTCAGACCCTCTTGGCTCCTCATACCCTTGAGTCATATGTCATTTAGCAACCAGCTTTGCAGGTATCATATTTGCTTTATGCAAGTGCCTCCTGTCTGCTCCCCCCATGTTCCCCCTGTTCCCTCTGCCTCTCCCTCTCGCCCCGGGGTGTCCATGTTGATGCTGAGGTGTGAAAAAACCCCTGATCAAGCCCACACGTGCATGGCCACGTTCCTTGTTGTGTGGATGTGTGTGTGTTCAGCAATTCTGTATGGTCACAGGGTGCATGGCTATTATAGCATCTATGTGAATGTGTGTTTTGTTGATGTCTGTGTGTGTTTAGAGTTCAAGTCACTGTGGGCTCTGAGACAGTGAGTGGTCTGTATGTGTGTGAGTTTGTGTGTATGTTCTGATTATCAGTGTGCATTATCAGGTGCAGTTTACAGGCTGAATGCTGCTGGTCATTTGCAAATAGTGTGTGTGTGTGTGTGTGTGTGTGTGTGTGTTGTCAGCATTTCCAAGTGTTCAGAGGATGTCTGTCATTGTGGGAATGTGTGGAATAAGTATGTTGTTAGAGATCAGTGTGGGTGCCAACATTGTTTGCTTGTTTATGTCAACACTCTACACCCCTGAAGAAACACTGAGTCCAGACAGACACAGGCCCCATCAGGCCCACAGAGATCATACTCAGCTGTTTCCTCCTCATCACAGAAATACGAATGGGTAGCCACGGACCACTAGATATTTGAGGTATTCCTCTAGCATGAAAGATGGAGCAAGAAACACATACACTGAAGTGAGGGACTAAAGGAGCAGCAAGGAAATCCAGAGATCATAGTGAAACTTCAATTACATCTCTAGTAACATCTTCAAAACAGTTAGAGATGGGCCAGACCCATGGCCTAGTGGTTAAATTCAGAGAACTCCACTTCAGCAGCCCAGGTTCAGTTCCTGGGCATGGACCTACACCACTCATCAGTGGGCCAGGCTGTGGTGGCAACCCACATACAAAATAGAGGAAGGTTGGCACAGAGGTTAGCTCAGGGTGAATCTTCCTTTGAAAAAGAAGAAGATTGGCAACAGATATTAGCTCAGGGTGAATCCTCCTCAGCAAAGAAAAAGAAAAAGAAGATAAAACATCCATTAAGTATATATATATGTATTGATGTTACCGCACAATATTGAGGTTCTCTTGCCCAATCTACATTAAAAAAGGTAATTATTCTGGCATTAGCTTTTGGGGAAAGAATTGTAGCTTTATTTTGTGAGATTGATCTGCAAGGAGATGGGGCACGTGTCTGTCTCAGATCTGTCTCCCTGATCCAGGGCTTGGGTTACAATTTATGGGATGAAGGGCAGGGTGGTCTGATGTGTGGAGGTAGATGATTGGAAGTAAGGAGAAGTGAGGTAATTGATGATCCGCGCAAGCAAAGTCAAGCTTCATGGCTCTTCATCAGATGTGTGTTCACAAATTGGCAGTGTTACCATGATCTGAGGATGGAGCTTTTAGCTCGATGTCAAAAAGGTCACTTATCAAGCATTTGCGCAGGCCCGGTTGATGGGTTGGTGGTCTCAACTGGCCTGAACTGGACGAGGGGTGTCAGTTCCTGAAAGAAAATGCGGAACTACTCTGTTGATAAGATGGGGTCAGCTGAACTGGTCCTGGAGGGCCGATGGTTGTGTTGGTATATGCATATATATGCATATGCATGAGATTATCAGGATGTGTGTTAAATGTAGAGTATACACAAAGCCAGAATCTAGTTAAAAAGATCAAAACAGATTTTAATCAGTAATATACCACTGCAGTAGGGAAGAGGGAACAGGGCTGAATTCAATTTGATTTGTACAGAGGTGACGGGGCATTTGAAAGGGAGAATGAGGGAGCAGGCAGAGGGGTGAGCAGGGGCTCAGTAGAGTCAGGGAGGGAACAGCTACAGAGTGTTGGTCAGTGCAGTGTGATCTGGCCAGTTGTGTCTGCTAGTTGGAAATGATCAAAGTTTAACTTCTCTCCTCTCACAGAGTCTGGGAGACAGACACCCTGTCCTCCTCTCAAGGAATGACTCTCAGAACCTTGAGAAATGCAGTTATAGGAGACACAAACACAACTCAAAAAGACAGAGGAAAGATTCACAGTTGTAAGCACTTTTGGGTAAATGCTCTAAGAAAGGGATGTCAGGGGCCAATGATCGAGTGTTGGCCAGAACAAACAGTCAATTCTTTTGGCTGCCTTGAGCTTTCTCAAGCAGGCACTATAAGGGGGCAGGGGTCATCGTAGGGATGTGGATTTGAGCTGTTAGAAACTATGTCAGTGTTTAATTCTTTAATGTGTGTGTGTGGGGTGAAACTATTTGTGCTGAGAGGCTGTAGTTATTATAGGCCAAGATCAAGGCCTAGTGAAGAAGAGGGCTCAAAGGAGCCTGGCTTGAGTTTGGTCAAGTAAAGGAAACTATATATATGAATAATATATGTATTTTTTGAATAACATAAATCATTATATTGAATAATATAATACATTGAGTTAAATAATATAAATATATATTTAATGAATATATATTGAATGTGTATAAATAAGTATGTGCATATATATTTAATTAAAAAATATAAATATATATATGATTTAAAGGAATATTCAGACATAATAACAGAAATTTCCAGAATTGATAAAATTCTTCTACTCTAGCTTCAGGCAGCTGAATACATCTCAAGCAGAATTAAAAAAATAAATCTAGAGTCAGATACATCCAGGGAAACCAAAGAACACCAAATACAAAAGAAGATATTCAAAGCCCCGCAGAGGGACAGAACACTTATGGAGACTTACATTTAGACCCATGATACGTGTCTTAACAACGGAAGGCAAGAGAGAGTTGGATTAATTCTTCAGGGTACAGAGAGACGATCACTTTCAGTGTATACCCAATCAAACCATATCTCAAGAACTGGGGTGAATTAAAGATATTTTTATGCAAACATTTACTAAGAGTATTACCACCAACAAATGCTCATTAAGGAACATCGAAGGAATGTACTTTAAGGGAGCCAGCCACCTGGTGTATTGGTTTAAGTTCACCACGCACCACTTTGGTTGCCTGGGTTCATGGGTTTGGATCTCAGGTGTGGACCTACAGCACTCATCAGCCATGCCGTGGTGGTGACCCACATGCAAAATAGCAGAAGATAGGAAAAGATGTTAGCCCAGGGCTAATCTTCCTCAAAGAAAAAATTTAAAAAGTGAAAAAGAATGTACTTTAAGAAGAAATTGATAGAAGAAGAAATGCTAAGATGTAAAAATGGATCGTGAGGATAAAAAAGGGTAAACGTCTGAATAAATCATTGAAAGCATGACTTTACCAAACAATAATAATATTGACAGGGTATAACTGATGGAGTTAAAAACTAACGACAAGGGAACTTCTGGTTTAGAGGAGACTAGGACAGGAAAACACTCTTGCTGCAAAACTGGACAAAGCCAGATAAATTATAAATATATTTTTAGAGCATCAGAGAACTTCAGAACCAACCAACTAAAATTCCAGAAAGAAGAAAACTCTTTTATGTGAGCAGGGATTTTTATCTTTCTTTCCCCTGCAGGCATTTTCTGATTCTAGGTGCTTGCCGAGACTCTGGCTTGCTCAGTCAGAGCCTCGGCTAGGGAAAAGAGAAACTAGCCAAACTTCTAGTTTGGTGTGGCAGAGGAAACCTGAAGGCTCTCAGACACACAACTGCTCTTCCTCACAGCACCTGTGTTAAGTTTTGGTGCCACACAGGAATCTGGGGAAATAGGCCAAAAGCTTCCACAAAGCAAAGCGAAACCTCCAGAAGTGGTGGAAGTGGCCTAAGTCAAACATCCTGCTAGTGTGACCTTTTGGGAATTTGCCATATTGTGAACAATGTAAGGTAGGAGGCTGGAGAGCTACGCTGAGATGTCTGACGGGCGTAGCTAAGTTTTCTGTGGGCTCCCAAACCTGAGGAGACAGATCTACCAGACTTGGGACCAGACCCCTGTGCGGGGGAGGGGAGCACCGCAAACAGGAACGGGGGAAAGTGGAAGGCCTGGGTTTACTAAAACTGAGACCCAGACCCAACTCTGATCAAGGTCTGATTGGACTCAAGGGCTCCAACTTCACTCTGTTTCCCAATGAAGGAAGATAAGGTCATGTGAAACCTCTCGAGTTATGTTACACAGACGTTACAAAGACACTCGTGGGAGGCTGGAGAAGGCAAACCACAGACTGGGAGAAGACCTTTGCAAATCACATATCTGACAGGACTATAAAGAACTCTCAAAACTCGGCAATAAGAAAATTCAAGTTGAAAATGGTCACAGATTTGGACACTTCACCAAAGAAGATACGCAGATGGCAAATAAGCACATGAAAAGATGCTCAAGGTCGTTAATCATGAGAAAAAGGCACATAAAAACCACATTGAGATCCTGCTATGTACATACTGGAATGACTAGAATTAAAGAGGTTGAGCATACCAAGTGTTAATGAGGATGGAAAGTAACTGGAACACCCTTACATTGCTGGTGGGAACACAAAGTGGTTCAGCCTCTTTGGAAAACCGTTTTAAAGTGGAGTTTATTATGCTGCTGTAACAAATTAGCACAAATTTCATGGCTTAAATCAACTCAGATTTATTGTTTTACAGTACTGTAGGTTAGCAGTCTGACACGGGTCTCTTTGGGCTATAATCAAGGTGTTGGCAGAGCTAGGTTCTTTTGGGGAGACTTTAAAGCTTAATCCATTTCCTAGCCTTTTCAAGCTTCTAGAGACCACCACATTCCTTAGCCTATGCCCCCTTCCTCCACCCTCAAAACCAAGAACTCGGCATCTCTCTGGCCCTGCTTCCCTTGGATCTTTTTCTACTCTACTGCTTCTCTTTCCCTTTTAAGGGCCTTTGTGATGCACTGGGCCCACCTGGATAATCCAGGATCCTCTCCCTATTTTAAAGTCAGTTGATCAGTAACCTTAATTCCGTCTGCAAATTTAATTCACCTTTGCCAAGTAAACCAATGTATTCCCAGGTTCAGGGATTAGGACATCTTTGTGGGCCATGACTTTGCTACCACAAAGAGTTTTTAAAATAAAGTTAAACATGCACATACCATATGACCCAGCAATTCCACTTCTATGTGCTTACCCAGGAGAAGAAGACATGTTCATGCAAAAACTTGTTTGCCTTCTCAAATCATAAAGATTTACAGCAGCTTTATTCATAGTCAAAAAAGACAAAACTGAAAATAACTCAAATGTCCTTCAACTGGTGGATGGATAAACTGTGGTAAATTCATACAATGGATACTACATTCCGCAATAAAACAGAAGGAACTGCTGATACAGTCAACAACATGGATGAACACTCAAATAAATGTATCATGCTAAATGAAAGAAACCAGACTCAAAAGGCCAAATACTGTAGGATTCCATTTATATGATATTCCAGAAAAGACAAACCATAGAGAAAGACAACAGATCATTAGCCACCAGGGGTTAAGGTTGGGGGAAGAGTTGACTAGAAAAGAGCAGCTCAAGGGAGTTCTGGGTGCTGGAACTGTTCTGTATCTCAATTTTGGTAGTTGCACAGCTCTATGCGTGTGTCAAAAGAGGAAAACAAATACTTCATTCCTCACCCATCAGATTGGCAAAAATTTAAAAATCTGACAATGCCAATCTGACCATTCCCAGGGCAAGGATGACTCAAACACTGTTGGAGGGAATGGAAATTGTTAAAACTTCAGAGGATGATTTGGCTGCAGCTCATCAAGAGGCTGATGCACATCAGCCTCTGGCCCAACAATCCAATCACAGGCAGGTGTCCACTCTAGGGAGTTCACACGTGTGCTCGAGGAGACACACACAAGGATGGTCATTAAACATGGCAGGGGAATAAATTAATTGTGGTTAGTAGTTACTTAAAAAAGAAAGGAAAGAAATGCATATGGGAAATAATCGACCCTGCTGGCTATGTATATGATATGAGAAGGTAACTCATTGATTTGTCTACTTAATAGTACGCAGCACAGAGAGCACTGTACTAGGAATCTGGAGACAAGCATCTGAGCATTTAGTTCCAACTCTGCCACTAAAGTAGCAGTCTGACTGTGGACGACTTAACTCAAGAAACCTCACGTTCCATTTCCTGGAAATTGAAGAGGTTAGGCTCTAAACCACTAAAATTATTTCCACCTCAACAATTCTATGATTCAATAAGTCAACAATCAAAAATTATATTCCAAAGTACCTATGTTGAGAAACTGTTTTTCCCAGACACCCTGAAATCAGAAAGTATCAGAGAAATAAAACATCTTATTATATTGATACATAAAATGGTCCAAATGTCTTGGAATGTCTATGACCAGGTTTTTAATCAAGATCATAACTCAGAAAGAGTGTAAAAGCAACTAAACCTGCCATATCGACTTGGGTCACCCTCAGGTAAAATTTATATATCCTCTCCCATTTTAACATTCCAAAAGAAGTTCCCCATACCAATGAGTCCATCTTGTCAAGTTCAGGTCTGTCTAGCCAAAAGTCATTCATGTGTATGGTAAGATTTACTTGATTTTTTAACAAAGATAAATTGATGAATGGCTTTTTGTATTTTTGCCTGTTTCATCTATAAAGAGCTTACATTATAATTTAATAGCTTCAGCCTGCTACAATAATTTAAAGAGTCTTTTGAAACTTGTAACATGCCATGTCCAACAGGATCTAGTAAAAAAATCAGTAGTTCAGAATCCAAAAAAGCTCATTTAAAAGTTTCATTACCGCCAATACTTACACTTCAAAGACGCCAATAACCAACATGTCATTTCTTTCTACTGCAGAATTTAATAGGTTATCAACTTCTGGTATCACCCAAAAGCATAATTAGGATGCTATCATTAAAATGTATTTTTTAATAAGAAATATTAAAACTAATGATTAAACTATTGAACTAAATGATTAACTAAATATGAAAACTAATGACAACTAATGATCTGTTGTCTTTCCCTATGGTTTATCTTTTCTAGAATATTATATAAATGACATCCTACCGTATTTGACCTTTTGACCTTTCCCCTTGTCAGTCAAATCAAAATTTCAAACTTCTTGTTCTATGGGCTTTCCAAATCTAAATTCTTACAATTCTAAATGAGTACGGAGACAAAACAGACACTACATACAACTTCCAAAATCCTCCTCTTTATCCGATTTTAATTTTAGCACCGACTGCCAAGAAAATCTTTTCAACTGAAACCAAAATTCCATACACATTATGTCAATCATCAATTGATCAGTCATCAGTCTATGTTAACAGAAGGTGAGTTAGTATTAGGAAGCTACACAATTTGCACCAAAGACTGTTTAAAGCTCCTTTCATTAAATGCAGTTTACAACAATTCACAGGCTTCAAAGTTCACCTTGCAAATATAGAGTCAATTATCAGAAACCATGAATGCGATCAGGCTTTTCAATAAAGGTGGTCCCAAGGATGTAGAAACCGTTCATTTGTTTAATGAAGGCAATGAGGAGCCCAATAGCCTGAGCGGAGTCAGGCAGAGGAGCGCTGACCACAGGCCCTCTTCCGAAGGAAAGCGTTCACCCAAAGATGTCGCGACCTGGCCTAGACGGGGTCCCGGGGGGCGCGAACTCAAGGGCGGGCGCACAGGGCAGGCGACTCCCTGCCGCCCCCTGCACCACGGATGGGTGTGACCCCGCTGAGGTGGGGCCCCGCCAAGGCACAGGGACAGGCTGGCCAAGCGGCGCTCTTCTGCTCCTCCAAGGGACAGAGGTTGGGCTCCCCCGCCTGGAGCAGCCCGCCGGCAGCCCCGGCCCCGGTCCCATCCGCCGCCCCGGACACCGCGCTCCCGCCATACGCGGCGGAGATCTCCACGCCGAGCCCGCTGCCCACCGCCTACCTCAGCGCCGCTCCTGCCCAGCGCTCCTCCACACTGCAGAAAGGAGAGCTCCCCGCGCTGAAAATCCTGGAGGAAGGATCCAGAAACTGCCCGAGCCCCCCACACAAACTCCAGTGGCCACCACTTCCGCATCAGGGACTCCGCCCCCAGTGCATGCGCCCCGGGGCTCTCCAGCTCGGCGGCCCCTCTGCCACTCTGAGCACCGGTCCTGCGCTTGCTCGGGACTCTGAGGATACAATGGGAACCCTTGTGGGGGGCACTGGGAGGGGTGTCGGGGATTGGGGACCGAGGTGTCCATGAGATGGAGAGCAGGAGCCGGCTGACGCTGTGCAGCCCTTGACTCTGCTCTCCCTGGATGACCTTCAGCTCCTGGAGAAGTTCTGCCTTCCCTTGAGGTGGCTTCTCCTGTGCTGAGAAGCCCGTTACACGATCTAACATCTGTTTATAAAAGAACAATGACATCCTTAACACCCAATGTGTTGTGTCTCCAGAAGAATTCTCTGCTTCCCCAGAAGATGATACAGGGAGCAGCTGGGACCGGGTTCTGACCAAGGAAGGAAGGATGCTGAGGGCCCAGCTGACTCCCCTCCACTGGCTCCTTCCCCTGATCCATGGCCCTGATGGGGCAACAGTGCTGGGGACTCCTGCAGGTGACAACTCTCAAGTGTTTGCCCACGGTATTACATTTCTTATGGTTTAGTGGTTAAAACAGGGGGCTAGCTGTCAGTTTTTCAGACGATTTCATTTGCAGAAATGTCTTTGGACAAAGAAGTTTGTTTTCTTCATCTCTGATTTTTAAAATCAATAACAATAATTAAAACACTTATTTTCTTAATCTCATTGGCATGCAAAAACAAAAAAGTCACTTGGATTTCACCAAATTGGCCACATTTTCATTAAGACTTTGGAAGTATTGCTGATTGAATTAAAGAAAGCATTTGGGAAGAACAATTACCTTCAGATAGTATCTGCCCAGATAAATGTACAAACAGAGTTATGAGCCGTTTTGAGGGGCCTGGCAAATCCAGTTTGCGTTTTACAATGGATCGTCCAGAGTACAGGTTAAATTAGTAATTTTCTGTGGAGTTTTCGAGTAAATGTTCATGTCGGCTTCATCAAATAGGTCTGGTGATTTAAATGAATGTTGAGCTAGAGATAAAAGTTTTCAAGAGACTGAGAAATATTAGGTAAATGTACTTTAAAAGGGGTGCAAATTAAAGTAAATCTGCCATTATCCTCTTTAAAACAGATTCAGAGTAACATTATTGTCAAGGTATAAGAAGGAATAGAAATGTTTTATAAAAACAATTCTTCACTTCTAAAGGACCTAACGTGACATTCTAGAAGTCTCCATAGTCTTTCACTCATCTAGATTTAAATTGTTCAATTAATACTTTAAAGACTAATGAATCTGAGGGCAAAATATTCAAGGTCATTGTTTGTTTTTCATTGTTGCAAAGTAGATGGGTATGAACTGTGGCTGAAATTCATGGTCTTGAAGAAGAAAAATATATAGAACTTATCTATCACTCTCACAGTGTGTCCTGACTTAATCCTACACATATCCCCAGAATAAAGCCTCAAGGAATTCCATTATGTTATTAGAAATGACATCTTTCATTCACCATGAATATTCTCTAATTAATTCTCTAGCTAGTAATTATGTTCCTGATGCAAATAGGCAAGTAAAAGAATCCATGCTTGATTAAATTGGGCTCATAACATGTATCCATGGGAGACACATGAGAAATGGAGTCTCTCAAAAGAATGGCAGAGATGCTCCTCTTAAATACTATCTTCAGATAAGACAAAGGAGGATGTTGGGGGTGGGGTTTGGGATGTGAGACTGGAGAAGACAATTCTCATGGAGAGGGACATGTAAATGTTTGTCTGAACCAACTCCCCTGCACTGGGCTCTGGTCCTGAAGGGACGACAGGGAGGTGACCAGGAACAGGCCTCCCAGTGGTGGTGCCTTCCCAGGGGTAGCATGGGGATGCTGGGGGAAGGGGGATGGTGTGTGACATGGCACCAGCGGTGGAGGCAGCAATGCAGAGGTCAGGGATCTCTCTCGCTCTCTCACTCTCTCTCTCTCTCTCTGTCTCTCTCTCTCAGGGACCTGAGAAGAGGAAGTTGGCAGAGCCCGCGCCCCTCGCCTACCTCTCTCATGGGCCCTTCTTTCTCTGGCCGCTCGCTACGGGAGCCCTGCGGCCTTGGGTTTAACCCATGAGGCCAAGGGCACGTGCACAGCCAGCGGGCCTGGGTGGGGCCTTGGGGGTCCTCAGTGAAGGCCCCACCTGCCCGCGAGGCCTTGACACAGTGACACCACCTGAAAATAAAGCAAACACATATAAGCATATGTAGTTTTAAAAGGAAAAGCACACAACTAAAAGAATTGATATCATTAAATACACTATTCTATTTGTTTATGTGTCAAATTACTGATAGGAAATAGCCCGGTGTAGTGATAGTAGAATTGATCAATTTCATAGAGAATTCTTTTAACGGTTGCTCATAGCTTGTGTTTTACATCATTGATTAGGGTAATATTTTCATCTTTTCCTTTCCTAGTGTCTCCATCAATCAGCCTTGAGTACATGCTTTTCAGAAGCGGCATCATTCTCTACTCAGCCAGAGCATTGGGCCTGACAATAGCTGGATCCAGCAGAAAACTGGGCACTCTAGGAGATGTCATGTGGAGATGTGCCTGGCTGGACTAATAGTCACGTGGATATGATTTTTAAAAAAATCTCTCAGAGCTTTCCCAAAATCAAATAATATTCTTAAGTTGCTTTAGTAGACGAGACATTAGTTAGTGTCTTTTTAATTTCCACAGAAGCTTTTTGTATGTTACTAAAGAAACTAAACATTATGTCTTTTTTCTTGTTACCAAAATGGACTTGGTATTAAAAACAAGAAACCTACAAGAAAGGAAACACTCATATGGAATAGAAATTGTGGGTCGCAATTGCTACTTTTTTATATAAAATCATGTTTTATTTATTTACAATTTCTCTCAACTGTGCTTTTGAAAATAACTTAGTATTAGAAATTACCAGTAAGAAGAGGGTGTGCTCCCTTGAGTGTGGTCCAGTAGAAGTCAGGTGACTCAGACCTGAGTTCTAGGCCCAGGTCTGTTTCTGGTTAGTGTGTGACAACGTACTTAGCCTCTCTGGAACGTAGTATTCCTTTCTGTAAAATTAAAGTGTTTGATGATTTTTGAGAACTTTTCTAAATATTAAATGACTTCTCTTTTATATTTTTTATAATTTTATTTATTTATTTTTCCCCCAAAGCTCCAGTAGATAGCTGTATGTCATAGCTGCACATCCTTGATGTATGTGGGACACTGCCTCAGCACGGCCGGAGAAGTGGTGCGTCGGTGCGTGCCCGGGATCCGAACCCGGGCCTCCAGCAGCGGAGCGCGTGCAGTTAACCACTAAGCCACAGGGCCAGGCCTGACTTCTCTTTTAAAAAACAAAAAGATCCTTCTCAAACTTATACATTATCAAAAATTTTTTCTGAACTTTCACTTACCAAGAACAACTGATGTCCCTTCAATTATATTGATTGAAAATAAAGATCATAAAAGTATAAATTTGGTAATCTAATAAATGAATTAGCATAAAAATGAGCCAGGAAAAAATTTATGATCAATCAAGATATTACACTATGAAAATATTACTGTTTGTTACAGTACATAAAATGATGACACTGAAATAGTATCTTTTTGCTGTCTGTAAGTTTATATTGTTACTCATATATCACCATTAATCCTATTATGTTTTACAAGTAATAAAATGTCTTGAAAGGAGAGAACAATAAAGCAGCAGCCCTGCATTACACACGAATGTTGTGTTCTCCCTGGAGGGAAAATGAGGATACAACATTGGTCAAGTACTTCATTTTGTAATCCACTGGTGCCTTTCAAACATATAGCTATTATTGTAAGAGTAAAGATGTTCTTTTTTTTTTAATAATTTTATTTATTTATTTATTTTTCCCGCAAAGCCCCAGGAGACAGTTGTATGTCATAGTTGCACATCCTTCTAGTTGCTGTATTTGGGACGCGGTGTCAGCATGGCCAGAGAACTGGCATGTCAGTGCATGCCTGGGATCCAAACCCGGGCCGCCAGCAGCAGAGTGTGCACACTTAACCACTAAGCCACGGGGCCAGCCCAAGTGTAAAGATATTCTTAAGAATAGTGCCACAAAACAGGTTTTCCCAGCTACTTTTTGTCAGAGCTGAGACAGACATTAGGCTGGGGCACTTGAAGAGGCATGGTGGACTCTGCTGAGGGTGATTTAATTACTGTGAGATGATTAGCCAATAGCGAATAAGACGGAGAAAGATTAAAAAGAGGTAAAGGGAAATAAAGTTGGAAATAATTAAGAAAAATAGTGCCTTCAAAATATCCTCTCATTATTCTTATAGCTTGTTTTTTTTTTGAGGCATGACTAGGATAGTATGTTAGATTTTTATAAACCCTTTTCTCCTGGGCTTATATTACTGAGATCTTCATTATTTATGATAATGCCAAAGAAAGCCTGGACAAAAGTATTCTGTACTATCAACAAGCACAAAACATGTACAACATTGCTCTATATATTAAGAGTCCAGCTGTAATAGTCAAGACATATATTCATGTGTGTAAAATTATAATGATTTTCTTATTTTCTCTGGCTGTGAACCATGTTAAAATATATAGTAATAAGCAGAAAACCTGAAGAACTAGGTGATTTAAAACACCTGTTGTTACAGCTAGGCCATTCAAGGGTGAAATTAATTTCAATTTCACACTTCTCCTTTCCTTGTAGCCAGTGAAGTGTCTGGAAGACAGAAAACACATAAAATTAATTGAGAGTTAACAGTATTTGGAGGCAGTTGAGGTTAAGCACTCAACAATGATGTCCCTTACTTCAGGAGCCATTGACTGTTTGTCATAAGTTTACTTTATACATGGGTTCTATTCTTAGATTATTTCTGTATGTTTCTTAGAAGAGAGACAGGGCAGGAGAATTAACTATCAATCTACTGTGCGCCAGTTCCTTTACTGTATTCCCTTATGCAATTCTTACAGTAATCCTTTAAAGTAACTGTTATAATTCATATTTAACTGATAAAGAAAACCATGTTTACAAAACTGGGTCAAGGGTAAGGGGGAAGATGTGAACATCAGTCCGTTGGGTTATGCCTCATATTCTCTCCATTGTGATAAAAATGGTGCTTCAACATGGGTTCTCACCATCTGGCTATTTAATACCGGCTCCTGCCAACAGCAGTGGATGAGATGAGATGAGAAGTTTGTTTCCAAAGTTATTCTATTATATTTAAACTCTACTATTTATGAGTAGGATGTCAAGACATGTTTTAGAGGCATAGAGAGCAACTGATTAGTCCACCTACACATTTTTCAGGTTTACTATAACTTTCGTGTGCCACATTGTATCAACTTTACCAACTTTAGTGCTTCACTGTTCTGTTTTATAAAACTCAGAATTTCACTTTTCATGTAAAGCACTTTGCTGCTCTCTTAGTCACTAGATGGCAGTTCTGTATCTCTGTAAATTACCACTGCAGCAGGAAATGAGAGATCTTAAGCCAGTTTGCTCTGCACAAATGATGGACATAGGAGGACTTCTGCTCCATCAAGACTGCCTGTGTTATTCCATGGCTGTAACGGGGATGTCCAGGACTGCTTAGTCAGAGGCACGAAGCAGAGTCAGAAAGCATCCTCTTAAGTTCTTCTTCAGATGTGAGTTCAGGCACCTGTCTTCTCACCTGAGCACATTGGAGTTTATTGAATGTGTTCAGACTCTTACTCTCTCCCTGTACTTAATAAGTCTGGGAGCTCCATACCCCTAGAAAAAACACATGACTCATAAAGCCTTTTCTCAACTAAACAGAGTTGAGGGCTATGGTGTTGCCCGAGAGTCTGATGCTTAAAGAAAATACAGCTGGTGCTCAGGCGGAAGGAAAGAGCATCAGCTACTCCTGGAGGGCTTTTACTGATGCTCCTATGGAATGAGCAATTTCAAAATAAAACCACATGGCTTAAACCTCACTAAGTGATTATTTTATTTTCAAGTAATAGGCTCTGAAAATCTGCTATGTCTAAAAAGCTATTTCATAAAACTGAAACAGTTCTGTTTTTTATTCTCTGGTATTTGAAATACTATTAAAACTGTAAATCCTTTAACATTCTACAATATACAAATAGGCAAATATCAATTATATTCTCTAAAAATGTCTGCTCCCATGTTAAAGTTTAGTATATAGCAGCAAAACTGGTTACCACCCAATTTTTAACTCATTTTTTGCTTTTGAAATTACATATAAAATTTGTGTTTTTAAGTATTTTCCTAAAACTCAGCATCTTTCTGATATAAATAGACTAGTTGCAAGGTAACTAGAATGAAGTTTGATCTTTAAAACTTTAGCTTTGTGTAAGAATTGATAACAAGAGGCAATTGGGTCTCTCCACGTTATGATATTTATTAATTGTGAATAGCCACCTCTATTACAAAGTGGTGAATAATAAAAAGAAATCAAACAATATCAGCACTCTCTTACCCCACACGTACAGTTTATATGCAAATAAATTCTCATAGGTCAGAAAAATGCCTATGATTTCAGATAACTGGTAAAATACTATCTCATTCCAGTTTTAACCTCATTTGAAATTGACTTAAAACTCTTCTCTTAGATTCCTGCTCTGATCAGTGCCCCCTGGTCCCCTCAATGCCTCATTGGATTGCAAACTTATCTGAGGAATTGAATATTCTTTTCCATTTCTTCTCTTTAAGGTATCTGTGATAGTGCTTTTTATGCAATGACCACTTGGTACAATTCAGTATTAGTTTCAGAAACATCTTTAGTTAGGAACAAATCAAGGAAACAGATGTGAGGAATGTGGGGATGCCTAGCTGATGGTGCTTCAGGGATTCCTCACGTGAGTCTTGTCATAGAATAGTTTAAAGAATAAAGCAGCATTAGTCAGTTCAAAAGTGTGGGGTGAACATAATTCTAAATAATGATGGAGACGTAAAAACAAGAAGCCACTTGAATTTCGTTGAAAGGTGTTAGACACATCAAAGGGCTGGGAAAAAACATTGTTTAATGTAAGTTCTTTCTAAACTCTAAGGCAACAAGTAATATGAATTTACATGATAATTATAAACCACAAAACAACAATTCACAAGACAAGTAAACAACTAAAGTAGAAACCAGAGTAAGAAAAATAGAGGTTAAAGCAGAGATTGAGAGTGATGGTTGGGGTCAGAAACCATGGCTTAGTCATCCTTGAAGTCTCCCTCAGACTCTGATCATTCCTAGCGCTCAGTAAAGAGTTTGACCCCATGAGCCTGGGGAGGGCCAGAGTGAGAGGTGGTTGGGAGGGGAGAAAATGCAAGTATACCCTTGTGGAGGCACTGACATTGAAAATCAGTGACATTTTTGCCAAGGTGTTTACCATATTCAAGATTATTCTGGAAAGTTAAGGATTTTTCTGGAATGTACATTTTCATTTTATGGAAACTCCAACTAGCCCAGAGAAAGATTTAGACATTTTAGCTTTAGAAATAAAGAGAGGGGCCAGCCCGGTGGTGCAGCAGTTAAGTGAGCACGCTCCGCTACGGCAGCCCCGGGTTCAGAGGTTTGGATCCCGGGCGCACACCAATGCACCGCTTGTCGAGCCATGTTGTGGCGGCATCCCATATAATGTGGAGGAAGATGGGCACAATTGTTAGCCCAGGACCAATCTTCCTCGGCAAAAAGAGGAGGATTGGCATTGTAAGTTAGCTCAGGTTTGATCTTTCTCATAACAAAAAAAAGAAAGAAAGAAATAATGAGAAACTTTTTTGTCAGTTTCAATAATGAAAACCAATTAGCAACTGGGAAACAGTTACAATTTGAGATGAGAATGTGAAGAAAGAATTAGACGTCACATGTTGTTGCTTTTCTCTGGGGCAGTAAGGCTTGCAAGGGGAATGAAGTTCCATCTTTGCTCTATTGAGTTTGAGAAGGTGTAAAATTCATTTGTGCTGGGCAACACTGTTGACCTGTGGAGAAAAACAAATGGTTCAAGCAGCTGATCTAAAGGAATAACTGAACTCATAAAAGTTTTTAGCTTATAAAGTGTGCTTCCACTCTATTTAACTTTACTGGACATCCATTGACCTCTATGTGCAAGGTATTTGTGGTAGGTATCGAAGGAAATATAAAGAATTATACGGTTCCAAGCTCCTCCACATACATGAAATTGTTTGCAAGATATAATTTGATTCTGCCAAGGTATTTAGTGTATGTTGTATTACAGAAACTTAAAAAAAATGAGAATGTTATCGAGAAATTGTAATTAAGGACAGCTTCTTAGGAGAGGTGGACTAGATCAAGTCCTCAAAGGGACCACTTTTGAGCAGGTGGAGGGAAGAAAGAGTGAGGATTTCAGATGGGAGAAGAGAGGAAAGGTACTGAAGTAGAAAGGAACATGGCATTTGGGCATGGGAGTGGGGAGGCCATGACAGGCACAGTCTTCCCGTGACTGAGAGGCAGCTCAGTTTCCTCCTGCAGGAGCCCAGCACTGCTTCCCACCTCCTGGCCTCCTCCACCTGCAGACTCCGTGGTTGAGCCAAGGCCTATCTTTTTTGTGTGTGTGAGGAGATCAGCCCTGTGCTAACATCTGCCAATCCTCCTCCTTTTTTGCTGAGGAAGACTGGCCCTGGGCTAACATCAATGCCCACCTTCCTCCACTTTGTATGGGATGCTGCCACAGAATGGCCTGCCAAGCGCTGCGTTGGTGCGCACCCGAGATCCTAACCTGCGAAGCCCGGGCCACCGCATCGGACCATGCATGCTTAACAGCTTGCGCCACCGGGCCGGCCAAGACCTATCTTATCTGGATCGCTGCCTAGTCTTCCAACAGGTCCCTTTCCTTCAGTCTTAATTTCTTCTAATCTTTCCTTCACAATGCGTCCAGAGTTACCTTCTAGAATCCAAATTTGCTTAAATCTGATATCTGCTTAGACTCCTTCAATGACTGCTCAGAGCATCCGAGAGAACATTCAGACTCCTGAGCTGGACACGCAGGCTTTCTCTTGCTGTCCTCATCTTTAGCCTCATCACCCACTGTGTCCTACATGTTCGCTTTGTTCCAGCCTTAAAAATACCCCCATTTTCTGAAAGCTTTAGCATCCTTTATATCTGTCTTTTTATATGTGTTTCTTCTGCACTCCTACCCCCTTTATTAATCAACTTAATTCCTATTTCTTGATCTAAACTCATATCAAATGTTCCTTCCTCTTGGAGACATTTCCTGAGAGGTCTCCATCTAGAGACCCATTTTGATGTCCCCACTCTGGGACCCTGTACTTATTTCCTTTTCCATAACTGTTGTTTTATTCTTGTCTCATAGACAGTGAGCTCCTTAAATCTGAGACGATCTTTCTTCTTGATGAATAAATGGCCAGCAACAGGATACATTGGAGCATATGAGGAAGCCATTTGGTGTAAAACTAATTGGGCCTGACCTTGTTTTTTTTTGCTTTTCCCCAAAAGGGGCCTGTAGCCTCTGTTCATCCATTGTATATCCGCTTTAAGCAATTAACGTGTCCCAAAGACAAAAGCAATGCCCTTAAGGTGTAAATGCAACTTCCCCTACATTAGCATTTCCTTAAGGATAAGCATTTCTCCATAGGCTAGGATTTGATTGCTGCGCTCGTTCCGTGACCACCAAACTTGAGACAACAGCCACGCCCATGGAGACAGCACACCTGATACCCACAGTGTCCATCAATCCACGTGCCAACAGGTCAATGTCGTGGCTATTGTAAAAGGGACATTGCAATCACATGTGGTACATGCTCTTTGATGGTATATAACCACACTATACACCCCACTTCTTTGCAGTGCTCCATTTCTTTGTGAAAGGACTCTCCTTGGCTATATGATCCTCAAAGCTTGGCTCATAATAAACTCACCCCAATTTTGATTTATTGGTTGGTTATGGATTATTTGTGACGATATTCTATTTGTCCCTCCAGTATCTAAACACCGTACCTGACACCTTTGGTGCACTCAGAAAATGTTTGATGAGTGAATAAGTATGTGTGAGACCACACAGGCTGGATCAGAAGGGGCTTTTTAGGGAGTGGTAGAAAATTCGCTCACATTCCTACCATAGTGGTTGAGGCTGTGGGCTTTGGACTAGTTTGTCTGGGCATCAATCCCAGTTATTCCACTTTTAACTGGAGAACCTGTGGAAATATTTACTCTCTGAACCTTAGTTTCCTCATCTATCAAAAGGGGCTACTGAAAACTCCTGTCTTGTAGCGTTTTAGTGAGATTTACATGCATTAACTTATGTAAAGTACTTAGAAGAGCTCCTGGCACATAGTAGGCACTTAAATGTTAGCTGTTATGTTATCATTATTGCTCTTATATATAAGCAATATTCTGGTTTTGAAAAGATGCTTTCATAATATAGTTGATCCTCATTATTTGTGGATTCCGTGTTTGCACACTTGCCCACTAGCTAAAATGTACTGGCAGCCCCCAAATGAACACTCTCAGGGCTTTCATGTCCATTTGCAGATATGCACAAAGTGGTGAGAAATTTGATTCACTCGACGTGCACGTTCCCAGCTGAGGGGGAACAAGGTGCTGCTCTGCCCTCTTGTTTCAGCCCACATTGTAAACAAGTGTCCTTCTTGCAGTCTACTTAGTGCCTCGTTTCTTATCTTTTTGTGCATTATGTTGGTGACCTTGCCATTTAATATGTCCCCCATGTGTAGTGCTGCAATGCTGCCTGGTGTTCCTCAGGGCAAGAGGCTGTGACGTGCCTTTACTGAGAAAGTATGTGTGTTCGACAAGCTACTATCAGACACGAGTTACAGTGCTGTTGGTGTGAGTTCAATGTTAATATATCAACAATATATATTAAATAAGGTGACTTTAAAGAGAACACACAGAGAACAAGGTAATGTACTGATGAGTTGAAGAAAATGTGACTAAGGCTTACAGAAACCTAACACCGCATTTCCCGTAGGAGCAGTGGGTCATATTCACCGATTCAGTGTACACAATGACCTTATAGAATGTCACACTGTGCAGAAAGAGAACTGACTGTATCTTATGTAATCCTCACATACTCCTTTATAGCAGGCAGGGTACGGAACAGGGTGTCCACATTATACTATTAAAGTAAGGCTATTAAAGACCTTGTGAACCAAGTGGAGAATTTAAAATGTCTTGTGTTCAGCATAAGAGTCATGAGTTTTTGAGCGAGGAAGATCTATGATGCACTGATGTTTAAGGAACAGTTACCTGGCAAGAGAATGTAGTATTGAGAGGAAGAGGGAGAACTGATCTGGAAAGGAGAACCAGCTGTTAAACTCTCCACGTATTCCCATTGCTAGGTGAGGAGATTCGGAGCTAAGGTGCTGATGTGATAAAGGAAAAGTAGCAGCCAAAGGATAAAATAATGGATTTGGTAACCATACATAGGGTGTAAATCAGGCTGTGGTTCTCAAAGTGGAGTCCTTGGACCAGCAGCATCAGCATCACTTGGGAACTGGGCTGAAATGCAAATTGTCAGGTGCTGCTTCAGACCTGCTGAACTGGCAAGTCTGGGGTGGGGCCTGGCAATCTGGGTTTCAACAAGGCCTCCAGGTGCTTCTGGTGCCCATCAAGTTTAAGAACCAATGAATTAGGGGCCGGCCCCGTGGCTTGGCGGTTAAGTGCGCACGCTCTGCTGCTGGTGGATCAGGTTCGGATCCTGGGCGCGCACCAAGGTACCGCTTCTTCTGCCATGCTGTGGCCAAGTCCCACATACAGCAACTAGAAGGATGTGCAGCTACGACACACAACTATCTACTGGGGCATTGGGGGGAAAAATAAATACATAAAATCTTCAAAAAAAAAAGAACCAATGAATTAGAAAAACGATTCCAACACATCACTATGTCCAGGTAAGCTGCAAGGCAGGAGGTGGTATTTGTTTGGAGGATAAGATGCATTTTATTTTTATTTTTTTTTGTGAGGACGATCAGCCCTGAGCTAACATCCATGCTAATCCCCCTCATTTTGCTGTGGAAGACCAGCTCTGAGCTAACATCCACTGCCAATCCTCCTCCTTTTATTTTCCCCCAAAGCCCCAGTAGATAGTTGTATGTCATAGTTGCACATCCTTCTAGTTGCTGTATGTGGGATGCGGCCTCAGCGTGCTCAGAGAAGCCGTGCGTCGGTGCGCGCCCGGGATCCGAACCCGGGCCGCAGGTAGCGGAGCGTGTGCACTTAACTGATAAGCCACGGGGCCGGCCCAAGGTGCATTTTAAGTTTCAGGAAATAGTAGTTCAGCATCTATTTCATCGTAAGGATTCCAGAGATGCCATTTTAGCTCTCTGGTGTGAAGCTCTTTTGTCCACAATATGTTCTCCTTTAGAGAGCCCTTGATAAGTTATTTACCACTTCCCACATGTTCTGAGAGTCTCTTCCTTCTTGAAATCCCCTTTCAGACTTGAAAACGTACTTTATTTTTGTGCATAATCTCCTCTATTTAAAATCTGGATTTCTCTTCCTGTAGGATCCTGTGTGGCACATGTAGCCTTACTGTAAATTTGGAATGCCATTGATTTGTTCCAAAACCTTAGAATGTTTTAGAACTTAGAACCTGATGACTAGAGAATTTATATGCTTCTGTTTAGGATTCATATTTTTCAGATGTCTAGAGGTATCCCAACTTGCCAGTAATGTGGCTTTAGGTTGAGCAGAACTTGAAAATCTGAATATACTAGAAAACGAATTACATCTCTCATACTAACATTTACAAAATAAATGATCAGAATGTTAACTTACCAATAAGCACTTTCTATATTCTAGGCTCTATATTATGCTTATATAATAAACATGATAAAGTTTCAAAGAGGAGCCAATTAACTTTTGAGCAAAAGCTTGACTTGAGTGTATATTGGCTTCATTTTGACAGTTGTAGCCTTAATATTATAGTAATGTTTTCTTTTTCTGGGAATCAGATAATCTTGTTGTTGGGGGAAGAGGGAGAATCTCCCTCTGCCCTTTCCCTTAAGGTTCTTATGGCTGGCCAAATAATTAACAAGCCAAGTTAGCAGGAGAAAATAATAACAAGTTTAATAACATGTACACATGGGAGAAACCTCAGAAATGAGCAACTCATCCCTCTGTCTAAGCTGCCTGCTTAAGTATTGCAGTTAAAGGCGAGGAACGTGTTGGGGGTGGGTAGTGGTCTGGGACCTCAGAGGGCAAGAGGCAACTCACATGGAGATAGAAATGCAAATGTTTGCCTGACAACTCCTCTCAGGGTCATCTATAGATAATGTGGAGGGAGAGATAAAGTTTTTGATATAAGGGGCTTGGTGTCTTTCCTGTTCTAACTGCTATCCTACATTATCTTTACAGCCATCATGATAATAACTCCTTCCTGAAACAGATCTTTTGTTTTAAATTCTTTAGGTAGTCTGGGAGGGGAAACTCAAATATTCTTCCTGAGCTCTCTGAGTCCTTATTGTCTTCAGCTCGAAATAATCTGCATACCAGAGTTGTGCCTCCTGGGGTAACTTGCCCTGAGCACCATCAGTTCCCTCCTCTGAAACTTTCCTAGAAGTTTCACAGTCCTTTTGAAAATTAAAGACGTTTCATAGTCCAGAAGCTGAGTTGGTAGATTGTTTCATCTCACTGAGCACATTTCTTAGTCCTGATAATAGATAGTTCAATTAAGTACATTTTAGAAGGTGGTGATGCAGGTGGGCTCTCAAGGTTACACCTATATCGTGGAAGCAAGCAATCAAGTATTTAATGGAAGCATTTCTATGTAAACGAAAGAAAAACAAGGTTAATGGTTGGAGCAAGTTGTAAAGCAGTTTCTGAGTTTAGAGGACAGCCAGATAAGATTTTTAGATGTCAGCGTCAAAGCAGCTTTTGCAGTTTAAAATGTCTCTGATGATGTCATCGGGTAATCTCTTAAGTTTATAGCAAGTCCATCAGCTTCAGTTTGAAAGGCTTCAGGAAAAAGGGCAGGTTCAGTTTTCAGTGATTCCAAATGAAAATGATGGAAAAAATAAAAAACGTTAGTTTGGACATCTGTAGCCAGATATTTTAGGAGACTAGAAGAAATCAGGATCCAGTCAAGTCAACAATATAAAACAAAAACCTTAAAAGACAATTAACAAAACCAGGATCTAATATCCGCAAATCTACACTATAGTTTTTACAGAAATATAATTTTTCTTTCTAAAATCACCCTCATTTTTATCAAAGAAAGACAAATTAAAACTAAGTAGTTTGCAAAATAAGTCTAGTTCCAATAGAGTTGGCCCAATTATTTACATAAGTACAGCAAGAATGGCAATTGATCACATAGGCTCTTTTAAATCTGCTTTGCTGGAACTTTTTATAAGGAATCTCAGATTGAACTTTAAAGGCCTCTCCAGGCCAGGAAAGCCAAGCCAAAATTTTGTTATCAGACTTTGCCTGTAATACCTACCGATTTGGGTGAACTCCTCTCTTCCGAGGTTCCCCCAAAATATTTCGAGGTTCCTTGTGCTTGCCAGATAAGTGACATTCTTTACTTATCCTGGTAAGTGCTGCTTGGAACATAAGGTACCAGGCCAATGTTTCCACGTGGCTTTATTCTATAAAGTCCAATCTTCATTCCTCAAAAGCTGTATGGTTATATCGCAAATATGATGTTCCAGTCACAGCCTTGGTAATAGAACCAGTGTTTCCAATTGTGTCCTGTTATAAGGAGAAGAGATTCTTATTGAACTTATGCAAACAACTATATTGCCATGAAAACAACAATACTCACTAAGAGTTTCCAAATTCGAGGGATCAGATAGAGAGAAAGATAAATATTTCAATTTTACTTACAAAAATATTATTTACCAAATTGTTATAAGTCATAGCTAGCTCAGGAGAAAAGAGAAAAAGTTTTCCTTAAATCTAAAAAAACAAAACATTAAAAATTCAGCAATACTTCAAATGAAAAATAATAAAAATTATAATCATCCTTATCAGTTCATTCAGTCCTGTGTAATCCATTCTTGATCCCAATCTTTTTGTGAGCAGCTTCATGAAGTTATCAGTCTTTCCATCAGCTTTCTGTAATTTCTTACCAAGTTCAGTTTTATTATCAGAAAGTTTGTCAGAACCCTGTACTCCAGTGTAAATGTCAGAGTCTTTTCCATGAATTTTTCTGAAGTTGAAACATTTTGCAAGAGCATTAGAGCAAAGAAATAAGTCTGTAAACAAGACCTCAAAATGGCAATTGACAGAGAAATTTGGTTAATTTTGTGACATACAACACTTTAAAATAATAATAACCAGAATTATGACTGATAATCAGGACAGATCAGAATTTCAGTAATGTTATACAATTTTAAAACACCTATGTCAATAACATTTGCCCACATAACAGCACCTAAGCAGACTTACCATCACTTGTTTGACAATGCTTTCCATGTAATTTAACATACGGAATAAGCCTAATAAATTTAGTATCTTTCCCTTTGTAGGAAGAGAGGAAATTTCTTTGAGAAGTTCCAGGGCCCTTTGAAAATTCTCAAAGAGAAAAAGTAAAAAAAAAAAGACTTTATTTATATGAATTTTGGGGAGCTTGTCAAAAATAGAAAACGTTAAAGCAAAGAGAGCATTGACAGTCCAAAAACTTTAATAGAGAGACCTCAGTCTTTTGAACGCAGGAAATCATTTTAACAGATTTTTTTTTTTCCTGTCTTTCAGGTAGACTTACCCAAAGGTAAAGAAAAATCTTTTATAACTTCTTTATCAAGTTCATGAAAATTATCCTTTTAAGAGAAAGAAGACCAAATTATAATTTTGTACCAGCTTCCCTCTGATATTAAAACTCATTTACTTAATTAAATTCATTTCAATCTTAGCCAACTTGACCATACAAAAACTGCTTTTCTAGAATTCCTCTTCCACAAACCTATAACTTTCTTTTTACATTCAGAATTTGTCCCATGTCTTTCTTTTCCCTCCTAGTACTTGAAGACAAATTTATCTTTCTTAATCAATCAAATAAAATATCTCCATTCTTTGTTCCTTCTTTATACATCTTACTTTCCTTGGACACAGACATAATTTTCTTAATATTTAGTAGCTTCAATCACATATACTAATTAGAAATTTTAACTCTTAGAAACCCCAATTTGTAAGTAAAAACTAAGTAAACAATTATAAACTTTCTTTTACATTAGGATCTTGTAGCTTGGAAAATTTATAAAGACTTCATAACTTCTAGAAATATGTTCCTTTATAGTACAATCTTTTAATAAAACACACGTTTACCAATAGACCCAAAACACCTTTTAGTTTTCCTGTAATGAAAAGCCAAAAGTAGACAAACGTAAGTTTAGCAATCAATGTCTAATATCTTATCTTATTTGGAAATGATAATACTCAGTGAATTTTTATCACAAAATTTAGCAAAACTCTAAAGTTTTATGTCACCAAAAAGAGTTTGGAAGCTGTAACCACCATAACACATAATTATTGTTTAAAGTTCACCCAACATTCATCTTTTTCACAACTATTTAGTTACTTGTTCCCAATAATTATTTAGATTGTCTATAAGACTTCATAAGACATTAGATAAAATTAGCCATCATTTAAATTACTGTTTTTGTTAACCAGTTCTGTAATAGAAATAACGTCAGTTTTTTGTACAAAACTTCATGTAAATTTCATCACCTCTTATACCTTTAACCATAGTTATCATTAAGATTTTTATTAATAGGTCTGGGTCTTCTGATTTTGGACAAGGGAAGAATTCCCAGTCAGACATTTTAAAATATACTCAGGCAAAGTTGATGTAACCTCTTTATATAAAATTAGCTCAAACATTCCAACCTTTATAATCTTATCAACACTTACACTTTTACATGTTCTCAATTCAATTGTAACCTGAGTCAAGCTCTTAAGGCTATTAAATTTTTCCCTTCCTTTTTCTGGCCCTTTTTTAGGTACCAATTAAACAATTGTGTGAGAGCTCTCAAAACATATTTTTTTCCCCCAATTTAGAAGTTTTCCCAATTCAAAGAATCCGTCATCTGGCCATTGACGAGTAGGATCTTCATTTGTATATTTATTCCAATAGTGACTCGATCCAATAAGACTTTTTAAGAAAGACCCAGAGGTAACTTTCCACGCTTAGAATAAATCTTTACCGTGGACGCAAGAGGCGTCCCTGGTGAGGGCGCAGATGATGTAGCCCCCATGATCCACAGAATTCACTCCCAAAGATATTCAGAGAAAGTAAAGACCTTCGTTGCACAGGCGGTAAGGATGGTGTAGTGAAAACGGTGTCTCCGGTCTCCCACAATAGTGTGGGACGCCTCCAGTCACAGACCCGCTACGCTAATCTGTGACACCGGGCAGGTGATACTGGTATGGGATTTTTCCAGCACTAACAAGCAACGAAGGTTAAGACGACAAAAGCCCTTATGGACTGGGCCCTTTATGACAAACTCCCCCGAGAGCTTGGCACAGCCAGACAAAGAGACAGTTCAGAACCCCAGTCTACTCGACTGGCCACCAAGGGGCACCCCAGTAAATGCACCTTCCATATGGTGGAGACCAAGGAGGATAGTCTCACTTGGCACAAAGCCAAGTTGTCTCAGGACACAGAACAAGACAGAAGGAAAAACCTCTTCCGGTTTTTTTCTTATGTGCACAATGACAGCTTTAGCCACGCCTTAGGTCTGCTGGAGCCAGAATAATACCTAGGTGGGGAGGTGTCACGGGGTTGGGGACTGTGTGCTTTACAGAGTACCTCGTTATTGCATGGACATTTTCTTGCAGTTGACGGGGGACCTGTGTCATCTACCCCGTTCCGTGACCCAACTTATCCTGTCACGGGAGTTTCCTGAAAGTGGCGACTGCCCTAATGGCTCTTAACCGCTCGACCCGTGCCCACCAAATTTGTGGCCTTTTTGGCTTCCAAGATGCCCTTGGCAATGGCCTTCACTTCATGTGCATATTAACCCACAGCAAAGTTTGTCTAAATAGACGCCAGTCTGGTGAGACCCGCAAACTCACCAGTCTGTGGGGCCGGCCCGGACATTGGGCTTATAGGGTCTATGCCTGCGTCCTACCCTATGGTATTTCCTTCTTATGACACACGATACAAAAGACAAAGACAAAAGAGAAAAACAGAGACTATCTCTGGGAGGAAAAGGGATCAAGATCAAAACCAAGAATACTCTACCAAATGTACCAGCGTCACTAAAAGCACAAGAAACTCGTTTCCCAAATATTTTCTTCTGCCAATCTAAATTTAGAAAGAGAAAAAAATTCTCACCACTTCCTTCCACCGGACTCCACAGGTAGAGATTCTGGGAGGCTGACGTGGTAAGAAGTCTTATATTTTGCCGACTTTCGTCAGGCGTTCCCATATCTCATCATCTGAAGTAATCCAGGGAGAAGGCAGTTCTTCCAGCCAGAGAACGCAACTTGCCAGCCGGTGTAGCCCCACGTTGGGCACAAAAACTGTTGGGGGAGAGAGAGAATCTGCCTCTGCCCTTTTCTTAAGGTTCTTATGGCTGGCCAAATAATTAACAAGACAGGTTAGCAGGAGAAAATAAAACCAAGTTTAATAACATGTATACATGGGAGAAACTCAGAAATGAGCAACTCGTCCCTCTGTCTAAGCTGCCTGCTTAAGTATTGTAGCTAAAGACGAGGAAGGTGTTGGGGATGGGTAGTGGTCTGGGACCTCAGAGGGCAAGAAGACAACTCACATGGAGATAGAAATGCAAATGTTTGCCTGACAACTCCTCTCAGGGTCATCTATAGATAATGTGGTCAGGGAGAGATAGAGTTTTTGATAAAAGGGGCTTGGTGCCTTTCCTGTTGTAACCTCTATCCTACATTATCTTTACAGCCATCATGATAATAACTCCTTCCTGAAACAGATCTTTTGTTTTAAATTCTTTAGGCAGTTTGGGAGGGGAAACTCAAATATTCTTCGTGAGTTCTCTGAGTCCTTATTGTCTTCAGCTCGAAATAATCTGCATACCAGAGTGGTGCCTCCTGGGGTAGCTTGCCCTGAGCACCATCACCTCCATTTATAAGGATGCACCCATTATATAGATTCTGTACAAAATTGCAAAGATCACTTTTTCCTTTTCAAAATTTACTTGTTTTAACTTTTAATAGTGGGAACCTTAGTGTTGGGTAAACTGCTGCACAATTACTGGAAATGCTGAGAGTCTTTTTGAAAAGTGTAGAAGTCTAAAGATAATGAAAAGTACATTTTTCGAATGTCAAGTCCCTTGATGATTTGATAAGCATCTGTCTAGTTGTACCCGGAAGAGATGGAAGATTAAACACCAGCACAGCACACAAGGAAACAGGCTGCAAACTTGAGGGCTTCCCATGGACCGCAGAGTGCCTGGCTGACTCTTGGAGATTAAATCTGGGCTTTGTCCATGGGTGGACCCTGAGAGGAAAATTTTGCTTAAATGACCAGAGAATAGACAACGTTTTATGTTGATAATAATACTTACCATGTAAATTTCTTTATAAATCTTTGAATAAAATAAAAATTTATAACCCGCATATAAATTAACTCTTACTGACAAGCCCCACAGCCTTCTCTAGAGAGCTCAACAGAAAATATCTCCGCTGACTGTGAATTGTTCTTCTCTGAAAGCCAGCCAGCACTTCACTGATAGCCCTGGATAAGGAAGGCCAGATACAATTCTTTGAAGATGTTTAACTGAATTCAGAACCAAAAATCCTACCTCCAGTTGGCTCCTCTGTGAGAATGGATGGCCGGCCTTGTTTCACAGCCTGAGCAATTGAGGTTTCAGATGAGATAAATTGCTTTGTTCCCTAGGGATGGAAAAGCTGGACTGTGACATCGATTCAATGCTGAGACTTTGCAGGTAAAGATAGGGTCATAGAGGGGAATAAAGATTTCAGCAAATTGGATTTTTGTTCTCAACAGTGGAAATAATTTAAGAAGCAGATAGTCTCTCACTCCAACTTCTCTTCCCTGTTCTCTGTCATATCACTGTAAAAATTCTCTCTATGAAAATTTCAATCTTTTTTCTTTGTAGTGTGTTTATTATCATCTTCACGAATTCTTTGACTTCACCACCTTTCTGGCACCACAACATTAGCCATTGAGATATTATTATAGATTCAGTTTTGCAATTTCATCCCCTTATCTCTATTTCCTCTGTCATTTCATAGTTTTAGTTCTTATTTTATCTTATGCTTGAAAACATTTGAAGCTTACAGTGTGTAACAGTTCCTTATTTTCTCAAATTTTTATCTAAGTGCCCTCAACTATCACTTTTTTTTAGAAAAGAAGTGAAATACATAACAGAACAATACACTGTAATAAATTGACCACTCATAATATTAAGTTCAACCTGAAATCCCTCCTCACTTAACAGAGACCATCTTTTATAATTCACAATGCTTTAGTCTGGGCAGGGTCAGTTTATCAATGATTTTTGGATGTTTTAAACCACATGAGATGAATACAATATAAGGTAAAATTGTTAATCTTGCAGAAGTTGTAGAATTTCCTGATGCTTAGGGGAGTTGGTGGTGGAGAACCTGAATCATATGAAAAGTAGTTGATTAATTAGCACCTGAGTTTGTTAATTTGGTAAGGATGATGATGAGACATACATGTTGAAAAGATAACTTTGCATATCAGAGTATTGTCAGAGGCCACTGGGAAAATTCATAATATTTTCAAATACTACAAAAAAAGATCATTTTTTCATAAAAGATGTGATACATGACGGCATCATATACTTCTGTCAGAAAATTTGCAATGAAGAAAATTAACACTTCAGTCATTTTAATTCTAACAATTTGTTCATGCTTACTAGTAGGTTAAAAAACTTTTTAGAAATAAAGTGAGGGCCGGCCCGGTGGCTTAGCGGTTAAGTGCGCGCGCTCCGATGCTGGTGGCCCGGGTTCGGATCCCGGGCGTGCACCGACGCACCGCTTCTCTGGCCACACTGGGGCCGCGTCCCACATGCAGCAACTAGAAGGATGTGCAACTACGACATACAACTATCTACTGGGGTTTTGGGGGGAAAAATAAATAAATAAATAAATAAATCTTAAAAAAAAAAGAAAGAAAGTGATAAGTGATGTACTTGCTTAATTTTTAATTTTTTTTAGTAAGAAAACTTTTTCATATTTTTAAAAAATATTTATTTGTATTTATTTTATGCTGAATTTATTCCTGGGCCAAAGACTTTTTTTTTAATTAACTAACACCAATTCTTTTCAAACTCTTTCAAAAAGTTGAAGAGGAGAGAATACCCCTAAAGTCATCCTATGGGATTAACACTACCCTGATATCAAAGCCAAAGACACTGAGAGAAAAGAAAACTATAGGTCAATATCTTTGATGAATATTGATATAAAAATCCTCCATAAAACAGTAATAAACTAAATTAATCAACATATTAAAAGGATTATACAGCATTTTTCAGTGGGATTTACTCCTGGAATAAAGGATGTTTCAACATATGAAAATGAATCAATGTAATAAACCACATTAACAGAATGAAGGAAAAAAACACATGATCATCTCAATGGATGCAGAAAAGGCGTTTGACAAAACTAAACATGCTTTCATGCTAAAACCACTAAAAAACCCCTCAGAGTAAAAGGAAACTACTTCAACATAATAAAAGCCATATATAGAAATCCACAGAGAACATCATATTCAAGGGTGAAGGAATGAAAGCTTTTTCTCTAAGATCAGGAACAAGGCAAGAAGGCCCATTTTCACCACTTCTATTCAACATGGTATTAGAAGTTCTAGCCAAGGCAAGTAGGCAAGAAAAAGAAAGAAATAGCATCCAAATTGGAAAGGAAGAAGTAATATTATATTTGTTTACAAATAATATCTTATATGCTGAAACCCCTAAAAATTCCACCAAAAATTTGTTAGAACTAGAAAATTCTGCAGAGCAGTGGGACACAAAATCAACATGCAAAAACCAGTTGTTCTTCTATACATTAATAATAAGTAATCTGAAAAAGAAATTTAAAAACTTTACATTTTTATTTACAATAGCATCAAAAAGAGTAAAATACTTAAGAATCAACTTACTCAAAGAGGTAAAAATTCCAGTGATGGTTTTGCAAAATTAGAAAAATCTATCCTAAAATTCATATGGACTCTCAAGGGACCCTGAATAACCAAAACAATCTAGAAAAAGAAGAACAAAGTTAGAGAACTCACACTTCCTGATTTCAAAACTTACTATAAAGTAATCAAAACAGTGTGGTATTGGCGTAAATACACACACTATACTAATGAAATAGCACAGAGACCCCAGAAATAAAACTTTGCGTATATGGTCCAATGATTTTTGACAAAGGTACAAAGATCATTCAAAGGAGAAAAGATCAGTTTTTCAACAAATGTTGTTGGGAAAACTGGATACCCACATGCAAAAGAATGAGGTTGGACCCTTACTTTACACCATATACAAAAATTAACTCAAAATGGATCAAAGATATAAATGTTAGAGTTGAAGCTATAAAATCCTTAGAAGAAAACACATGGTAAAAGCTGTGTGTCATTGGGTCCAAATGCCATTGTAACAATGATTTCTTTATGACACCAAAGACATAAGTAACAAAAAAAATAACAAATTTTACTTCATCAAAATGAAAAAGATTTCTGTATCACAAGATACTATCAACAGAGTAAAAAGGCAAACCATAGAAAGATTGAAAATATTTGCAAATCACAAATCTGATAAGGGATTAATATCTAGAATAAATAAAGAACATCTACAACTCAACAATAAAAAAACAACTCAATTTAAAAATGCACAAAGTACTTGAATAGACATTTCTCCAAAGAAGATATAAAATGAACAGGAAACACATGAAAAGATGCTCAACATCACTAAGTATCAGGAAAATGTGAAATAAAACCACAATGAGATACCTTTTCACACCCATTAGGATAGTTACTATCACAAAATCAGAACATAACAAGTGTTGGCAAGGATGTTGAGAAATTGGAACCCTTGTGCTCTGAGTGTGAGAATATAAAACTGTGGAAAACTGTGTGGCAGTTCCTTCAAAAATTAAAAATAGAATTACTATATGATCTAGAAATTCCACTTATGGGTTCTGAAATAATAAAAATCATATTTATCAGCCTCTGTGTCCAGTTCTTGGCACAGAGCTCCTAAAACCTTTGTAATTTCCCCAGTGATAAGAACACTAGGAGAATCTTTTGTTCTATTGAGGCAACTCTGGGTGGGCTCCTGGATGGCTCCTGGATGGGGGCTGGTCACCAGAAAGACCAAGCCCTGATTAGAAGCTTGGAATTTCTAGCCCTACCCCTTATCCTCCAGAGAGAGGAGAGGAGCTGGAAATTGAGTTAATAATTGATCATGCCTATGTGAGAGAGCCTCCATAAAAATCCCAAGAGAAGGCGGTTCAGAGAGCTTCCAGGTTGGCAATGACAAGGACTGCTTGGAGACTGGTGTACCTGGAGATGGCATGAAAGCTCTGTGTACCGTCTCCATACCTTTCCCTATGCACCACTTCCAACAGTCTGTTCTTGAATTATATCCTCTTATAATAAACTGGTGACCTAGTAAATGTTTCTCTGAGTTTTGTGAGCCACTCTAGCAAATTAATCAAACCCAAGGAGAAGGTTGTGGGAACCTCTGGTTTTTAGCCAGTAAGTCAGAAGTATAGGTAACAGCCTGGGCTTGTAACTGGCATCTGAAGTTGAGGTGAGGTTGGGTGGGTGTGCAGACTTATAGGACGGAGCCATCAACCTGTGGAATCTGATGTATCTCTGGGTTGTCAGCATCAAATTGAGTTGAATTATCTGGCGACCAGCTGGCATTCCAAGAATTGCTTGTTGGAGGTGTGGGGAAGCCTCCTACATGTGAAAAAGTGAATCTGAGAACACCATTTATGGGTATACACGCAAAAGAACTGAACGCAGAGGTATAAAGACATATATGTACACCCGTGTTCTTAACAGCATTATTCAAAATAGCCAGAAGCTGGAATCAAGCCAGGTGTCCATCAATGGACGAACTGACAAAAAAATGTGGTGTGTACACATAGTGGAATACTCTTCATCCTTAAAAAGGAAGGAATTCTGACACATGCTATGACATGGATGAACTTTGAGGACTTTATGCTAAGTGAAATAAAGCCAGTCACAAAAGGAAAAATACTGTATGATTCCACTCATATAAGGTACTTAGAGTAGTCAAATTTATAGGAATAGAAAGGAGAATGGTGGTTCCCAGGGGCAAGAGGGAGGGATAACAGGGAATTGTTGCTTAATGGGCATAAAGTTTCAGTGCAATGTGAAAACAGTTCTGTGGAAGGTTGGAGGTTATGGCTACACAACTATGTGAATGTATTGAATGACACTGAACTGTACACTTAAAAATGGTGAAAATTTTATGTTATGCATATTTTATGACCATTAAAAAATTAATTATTATCAACAAATGAACAAACACTAGCTACATGCGATAGCATGGATGAATATCACAACCATAATGCTGCATAAAAGAAATTATATTCAAAAGACTATATATTTTATAATTCCATTTATATAAAATCCAAGAAAGAAACAAAACCGAGGTCTGGCTTCTAGTAATGGTGGAGTAGCCTGTTGAATTAACACTCTCACAGATAACAATGATAAAATCTGCACAAAATATTATATATATTTATACAGACTCGTGTGGCTATATGTAATACACATAAAATAAATGTGTATTTGTGTGTATGTATAAATCACTTCCAAAAGCAAGCAGAACTGAGAGGGACTCTTCCTTTAAATGATGGGAATTGCACCAGGAGATATTTGCAAGCTTGAGTCTTTTGCCTCAAAGCATTCCAAAATCTGCACATGGCCTAGACAGGGGAAAAACTACAGTCTTACTTGTAATGTTAGAGGATGTATTTTTGGGCTGGCAGAGTAGCTGGAAAGTTAGGGGAGAAATTCTGGAAGGGAGGGAGACACAAAGAGGAAAATCGCAAAATATATATGTAAGTCTCTCCCCCACACACTCCAAATTGGCAGATCTTTGAACAACACACATGCAGGGTAGGCCCCAGAAGGCCTAGTGTAAAAATAGCAGTTGGAAGATGAAAGAACTAAACTAGGATTTCAGTTATGCCCACTGTAAATGAGATAGGATTGGAATTTCAGTCTAGCCAAGTTGATTCCCTGCTAGAAAAATAACAAAACTCTTCCAAGGAATACAATAGAATCCGGAGCCTCTATACCTATCTTTCATGATTTCCAGTACACAATTTAAAAGAAGCACGAGATTTGACAAAATAGGAAAATGTAATCCATATGTGACCAAAAGCAGGCAGTAGAAACTCTCCCCAATGTGTTCTAATTAGCAGTCAAGAATACGAAAGCAGTTATTATAAAGATGATCATGATGGTAAAGAAAAATATTCCCATAGTGAATGAACAGATGTGGGAACTCAGCAGAGAAGTGGAAATTACACAAAAGAACCAAATAGGAAGATGAAATAAAAAAAAATACTTTTGAGTTTACCGGTAGATTAGAAATAGTAGAAAAAACATGAAGATGCAGCAATAGAAATTATCCAGTCTGAAGAAAAGAATGTAAAAATTTTGAAGAAAAATGAAGAGAGCCTTATGACCTGTGAGATGATTGAGTCCCAAGCAGAGAGGGGAGAGACAGAAAAATGAAATGAGGCAGAAAGGCAAATCAATAAGTAATAGCATAAAACTTCCAAAATTTGTTGGAAAATCTAAAATTTTAGATCCCAGAAATTCAGCAAACCCACAAAATAAAATATAAAAGAAAAGCATACTTAGGTACACGATGGTCAAGCTACTAAAATCCAAAGATAAATAGAAATTCTTAAAAGCATCAGGGAAATACACACATACAGTGGAAGACATTACATACAGGGAGAAATATTGTGAATGATGGATGATGTACTATCAAAAACAAAAGAGACAACTCAACAACAAAATGACATCATTCAAGTGCAGAAAGAAAACCCAAAAGTCAACACAAAATTCTATATTTAGCAGAACTCACTTTCAAAAAGGAAGTAGAAGCCATAATAAGATACTGCACGCCTATTAAATGGCTGAAATAAAAAATAAAATTGCAAATACGACGTGCTGGTGAGGACTAGGAGCAATTAGAACTGGGAATGCAACATGATAGTTGCATTCAGAAAACAGTTGAGCAGGTTCTTATAAAGCTAAACATACACTTATTATATGACTCAGATATCCCACTCCTAGGTATTTACTGAAGAAAATTGAAAACTAATGTTTAAACAAAAATCTTTGTGGGAATCATTATAGCCATTTTATTCATAATTGCCAAAAGCTGGAAATAAACTAAATGTCCTTCATCAGGTGACTGGAGAAAGAAACTGTGTTGCATTGGTACATTATAATACTACTTGGCAATAAAAAGGATAAACTCTTTTTTTTGTGTGTGAGGAAGATAAGCCCTGAGCTAACATCCAGTGCCAATCCTCCTCCTTTTTCCCCCAAAAGCCCCAGTAGATAGTTGTATGTCATATTTGCACACCCTTCTAGTTGATGTATGTGGAACACGACCTCAGCATGGCCTGAGAAGCGATGTGTCAGTGCGCACCATGGATCTGAACCTGGGCCGCCAGTAGGGGAGCACACGCACTCAACCGCTAAGCCATGGGTCGGTCCCAGGATAAACTCTTGATTCACACAACAACATGGATGAATCTTGGCTGCATTTCTCTAAGTGAAGGAAGCCAGATTCAAAAGGCTATATAGAATATGATTCCATTTATATGACTTTCTAGAAAAGGCAGAATTACAGGGATGGAAAATGATCAGTGGTTGCCAAGGGATGGAGTAGGGGAAGGGGTTGAATACAAAGGGATAGCATGAGAGAACTTTGGGAGTGAAAAACACAGCTCTGTATGGTACTGTGGACATGTATGCATGACCATAAAGTCAAAACCCATAGAACTGTACACAGCAAAGAGTGAATTTTACTCTGCAAATTTTAAAAATCAATCAGGATGCTGGGGAACCCAGATGGAATGCAGTGACAAATGAATCTCACTGTATTACAAGCATGTGACATAACCATACAGAAGGAGTGGGGATGAAAGGTCCTGACCTAAGTTACTTTGGAAGACAGTGTTTTGACGGGATACTGTAAAACTAAAGTACTGGACATAAACACTGTACTCTAGGTGGTCAATTTGTTTTTCATAAGAGTATGGATTAGCAATTCTGAAACTAGTTGACACAGTAAACATATTGTAGCTAACTGGAGTTAGGTTTCTCACTGTTGGTGAAAGAAGTTACAAATAAACAAAAGGAGAATGCTAGAATAAACCCAGTGGTGCTGGCTTGGAGTTGGAAGTATCAGTATGAATCCATGTCTCTTTTAATATATCTATCAAAAAAGATAGATAGATTGATAGATCGATAGACAGATGCGTATACTTGAGTTTATATTCATAGATATATTTCCAAGCTCTGCTGAGAGGGACTAGAAGCAGTACACTCTAATATTAATGAGCACATCTAGCTCCCAGATCTTGTTTTCTAAATATCATTCTCCAATAAAAAGAACCAGGTTTTCTTGGAGAAATGGCTAATTCTAGGGCTGGAGATAGAAAATACAAAATGAGCCTGGATCATCTTGTAGTGCCAGAAAGTAGGAAAGTGCTTTAAAACACACACACACACACACACACACACACACACACAGAAAATGATGGGACGTGTCAAAATGAATCAGTCTAAAAGACTTCCCAATGACTCAAGCTGGAAAACTGTGAGCAACAAAATAAATAATGGTAGCATTGGATTATTACCCAGAGACTAAAATAAATATCCACGAGGCTATACTGATATAAAAAAGATTAAATAAGAAAGGAAGGGAAGGAAGAAAGAAAAAAGGGAAAAAAAAGAATGAGAGAAAGAGAGAAAGAAAGGAAGAAGGAAAGGAGAGGGAGGGTGGGGAATCTTCCTCACAGAGTTCCAAATAATAAATGCGCTAGACAGCATGAAATTGAAAATCGCCACTAGAACGCTACAGTAATAATTACTGTTGGAAAGATTGACTGATGAATGCAAAAACGGGAGGAAACTTAAAGAAGAAACAGTACAATTGCAGAGTCTCAAAGCATTTCCTTCCAAACACTTAACTTATTTCTCTTATTTCTTTAAAATACCTATGACTATTTAAAGCAAAAATTATAACACTGTATTGTGGGATTTATAACATGGGTGGATGTAAAATTTATGACAACAATAGCACAAAGGACAGACAGACGTAGATGGAACCGTTCTGTAGCAAGTCTTCCATATTTTACATTGATTAAACTGGTGAACTATTAAGTCTAGGTAGGCTGTGATATGTTAAAGATGCATATTGTAATCTGGACCAACCAGTAAAAATCCAAAGGTGTGTCACTTAAATGCTAATAAAGGAATTAAACAGCATACCAAAAAACGTTTGTACAAGACTGTTCACAGGAGATGACCTGCACGTCCCCAGGAGCAAGATGAGCGCACTTTGGGGCATCCACAGAGCAGAACGTCCTCAGCCGTGCCAAGGAGCAAACGCTGACACACACATGCTGAGAGAGACTCATCAACGTCGTGCTGAGGGAGGCAAGCTGGACAGAAACCAACACACATGGGATGATTTCAGCCAAGATGAACCTATGCTGAAAAAACCAGAACAGGGGTTGCATCGGGGGAAGGAAAAAATTGTCTGGGAAGGAACAGGAAGGAGTTTTCTGGGGGTGATGGAACTATCCTATTCTTAAAGGGATGAAAGTTATATGGGCATGTTTATTTGCCAAAACTGTACGGTTGAGATTTGTGCCTTTCAGTGTGCACACATCTTACTCACCACACACGCACAAAGGCTTAAAAGAATAATAAAGTGAGGTGAGAATGGGATGGAGTGTGGATGAAACAAAAATAGCAGATGATTAGTAGTTGTTGAAGCTGGGTGATGGGCCTACTATGCTATTTTGCTTATTTTGTATATTGTTTAAATTGTTCTGTAATAAAACACTTGTATAAGAAGACAAACTCGATATACAGTGTTCACTGGTAAGATATCAGTTACCTTTGGGGAGGAAATAGGGAGAAAGGGATTGTCGGGGCCTGAGTAAAGCTGGTGTTAGTTCTTGGTCACACAAGTGTGTTCACTTTGTAATAATTCTTTGAGATTTACGTGGATGACTTCTGCATATATTTCTGTACGCATGTTATACATCAATAAACATTTTAAATCCTGCATATTTGCACAAAGATACTAAGTCAATATCTTAGAATAACAGCAGTGTTTTGTTTTAAAGTGGAACACATTCACTCATGACACCATTAGATGGATTTTAATACTCCCAAGTATCTATTAATGCCCTCATCCCTGCGTGGCTCCTGGGTCTTTCCATTTTTGCCTCAGTTTTGTAAGTGGCATGGATTTGAGTTTTTATGATGCCATCTTTCTCCAGCAAGGTCCACCCCCACCACGATGCTCACCAAGGCCTCGACACCTAGCACAGTGCCGTGTTCACAGCATGCACTGAAGACCTGTGAGACTGGGTTGGATGAGGAACAAAATGAGGAGCTCATGATGTTCGTAACTTATGTCTAGGTGCCATATTGTGACTTAGGAAATTGGTAGAGTTTTTCGATAGCTTTGCTATGCCTTCTAATTTTTCCTATTTAAAACAATGGGAAATAGGGTCTCAGAGTTCTTTCTCAGAGAAAGTCTGACATTTCAGGCACAGATTACTGACAATTATTAATGGCATATGACTTTCCCACCTCATCTTAGTGTTAAGTTTTTAATTCCTTACCTTGGAAATGACCTAACATTTCTTCTTCCAAATCTTGTAGTAATACCGATGCTCCAGAAAGTCAGGCCACAGATATTCTGCTGTTGTGCGTCCTCCCTGCAAAGAAGTGGAGCTGTGCATCCACCAGTCTAAGAAGTGTGTGGTGCTGTAGTATTTGGAGTTAATCAGAAAAGCTAAATGGAAAAACGACTTCAGAGAATTATCACCATAACCCCCCACAGCAACAAATTATTTTGTGATTCTGAGGGTATATTTAAACAAGGATATTAAAACTAGTTCCCAAGGAGCCAGCCCTATAGTAGAGCAGAAATTGCATATTACCTTCCTGCACAAACTTGCCTAACATTGTGGGAAGGACCAAAGGGAAGTTTCGGTGTTGTTGCCTATGTTAACGAGGCCAAGAGGTCCACACTGGGATAAGGAAGTCCAGTGAACCAGCCTGTGTGCAGCGTGGGAAAAGGGACATGTGTGTGGTCCCCTGAAGTGGCTTAGGGGTCACTTACCAGTGCACCTGAGTTTCCTGTCTGTATAATGCAGGAATTGGGGCTGTCCAATGTGATGTTTTCTCCTTTTTATGACATGGCTCAGGGCAGTCCTTCTAAGACTCCTGACCAAGGTATGGGCCCTTCAGGCAGATTGGGTCCAAAGGGAGGATCTCTGCAGCGACCCTGACCACGGGTCCAGAGCGAGGATCATGGCAGCCTGGAGGGATGGGGGGATGGTAGGACAGTGGCCTTGAAAAGGCAAATTCCAGGATCCCAGGCACCTGGTAGTTCCATTTTAGATATTGAATTCACATTTCAAATACTGGCCAGGGAGCTTCCACCAGGGCTGCAAGCAACCTCAGCAATAGCCAGGCTGGTGAGCCCCACCCCTACCTGAGTACTGGCCTCAAGGGATGCAGCCCAACCACACTGCGCATACTCTGGGGGGTGGTCAGGGCATGGAGAATGGGCGTGGTATAGAGAAGAGGGTTGGATGGAGAATCAGAGGCGTGGAGCCCAGGGCCCGAGAGACAAGGCACGAGTTGGGGCCACGAGCTGTGCAGGCTGGGAGCTTTTCTCTCTTAACCGCTCCCAGCTGGCAACCCGTAGGGCTGCAGGACTAGAACTCCCAGGAGGCTCTGGGCACGAGGCCGTGCCTAGCTCTGGGGGGAGGAACAGGGCAATGTGAGCTTGGCCGAGGGCCAAACCCCCTTTGAATCAGGACTCTGGCCCTGCACCCGCTCCAACAGGACTGAGTCCCGGAGGGAATGTGACAGGACGAGAGGGACCAGGGAGTTAGGAGGGTGTGGTGGCTGCATGGGCAGCCGCGGGCCTGCAACGTGCAACTGCTTTTGTCCAAAATTGAAGCTGGACTGGCGCCTCTTCCCCACCACCTCCCTCCGTTGCTTGATTCCTCCTCCCACCTGCATGCCTGTGGGTCTTTCCACAGCCTCCTACCTAGTCCAAGGCCAGGTGCTTCTCTAAAGTGCTTATGGGAACTGGTTTGACATCCCAGAAACTTTCCAGTTTGCCTGCTGCCCTCTGCCATCTCCAGCCAAAGTGCCATCATTTCATCAGCTTTGGGGAGACATTCGCCCTTGTGGCCCCTCTTGCAAGCACAACTTAAGAGTTTGCAGGGTGGTAGCATTGGCTGTTGCTTGCCTTTTTCACAGGTGTGGAAGTTGAGGCATCCTCGGGGTTAATCATTGGTTTCCCCAGGATCTGCTAAGAGCAAAGGGGAACAACACAATTCCCAGGCAAGTATCTAGTAAGCCGTTTTCACTAACCCATTCCAGTGCAGAGGCCTCCCAAACAGCATCCTTAAGATGAGAATAGCTTAAGCATTTTGCCCTTTAGATTGATCACCTAATCTCAGCTCAGGCCTGAGTGGCCAGTCTCTCAGGGACATGAGTGATGACTCTGATCCTTCAGGAAGAGACCGGTGGTCCAGCTTTGGGAGAGGCGTGTTCATGGTAGACAGCACCTGGGCAGCATTTGAAACCCGTCAGCTTTAACATCTCTGCTTGGGATTCTGGCAAGTTTCCAGGATAAACATGCCCAGGAATAGTCAAATGTACCGTATTCTTTAAAAATTGATTAGAGTAGTGAAAGGAACAGAGCATAAAATATCCTGATTATTTGCAAAAGATGAAATGCAAGCAAGACCTTCTTGTTAATTTTTTTCTCCTCATTCTCTTGGCTGTACTATACGCTTGAATGCAGAAACAAAAAATTTGAATTGCCAAGTTATCTTTTCCTGAGATTGGTAAATTAACTTAAAAGTCTTATTGAAACCTGTGGAGGAATGGTTAGCAGCTTTCATGATTCATGTCCTCCCTAAAAACCTGGGTGCTGATCTACATGAAAAAAAGTCCTTGTTTATATTACACACCCCAATAGGTTACATTTCCGATTCCTGAATGTGGGATGTCATCAAAACAACTGAAAAAAGCTGGTCATGGAAACTGGACCCTGTCACTATGTGAAGAATTTACCTCTTTATGAATTAATGACTCGAATTCTTTAACATTTTTGTAAAGAACAGACGAGAAACTCTGCAGTGTCTCTGAGTGTGGCAAGACGGGGAATTCTCCTTAGACCACATCCTCGAGTTCTTCTCTCGTGTTCAATAGACCCGGGTGATAGTCCGTGTGGTCAGGTGCAGCGCCGCTCCCCCAGCCCCCAGTGTTCCATCCTACTCTGGCCTGTGACCTCTTCAGGGGGTTCTGATGACACTCATCCACAAGGGTTGGAAGGAGACATTGTAACATGAGGATATTCATCATCTTAAAACAACGATTAATGGAGAAGAAAGTCTCGGGTTCTGTGTGCTCCGATGCAACTGCTGTTGGGGTGTGGCTTCAGTGACCACTGTGCTCCCAGCAGTCCCCACAATGGCTGTCTCAGACATTTGATCTCCTGGTGCAACCACAGCAGCTGTTGACAGAGCTGAGCGCTCGTGGTTCAGTGTCTTCCGTCAGATTTTGTGGCTCTGACCCTTCTATGCTCACCCCCTTCCCATTCCTATCTGCTGAGTTGATTGCTTTGTAGTTGTTTCCTAGGAGCCACTGTGTGTAACTGGATTTCACAGTGTCTTTAGAGACCCATCTTCACTACACGAGTCACTGTACAACAGTGACTTATCCTGGTGTAGCCCGTGTTCATCATCTCCAGTGGAGCTGTGAAGAACCCTGCTTACTAGTACCCTGTCTCATTCTCATGCTGCTGGGGCTGCTTATGAAGTTGAGCATCCCGTCTTTGGTCTCATTGCCATTATTCTTTTCATCGATTATTTTGAAGTCGGATATGACTTTGTTAATAATGTGGACACTTGCTGTCACAGGAACTTTTATGTAACTTCCCCAACAGCTCTGTGAAGTAGTCCTGTGATCCCCATTTTACAGGGGGGGACACTGAAGCTCAGAGAGATGGAGTAGCTTCCTTCACGTCACACAATTTCTCGGTATATTTTGTGTCTCCACCTGGAGCTCCGCTTCTCAGGTGAGTGCACTTAGGTGGTGTTCCACTTTATGCCTCTCTGCCAGTCTCCCCAAAGGCACACGCCCCATCCTGAGTCCATTGTCTGCTTGATGGCAGTCACCCTGCACAAACAGTCTCCGGGCAGGGATTGGACTAGCGGGGCGTGGTCCTCCGGCTTACTCTGGGCAGGTACTAGGTTCATGGCGAGAGCTGGAGCAGTGGAAGATACTGACCGTCACTCACCTGGAAGGTTTGTTATGTAGAAATACTCCACTGACTTTTTGCAGGTGTCATGTCTTCTTTGTCTTCATTGCTCCTCTGGGCATTCTCCTACAGTCCATGCTGTGCAGTAACATAGAGTACAGAGACTGGTGAACATAATACTGTTGCCATGCACCAAATGGTCACATCACTCATTTTTCTAATTATGAAACAAATACACACTGTAAAAAAGTCAAATTACACTGATCTATGTAGAGTAAAGTGAAACATTCCCCTTTCATCCCCTTCCCTGCAAACTCACTCTCCTACTCAGAAGAAACTATTGTTAAGAGGTTGTGGCTTATTCTTCTGGAAATTTCTTATGAATTTATAAATACACAAAATTTTTTTTAAACATAAATTACATAACTACATCGTTTGCAATTTGCTGTTTCCTAAACCATATATCATAGACCTCTCTCCTTATCAGTGCACATCACTCTAACTTACCTTTTTAGAAGTTTTAGAGGTATTCCAAAGAATAGGAATACCATGATCTGTTTATATCTTCTTTGAAGCAAAGGGATTACATCCAGTTTCACTATTATACATAATGCTGCTATAAGATCCTTGTATGGAATTTATTACACTGCTTTCAACTGCTCAATATGCTTTGTTTCCTTTTAGTCAGAGACTATGATATATTTTTAACACTTTTACGGGAATTATTTTATAGGGAAATTAATTTTATCACTGAATAACGACATTTATGCGGAAGCTGGACTTCAAGGTCATCCATCTCAGTATTCTGGAGAAAAATAATGAAACTTAGAAGGTATTATGCTTGCTCCATCACATTCTAACAAGTCATGTTAACAATGTGAGTTGAATCTTTGAATAGCCTCTACTTTCTCTGTTCAGATGAACGATGACTTTTTCTTGTCTAGAAAACTTCTGACTCCAAGAGCTCTCAGTTGGGTTTCAGAGAGGGTAAGATATTGGTGTTGTATCCATTTCTCTTCAGCTGTAGGCTGCGTCTTCTAAAGATCATAGAATTGATCATGGTCCAATCGATATATGTGATTTGGTTCAAAAATTCAAAGTAATGAACTCAACATAGGACTCTATATCTTTTGTTCTTAATAAAGAATTTCCTTTGATATCCTTAAGTCTCTGTGATTACTAGTAAAAACTCACCTATGGGTGAAGAGATGTGGTTCTGCTGACAATGTCTGGCTTGAACATCCATAGTTAAGCCTGCCACATCTGTAGGTAGGTTAGACTTGACCTCTTGATGACCTCTGCCCTTGGTCTTTGACCTGGGAAAAATAAGAATTTAAAAAAGCTGCTGTTATTAGCACTCAATGCTAGAAACGCCCATTAAAGAGTGAGTTTGGTTTGGTAAACCAAAGGGAGTATAAGCAGAACAAAGTCACTAATATCTATAAAATTTCAAAAAATTTTAATTTTTAAAAATATAACTCTGTTTTTGCCACACTGCAAACTGTGTATATATGAATGACGTATCCCTCTGTCCATTTCTTAAGTTATTTCCATTGATTTGATGGATTTATCTTCAAACCCGGATTCCAAGTGTGAAAGGACATCTTGGTCCTTCAAAAAAAAGAAACCATTGAGATTTAATTTTCCTTTAGCTCGGCATCCCAAAGGTTTGAGGAATAAATGATCGTGTAATGATACAATGATTTTGAAATCTAATTGTTAATTAGAGGGGTGTAAGAGATGATCGAATGGTGGTTCATCACCATGGTCAAGGGTATTGTACACATGGACATGTAAACACGATTCAGGAAGCTGCTTCAGCACCGTGACATCACTGAGAACCACAGTGCAGGGGGATCTAGGCACAAAGCCGTCTGCCTCGATCTCCTGGGTTACATGTAGATCCAGGTGTCTTGACAGTGGCTTCAGAGAAGCTAACTTTTATCTATTTCTCCCCTTCCTTATCTCCAGTTTACCTCAAACACTCCTGACTACCATATTTTAAAGTAAGACCAATTATAGTTATCTATGTGAGATTCTTGTTTATTATTAGAGAGTGATAATCAAGGATACCATCAAATATCATTTAATTGACCTAATTAAATTTGTTGTACCTTATAATTGATTAGAACACTACGTTTAGTTGAGTGTTTGATATTCACCAAGTGTGTTAATCTGCTTACAACTGCCATGTGCCTGACTCCTCGTAGAAGTGTATCTTTGGCCCATCACAAGATTTTAATGACTCAAATCATCATAAATTAAGATAATGTACTGTCTTTTGGATGATAGGGAGGCATATGGGTCCATTTTGGAAATATGCCCATCTGTCTTTGCTGCCCATGGGAAGTTGCTGGTTACTAGGTCTCCAGGTGGTTTGCACAAGCCCTAGGTCTGTAATAGCTTGGTGCCTCTCCTTCTACTTGGGGTAGAAATAAAAGAGATCAGAGAGACTTATTAAAGTTTTGGTTGCATGAAGCCTTCTATGAAGACCATCCATGCATATTGTTCTGGATAGCTCTCTGTTCCTAAGACTGCTAGTTACTTAAAGGGCTTGTCGGGAACTGTGAAAGGTCTGATATTTTACCTTTCCTGCAAGCTAATAAGTTAGCCTACAATGGTTTTACAGATGCTGGCAAAAGACAGGAGACCCATGGGTCAGAGACAAAGGACTTAATGACACAGCAACAGCAGTGGCCAGAGTATCAGCATTGGCACTGGTTCACTAAATCCCACTTCCTACAGGGTGATACACAGTGGGCCAGGTGACATGCAGAGGGTTGCAAGATCTCAGAGCCTAAGGAATTCAAATCTTTGATAACGGGCAGGATGTCTGCTAACCTTTGCCCTGGGGGGGTGTTATTTTTATTATACTGGGCAGTAAGCAAGCCTACCCTTTGCTCCAAAGGAGGCCACTATTTCTATCTTCCAAGCCTCCCAGCTCTACACACATCCTTGAAAAGATAACCTGGTCTTACTGGCTTTCAAAGATAAACTTGAATGAGACTTGATCATCATTCAGTTCTTCTGTTTCCTTTATTGAGATTGTGCAAATATGCTCTTTTCTCTGTAAAGTTCATTAACTTTATTCATAAATAAGGGATGTTTTTGGTTTTATTTATTAAGTTGAATTTGTCTTATTAGAGGAAATGATGATACTGTTATGGGTTGGATCTGAAAGTATGCTTTTCCAGGAAAAATGGGAAAGAAGATCAGTGCTCACAGAACTTTGCCACAAGGAGCTGACAGCAACTTAAATTATTTTAATTTGAATAGTGTTTTGTACATCTTTCTTCCATTTACTTCATCCTCTCTGCTTCCTGTAACTCTCATATGGGAATGGGGCACTTTCAGGGATTCACTGAACTCATTTACAATATTCAAATGGTTTTGTTTTTTGTGTTTTTTTTATTGAGGTAAAGTTGACATACAATATTATATCAGTTTAGGGGTACAACGTAATGATTCAATGTTTGAGTATATATTGAAACGATCACCACAATAAGTCCAGTTAACATCCGTCCCCATACATAGTTACAAATGTTTTTGTCTTGTGATGAGGACATGGCATATTTCAAGGTGCAGAAGACTCAACGATGGTGTCATACTTTTCTATATACAGCTTGATGAATTTGGACATAAGTATACACCCTTGAGACTGTCACCACCATCAAGGCCACAAACATATCCATCACCTTCCAAAGTTTTCTCTCACCTCCTTTATTACTATCATTCTGTGGTAAGAACTCTTAGTATCTACTCTGGTAGCAAATGTGACGTATGCAATAGAGTTTTGTTAGCTGAAGGCACTACGCCACATCCTACATCTCCAGAACTTATTTATCTTGATAACTGAAACTTTGTATCCTTTGACAATCAGCTCCCCATTTCTCCATCTCCCCAGCCCCTGTCAACCACCATTCTAACCTCTGCTTGTATGAATTTCACAATTTTAGATTCCACATATAAGTATTTGTCTTTCTCTGTCTACCTTATTTCACTTAGCATAATATCTTCTAGGTCCCTCATGTTGTCAAAAATGGCAGTAATTCCTTCTTTTCTCAAGGTTGAAGAATATTCCATTTCTTTATCCATTCATCATCAGCGACGTTTAGGTTACTTCCATATCTTCGCTATTGTGAATTAGCTGCAAGGAACATTAGAGTACAGGTATCTTTTTGAGACCCTGATTTCAATTCCTGTGTGTATATACCAGAAGTGGGATTGCTGGATCATATGCTAGTTTTCTTTTTTGGAGGAACCTCCATACTGTTTTTCATAATGGCTGTACTAGTTTACATTCCCATAAGGGTTCCTTTTATTTACATCTTCACCAATATTCGTCATTTTTAGTTTTTCTGATAATCGCCATCTTAACAGGTGTGAAGTGATAGCTCATTGTGGTTTTGATTCGTATTCCCTGATGATTAGCGATGCCAAACACCTTTTCATAGACCTATTGGCCACTTGTATGTCTTCATTGGAAAAAGTCTATTGTGGTCCCTTGCCCATTTTATAAATTGATTTGTCTTTTTGTTATTGAGCCAACACAAAAAAAGGAGAACAAAATTTCCAGGCATTATGGATGCTTCCCAGTTGATGCAGATGGTTTTGTGTTTACAGTGGTACCAAAAGATCATGTTTCGTGTTTTTTCTTCGGCTTGTTATAAGACCCGCAGTAGCTGCAGCATGGCAGATAATCGGGATCTTCTGGGTTTGGAGGTTTACAAAATAAATGGGTGGTAAGGATTTTTTTATTTTTCCAAGGAAGTTATTGTGATCATTGTCCATGGAATCCAGGATTAGATAGGTGGAGGAGAAAATTAAGGTCAGGAATGGTGATCTGGCATTACTTCTGATCTTGAGGGACAGGTATTTACTGCATGAGTGTTTGAATAAAAATATTAGAGATCAGGAATTTGTGGTGGGTGACTATGTTTTCTGAATTATTTACTTTTGAACACAACCACTTGGATTATGTGAACATCTGGGATATGGGAGTAAGTCGTTAGCAGGGGGTGGTTGATAATATCACTATTGATTTAACCTCTATGAACACCAAGTGGTCAATGGATTAAGCAAATGAGTAGACAGAAAACACAGAAATGGTAAAAATTGGGATTTAGTAAAGGACTGGGGACTGACTGTCCTGAGGGGGAGTGCCAGGACTTGTGCGGTTGAGAGTGACAAGGACAAGAAGAGAATAGAATCACACTCAAACAAGGAGGGGGTGTTAACAGGATGGAGGGGGAGAAATTATCTGGAGCAGCTTTGAGTTTTGACCTTGAGCTTTCTGTTCTTGATGCAAATCTGCCTGATGACATCCTGGGACACAGGTCAGATCTATCCCCAGGGGATCGAGGGAGGGTAGAAGTACAAAACAGCCAGGATAATTGTCCTAAAAAGGCAGGCTTCCTTTATCATTTGACCCACTTTCATGATTGGTTTATCTAGGGTAAGAGGAAAAGAAAGATGATAAGAAGGATGATAGTCACGTCTTCGCAGACGTGGTGAACACAGAAGGAGCAGCAGGGGCCTGGCTTCCTGAGGACAGGTTTAGGCTGAGGGCTAAACCCACCGCAACAGCCTGGAAGAAGCTACATCCAGCAGGATAGACGAGCACGGAAGCCAGAGACCTGCTGATGGCACCAGCTCGGCAACTCCTCCTGGAACAGCCCAGCCAACACCACTGTGTCCCATGACCAGGGCCTCCTGCCCAAAAATGGCACCCTGTTGCCCATGGGCTGAACAGATCCCTCTGCTTGTTAACCTGGACAAGATAGATGGGAATGTTTCAGAGAAAGTTCAAGTGAGAAACTATCAAAACCACAGCCCACTCAGTCCCCCTGCCACGCACTCCTCTCCTCTCTTTCCAGACCCACAGCCTCCACTCTGTCTTGGTCATCAGTTCTCTGCTCAAGGACTCGTCTTGGCTATAGAGCTCCTTAAGTTTTTCAGAGCTTTACCTGAGGGGAGGGGAAAGAGGGAAGGATAAATTTAGGGATAATGTGAGGAGTCTGAGTGCAAATCCCTTTTCTTTGACAACCCAAGAGATTCAACCTGCCTGGAGGAGTGTTCTCACTGGGCTCCTCTGAGCGCTAAGGTCTCATGGGACTGAGAGGGGACTCTCCTGTTGGTCACTGGGGTCTCCACTCCCCAGCTCTACAGAGCAGCTCTGTTTTGACCACTATGAGTTTCAACTGACCATAGAGTTCTGTTGCTATAAACACTTGAAAATCTCCAATGTGGCTCAACCCAGTACCTGACATTTAGGGAAACTGAGTCCTGAAGCAGAACTGGTTCACTAAGGACACCAGGAGACTTAGAGACCAACTGCCGATGCCCAGGCCCTGTCCCCAGCATTTGCTGCCTCCCAGGAGTTCCCAGCTGACTGAGGTGCCAATGGCAGTCATACAGGAGATCCCCCATCCATCCTGGTCCTCCTATGGAGAGAGGCTTACCCACGGGGAATCTTCCCCCGATGTGTTCTTCAGGTGGCTTGTGGAAGTTTTCTGCAGAGCAGAGATGACAGTGCAGGGCGAGGAGAAGTTCTTCCAGATCTCGCACTCTTGGGGAAGGGAAAAGAATGAGGTGTGAGGTTGGGCACTGGAGCCCCGCTTGCTCTAGTTTCAGTCCCTTCTATTTAAATCTCCCCTCCTGGATGAGACAGATGCTCAGGGAGCCCCAGAAGGACATTTAGGACTCAGAGAGTAACACTCACAAGGAGGAGGAGTTTAGCTCAACCCAGGGAATTAGACAGGTAGGAAGTGAGCATCCTCCCACTGGGACCTGGAGTCAAGGTCAGTGGGCCCCTGGCAGGAAGGGCCTGGGGACTTGCAGGAGCTTAGACCACACACTGCAATCCTGGGAGCTGATAAAGGTGGAGAGGCAGTTCCCAAGTCTCCAGAGAGGGGCTCCACTGGGCCTCCCACGGCGCGCCTGGGCCACCTGGACCCAGTGCTCTACCACCCTCGCCCTGTCCTGGGCTGTCATGCTCACGTCCCTGAGGCAGGTGGTGATGACGAGGCTGGCCACCCTTCTGAACTGGTCGATGGTGGCCTGGATGGTGGGTGTCTAGTGCTCACTGCCAGGCTTGTTCTTCTTTTGCCAGGTGGATCCCAGGCACTGAGAGGGCACCACCTTCCAGAAGAGCTCCTGGGGAACAGGGGGAATGTCATCCAGCCCTGCCACAGGCCACCTCTGTGTCCACAGCCCCTAAAGTCCGACACAGGTGTCACAGTTTAGAGCTGGAGCTCAGGAAGCTCAGGATGTGGCCTGAGCCTTGTGAGAGTCCCTGGGTTTTCTTCTCTGTCCACCGAGGGTGCCCAGCACAGGATGACCCAGGACCCAATCCCGGAAGGGAAGGGAGAGGGGCATTTGCACCCAGCCCATCCTGGCTAACTCCAAGCTCCAGATGGTGGCTCAACTCTGCTCATGTCAAGGAGGCATCTTCCACCACCTTGATCTCCTCTCTAATCCCACTCCCCATTCTGATGCACATTCCCCCATGGCAGCTACAACCACTGGCCTTGTCTGTCTCCCTTGTAGTGAAGCACACATCAGGTGTCAAGTCCTGAGGCTGTTGAGCCTCCTGAGGAGACGGCAGGGCCACCGTAGACCTGGCTGCACACAGTGAGTTCCCCTCCACCACTGATGGGCCAGGCCCTGTCCAGCTTTCCATCTCTTCTACCTCATGGAGCTGGCACAGCCACTCTGTGCAGCAGGTCCTGTTAGTGTCCACCTCTACGATCTGCAGGTGGACAGCAAAGGCTTGGGGGTTCCGGAAGTTGCCCAGGTCATATGGTTGGTAAGGGGTGGAGCTGGGATTTGGGCCCAGATCATGGGAGTCTGGATCAGGTCTGGGACAACGATGGCAGAGGGAAGGCCTGTTCCACCCCGCCCTGAGAGCCCAGCTGCTCACCGCATCCATCACGGTCAACCGCTCTACCACCTGCTTAGGAGAGAAGGCCGTGAGGTTGGGCTTCTTCTCACGCTCCTTAACAGCCACAGGTGGAGACAGACTTCCCACTAGAAATGATGGTCCAGGTGACTCCAGCTCAGCAGCTCCCACTCCTGCTGGAGCCGATGTTGGCCCTTGCTCCAGCTCCAACACTGCTGATGGAGGGGACGCTGGCTCCAACGCTAGAAGGGGTGATGTCAACGGAGCTGTAGCCAGCTCTACCTCCACCACTGCCCACTGCTCTGCTTCTGCCACTGGCTAGAGCTCTGCAGCTGGCGCTACAGTGGGATAAAGAGAAAGATTCACCCACATAGCTGACTGTCCATGTGTCCCTCTAAACACAGGAAAGATCCCACTTCCCTTCCAGGAATATGCAGCCTGCAGTCCCCCTTACCCTCTGCCTCTGCCTCAGTGACCTCCAGAAGCTCACACCAGGCAAAGGTAAGAGGGTCATGGTAGCTCAGCTCCGAACCAGGCAAGGTTACCTGCATGTACATCCCCTTTAGCTTGAAAAAGGGACAGCCCCAGTCTGGTCATGCCCTAGTTCTGCTCCAACCTGGTTATCTCAAGGTCCTGAGTGTGGAGACCCTCTGGTCCTGCTCTCATCTCAGAGCAGCACTGGATGGTGTTTGTGGCCTCAGGCACCTTCCCCTTGCCTAGTGAGTTGGTGAAATTGAAACCATTGGGCAGCTCCTCGATGACCTTCTGATTGGAGTTCTGCAATGACTGCTCTGGAGCTGGGCCAGAAGGAATCAGGGGCTGCCTGCACACTGCCACTGGGGTCAACCCCCAAGAGAAAGTCTGCTCCTCAGTTCAGGCACAGAGGGACATCCCTGCAAAGAACTGTGGTCAGGCAGGAAAAGAGATGAAACCTCTATGGCTCAGTAACTTAAGAGTAGAGGAGCTCACCTTCTCATGCTGCCAGCCATGACCTGGGCTATGAACATGACAGGCCCACCATGCTTCCGACACCTAACAACCAGCTCCTGCCCAAGAATGGCCTACCCCTCATACCTTGCCTTCTCCCCTCCACACAAACACACACAGACACACACACACACGATGAAGTGTAAGGGGTGTGGGGCTGATCAGGTGGGATCACAGTTGTGTCCTGGCCTGCACTAGCCTTTCCTGGGCTGCCCCGTGTTACCCTTCACTGCCTCCTGCCAGATGTCCAGAGGCGTCGGGGATGAGGGCTGAGCCAACGTCGGCAACGACCAAAAAGTTTCTCTTTCTGGGTTTTTTTTGAGCCTAGATCCTCCAAAAGTTGGGATACAACAACAAAATATTTTTGCCTGTTGACTGTCTCCAGTCAAGTGAGCTGGATGGGGGGCTGTGAGTGCCTGGTTACCAGAGTTCTAAGATCTGTTGAGGTTTATGACCAAGGAAGTGAGGTCATTTTTCAAGATTCCTTTACCTGGGCCCCTTCCCTCAATCAGACTTGTCCAGAGCTGCCCCCTGTGCCCTGGCTGCTAACCCTCCTCCCCCATGTCATCTCCTGAACTGTACACAAGGAGCCTACACAGCCCTAGCCACAGCTCCCTGGAAACCTAAGTCGGGTCTTAGCTTTGAGGAGACAGAGACGAATGCAGACCTCCTTTTTCTTACCAGTTCTTCATCCTGAGAAAGTCCCTGTACCTCTCAGGTCCTCCTCAGTCTCTAAACCTGCACCATGGGGATCAGGCTAGAATCTACTTCCTAGGGATGTCACCCGGTGTATATGACATAATATCTATTACCCCTGTGGGCTGGTGTCACATGTACGTAAGGCACAAACTTAGAGATGGAAGAATAACAAGAAGGGGTGACAGGTAGCACAGAACACCACTCAAAACAGGCCTGGGTTCTAGCAATGTGATATTGGAACAGTCGCTTCCAACTTGGCCTCATTTCCAGGTCAGCATCATGAGGGGGTTGAAACTAATGGAAATTTAGATACTGCCATCCTGTGGCATAAAACCATTCAATTGTTTCCTGTTTAATGGAGAATGTGACCCAAGTGTCTCATCTTCGCCTACGAGGTGGGCAATCTCCACAGTGGTACCCAGTAAGCCCCACCCATGGTATAGCCATCCCAGTGGAACCACTAAGTAGTTAGTAACTGGCTTCTTAACATAATAACAGCCAAAGTGATGGGATGTCTTGTCTAAATTTTAACTAAAAAAGTCTCTCACTTCCTCTTACTCCCTCTTTCATGTTCCATCTCTGCCTCTCTCTCTCTCTCTCTCTCACTCTGTCGAATCCCTGTAACTGAGGAATCAAATACCAGTGTTTTTGGGCTGCCCAATGTGGACTCCTAGAGAGGAGAGAAGCACGAGATTGCCCAGGCCAACAGACAGAAAGAAACTCAGGCTCTCAGTCCAAACTGAACCCTGAAAGCTGAGAGTGAACTTGGGGGCCAGTCCTCCCCAAGTTGAGCCTCAGTTGCAGGCCACACAGGGGGGTGATTAGGTAAGAGGGAAGAAAGGACTGTGGGAGCTTTCTGCCTGATCCACCTGGAAAGGTGAGGGCGAGAACAGTGTCATGTGACACTGAGTCCTCAGGAGAACCTGTGAGGTAGCTGGAATTCTCACACCTTCCAGATGAGGAAACAGGCTCGGGGAGGCCTGGCCCAAAGCCCAAGCTCACACCCAGAGTGAGAGTTGGAGCTTGGCTTGTTCTAGGATCACAACACCTTGGAGGATGGAGTGCTATTGGTACCAGATGCCTGGAGTCAGATGTCCACGGTCAGAGGACAGTGGTGTTGGAGAGAAATGGGGTGAGGGGACTATGGCCTTACTGACACTCACATTGACCCTGGCAGCAGAGGCCCTCCACGTTTGCCCCCCCACAGATCAGCCCCCAGAGAGTGCAGGAGAAGCAGCAGCAGCAGCAGGTGAGTGTGCCTGTGGGGGAGGGGCTCTACCCTCCCAGCTGGAGGCCCTCAAATCAAGAGAGGAGGCCCCTTCCTCTTGGTGCCACAGTGCCTGAATCCCCCAGTAGAAGTGACCGGGAGGAGGGCCTGGAAGAGCTGGTGCAGGATGGGTTTGTTGTGGGGAGGGCCAGGGACCGCACACCCTGTGATTTGCCAGAAGCCGGCCCTGGGAAGTGAGGAGGAGGAGTGTGGTTTTCTTGGGCTGTGAAAGGAGGAGGAGTTGAGGGGAGGCTGCTAAGGGTCTTGGCTGCCTCCCGTGGGAACCCTGAGGTGGGCCAGGAGGCTGAGGGTGAGGACTTTTCAGGGGAGGGTCTGCAGGGGGCCGACTTGAGAGCAAGGACTCATCCCACCCACACCCCGATGTCACAAAGTGTCGTCCCATATCTTGGCACTTTCCTTGGTCACCTGCTGATGCTGCACCTGTTGATGGGTGATAATCTCGAGATGGGCGCACCTGAGGACCAGGCAGGGAGGACCAGGATCCTGAGCCTTGGGATGGGGAGCCCCCGAACTGAGCTCTGAGCTCTCAGCACTTGGCACATCTCCTGTCATAAGAGCCTCTCAGCCACCCCTGGGAGCTGGGGCATGAGGCCCATCTTAGGGATGAGTGAACAGAGGCTCCACCTGAGACACCCATTCCAGTTCCTCAGGCTGGGGAAGCTCAGAGCTGCCTGACGGCACAGCTGCTTGAGGTTTTATCTGAGCTGAACGCAGCCTCTCCCTCCCACGCTGCCCATGGAGGGAGAGAGATGTCAGACCCCTCCAAGTCAGGCAGCACATAGGTGGCTGAGCAGTCCCCTCTGCCTGAGGCCTCAGCCTCCAAGTCTGTCATCAGAGAGGGTTGTGCTGCCAGGTCCCTTAGCCTCTCCCCCATGTCCTGCTTCTCTGGAGCCCAGATCCCGGCCTAGGTCCAAGTCCTGTTTTCTGTGCATGCCCGGCCCCCTCTGGGGACCTGGCAATAGTGCAACATGAGAAGGGGTGGGCCTAGGGCTCTAGTCAGGCTAGAGGGCTCTGTCTGATGGACTCTGGCTCTCTGCCTTCCAGGGGAATGAGATCAACCTGAGAAGAGGACTGAAGTGAACAGCTGCCGCACTCCCTGCAGGGGAGGGGAAGGAGGAGGAAATCAGAGACCCTCTGGGCAGAACAGTCCCTGGCTCCACCCCCTGTATCTTACATTTAGTGGAAGAGTTTGATAACAGAGAAGTGGGAGACCCAACCAATTGGCGGGTGGGTTGAGGGGAGGATGGCATCAAGGAAAACTTCCTGGAGGAGGGGCTGATTATTCCCATTCTGTGAACAGGTAGAGCCTGGATGGAACTGGAGGGAAGGAGGGCTCCCAGGATTGTCCCCTGCCCCACTCCTCACCACCCACAAGGTCCATGAAGCATCCCCCACCCAGGCCCTATCTGCATCCTCTCCTTCCCTCTGGTCCCAGGAATACCCAGTCATGAGGGCGATCCTTCTGCTCCAGGTGGCCGCAAAGAATTACAACCTAGAGCCCGAGGAGCGATTTGGGGCCTGCTTCTAGGACATGGAGCTGCTCAACGAGAATGATAGGTGAGGCCGGGCAGGAGTTGGGTGAGGGCAGGGGTGGACGCTCCCTGTTGGCCTGTCCAGAGAGCCTGTCTCCGTGGCCCCCCACTCAGCCCCAGGTCTTATTGCATGGCGACCTCTGGGACTCCTAGACTCCAGCTGCTGGGCAGGCAGTGGGGAGACACCTGAGGTGTGTCTCCTGGTAGGCTTACAGGTGCCTTTCTGTCCTGGAGCTACAGCCTGTCCTGCCAGCTGGACCCCCCAGACCTAGTTGGCCAGCAGAATACTCAAGGATAAGAAGAACCCGCCATCATTAAGGTCAGGGGTGAGTGAGTGTCTGGGCCGTGGTGACTGACTCCCAGGGGTTCAGTAAAGCTTCGGGCTAAACGTGCCCTTGGGGAGTTGGACAGCTGGCACTGGGATCCCAGTTCCACTACTGAGCAGTCCTGTGACTGGGGTGACTCTCTTCAGCTTCCTGAGACTCCATTTCCTCCTCTGTGAAATAGGTGATACCAAATGGTCTCTTGCGTGGCAGGGACAAATGGGGTACTGGTGGCTGACAGCACTGAGCACAGAGTCTGGAGCACTCAGTGCAGTGGGGACAGGGTGGGGGCCATGATTCTGAGGGAGGCCCCCCAGGGTAACCCGACTCTTCTACTCAGTCCCCAGGTCCCAACACCGAGCCCTGTACCAGTGGCCGATCACAGCCCCATCCTCAGCAGCGGGGACACAGCTGAGAGGCTTTCGATGCACTGGGCCAGCTCCTCCCACCTGACGGGAAGGGGAGCATTGTAAGCTGATCTCTGAGGTCCCCTGAAACCCAAGAGAGAGGGGACGACCCCACCCCAGCTCCCTGATGTCTCTACCCCACCACCTATTCACCCATTGGGGAGGGACAGTAGTTATTTGTTGTAAATAATAAATGCCATATTTGAATATTATATTAAAGTCCTGTTCCCTTTAAAGCTGGGAGTTGTGGTGTGGTTCTGTCGCTTTCTGTAGGCATGTAAGTGAGACACTGAATCTCACATTTCTCCTTGAATCACGAACTCTTCTGGCTCGTCAGCTTATTGTCTGTGGGCGAAGGGAGAAGGGCCAGCCCCTTCCCTGCTTAGTGGGGACACTCCCAAGTCCCCATAATTCCAAAGATCAGTTCATTTCAGTATCATTCAGCTCCTCCAGGAGCAGACATGGCCCCCGCCCTTTCTCTTGGGATTTTAAGGTTGAAGGTACTTTCACAGGCAGAGCAACAACCACTGAAATGTGGGTGTCTTTAAAACAGCACTACCCAGGACAACGTCGTGCCACAGGCAGGGGCTGCCTTTCTCCATTCTTGAGGAACAGGGAACTTTTTCTGCTTCTCTTTTTGAGATTTCTTTTGACTAAATTTTAGGAACTTGTAGTTTTCTAGTTCAATCTCTGGAATTGCATCAGCTCTAAGTGATGAAAACAATGTAAAAAGATCAAAACGTGCACGTTGAGAGGACAAGGCCCAAGGAAGCTCATTTGCAAATGGACTAAAGGCAGGCAGGACCTCGCTCCTGAGGCCCCTCTAGGGGCTCCCTGTTCACCCCTGACGTGGATTTGAATCCTGCTGGGATCCTTGTCCAGGACTCTGAATTCCTTCTCCTGCTTGTTTTGTATCCAGGCGGAAAGATTTGTGACGCAGCTTTTAAGGCTACTGCTGGGTCTCGTTCCATAAACATGACTGCTCCCTGTGAACTAGGATTTTCAGCACCCCTGCCTTCCTTAAGCAATTCCCTTTAGGGCAGAAATTCCCCAGAAGGCCCCAAGCCTCCTTCCTCGATGGATCCCGGGTGAGCTCTACTTTGCCAGTATAAGGGACCATAATCCTTGTCAGTGAGTGACCTCACACTGTCCCTTGCTGTCCAAGGTGACTTCTGAGCCCGTGTCATTCTGAGGTCCATGGTCTTGGACAATCCTCCAGTTTACACACTAAGTGTTGGTGTTACCAACTCGTCCAAATGGGGCAATTGGGCCTGAGCCCATAAACTGTGTTGCCCCTGGGTTTTTGTGTTTTTGTCCCCAGTCCTGTGCTGTGGTTACATTACCACCACCTGCTGGGGTGTGAACACTGTTTGGAGCTTTCAAAGATGACGCACGACAGAGGTGTGGGGGGCTACAGCAGGGAATGCCACTGAACTGATGGTCCATGGACGTGCATGAACACAGCCTTACCAATTAAAATACTGAAATGCTTCCCATCTGGTGGTGAACAGACACTGCTCTGAGCTCGCACCGAGAACCCACCCCATGACTAGGAGCTTTCAAATGGTTACCAAGTGGCATTTTGAACCTCATCCCTTGGGAACACCCTGTAAGACAAGGACCAGATGAATCGCTTGGCATTTGTGAGTTATCCCCTCATTTCTGATGGCTGCAAGTGTCACCCAGACACACAGGCTGCACTCTGCCAGGGAAGCCTTCTCAGGACAACCAGAAGCTGAAAATGAATCCTGGTTCCCAGCATCCCAAGCCCTTCCTGACATGGCACAGCCACCCAGGAAAGTGATTTGGTAACGGAAAGACTGGGAAGGCTGTACTTTCCCTCCAAAGAGAAAGAGAAGAGCCAACAGTGAAAGCTTGATCCCTCAAATAGACAATTAAATCCCAAGAAGCAGTGGGTTCTTTCCGCATTATTGATGCTGAAAAGATCTCTTTTGATAATCGCACGATCCCCCAACTGCCATGTTCATCTCCATGAATCAAATTTCCAACACATATGGATCTAAAAAACTGAGGGAAATCTGGTATTTCCTTAGATGCAACTCTGAATTGGCATGCAACAGAGAACAGAAAAATGGAGACCAAGAAGTAAATATCTAATTTGAGAACATAGACACAAAAGTGTGTTTGAAATAATATTTTGGAGTCTATTGGAATATTATACAAAAAGAATAATCCATTTTTAGTAGGTTTTACTGTGACTGTGAGGGGAAAAACTGAATCATCCCGTGACATTGATAATTCGCTGCTGACTTTAAAGTACAAATAAATAATATACATAGTAAAGGAAAATGAGAGAACAGCATGAAAAAGGAAGATCTTTCTCTCCTCCCCTGAAACTCAACCTCTCACCTCAGAAAGAAACTGTTGTCTATATTTTCTATGTCTCGAAGCAGAGTTTAATAAAAGAAAAGTATCAATATATTTTAAAGTTTCAAGAGCTCAAAGCAAGGAAACATTAGGGACGCTGCCAAGAGACCACACTGAGGTGCCTGCTCCATTTCATCTGCTGTCAGGATGGCGTTCTTAGACCCTCACTTTCTCTGCCTTGCTAGCAAGTGTGTCCGCCATCAGTGCTATCACCAGTCTCGCTCCTGTGCTCTTCACTGCCCTTTCCTCCTTCCTGATACCTCCACAGTGGAGCTGTGGAATGCACAGATCAGTTCCTGGAATCATCTCTGCCAAATCTGAAGACCAGCAGGAGTGGGAATGGGACCTGGAATGGAGACCACCTGCGAGCACACCTGGCAGGGATTCACCTGTGTGACTAGGTGCAAGTTTTTACAACGTTTTGGCAAGATTGAAAGGACTTACGCGTTGTCATGCACTGCTGCAGGCCTGGAGTCCTTGCGGTCTCTCGGGCCAGCAGATCTGGTGGGGCTGGTCCAAGTTGTCCTCTCAGAGACCAGAAATTGCCAGGATGGGATGGGATTCTAGTAACTGGCCTCTTGAATATGTCACTGGACAACCTCAAAAGAATGGAAATGCTTAAACCAGGCTTTGGTTTGGACTGGTTCCCACAGTTACGCTGCTTCTTCTGTGAAGACGTGACTTATCATCCTTCTTTTCCTCTTACCCTATAAAAACAAACCATGAAACTGGGTCAAATGATAAAAGAGGCCTGCCTTTTTAGGACAATTATCCTGGCTGTTTTGTACTTCCACCCTCCCTCTACGCACTCGGGATATATCTGACCTGTGTCCTGGGATGTCATCAGGCAGACTTGCATCAAGAACAGAAAGCTCAAGGTCAAAACTCAAGGCTCCTCCAGATCATTTCCCCCTCCATCCTGTTAACACGCCCTCCTTGTTTGAGTGTTAGTCTATTCTCTTCTTTTCCTTGTCACTCTCAACCGCACAGGTCCTGGCATTCCCTCTCAGGACAGTCGGCCCCCAGTCCTTTACTAAATCCCAAATCTTACCATTTCTGTGTTTTCTGTCTACTCATTTGCTTAATCCATTGACCACTTTGTGTTCATAGAGGTTAAATCAATAGTGATGTTATCAACCACCCCGTTAACAACTTACTCCCATATCCTAGATGTTCACATAATCCAAATGGTTATGTTCAAAAGTAAATAACTCAGAAAACATATTCACCCATCACAGATGCCTGATCTCTAATATTTTTATTCAAACATTCATACAGTAGGTACCTGTCCCTCAAGATCAGTAGTAATGCCAGATCAACGATTCTCACCTTAATTTCCTCCTACACCTATCAATCCTGGATTCCATGGACTATGATCACAATAATTTCCTTGGAAAAATAAAAAATTCCTTACCACTCATTTATTTTGTAAACCTCCAAACCCAGAAGATCCCGATTATCTGCCGTGCCGCAGCTACTGCTGGTCTTATGACAAGCTGAAGAAAAAGCACGAAACACGATCTTTTTGTACCACTGTAAATACAAAGCCATCTGCATCAACTGGGAAGCACCCATAATGCCTGGAAATTTTGTTCTCTTTTTTTGTTTGGCTCAAAAACAAAAAGACAAATCAATTTAAAGAATGGGCAAGGGACCAGAGTAAAATTTTTCCAGTGAAGACATACAGGTGGCCAGAAGGTGTATGAAAAGTTGTTCAGCATCACAAATCAGGGAATGCAAATCAAAACCACAATGAGCTATCATTTCACACCTGTTATGATGGCGATTATCAAAAAAACTAAAGATGACAAATGTTGGTGAGGATGTGGAGAAAAGGAACCCTCGTGGGAATGTAAACTAGTACAGCCATTATGGAAAACAGTATGGAATTTCCTCCAAAAGTGAAAACTAGCTTATGATCCAGCAATCCCACTTCTGGTAGACACCCACAGGAATTGAAATCAGGGTCTCAAAGAGATATCTGCCCTCTAATGTTCATTGCAGCAAATTCACAATAGCCAAGATATGGAAGTAACCTAAACGTCACTGATGGATGAAGGGATAAAGAAATGGCATATTCTTCAACATTGAAAAAAGAAGGAATTGTTGCTATATTTGATAACATGAATGCACCTAAAAGACATTGTGCTAAGTGAAATAAGGCAGACAGAGAAAGGCAAATATTCCCTTATTTGTGGAAGCTAAAATAGTCAAACTCACACAAGCAGAGGTTAGAATGGTGGTTGCCAGGGGCTGGGGAGATGGAGAAATGGGGAGCTGATGTTCAAAGATACAAAGTTTCAGTTATCAAGATAAATAAGTTCTGGAAATCTAGGATACGACATAGTGCCTACAGCTAACAAAACTGTATTGTATACGTTACATTTGCTAATAGAGTAGATATTAAGAGTTCTTACAACAGAATAATAGTAATAAAGGAGGTGAGAGAAAACTTTGGGAGATGATGGATATGTTTGTGGCCTTGATGGTGGTGACAGTCTCAAGGGTGTATGCTTAAGTCCAAATTCATCAAGCTGTATATGGAAAAGTATGACATCATCGTTGATTCTTCTGCACCTTGAAATATGCCATGTCCTCATCACAAGAGAAAAAATTTGTAACTCTATATGGGGACGGATGTTAACTGGACTTATTGTGGTGATCATTTCAACATATATACAAACATTGAATCATTATGTCGTACCGCTGAAACTAATTTAATGTTGTATGTCAACTTTATCTCAATTAAAAAACCACGACAGACAAAACCATTTGAATACTGTATATGAGTTCAGTGAATCCCTGAAACTGCCCCATTTCAATATGGGAATTACAGGAAGCTGAGAGGATGATGTAAGATGGAAGAAAGTTGTACAAAACAGTATTCAAATTAAAATCATTTAAGTTGCTATCAGCTCCTTGTGGCAAAGTTCTGCGAGCACCGATCTACTTTCACATTTTTCCTGAAAAAACATACTTTCACATCCAACCCATAATAGTTTCATCATTTTCTCTAATAAGAAAATTTCAACTTAATAAGTAGAACCAAAAGCATCTCTTATGTATGAATAAAGTTAGTGAACTTTACAGAGAAAAGAACATATTTGCACAATCTCAATACAGGAAACAGAAGAACTGAATGATGATCAAGTCTCATTCAAGCTTATCTTTGAAAGCCAGTAAAACCAGGCTGTCTTTTCAAGGATGTGCGTAGAGCTGTCAGCCTTGGAAGATAGAAATAGTGGCCTCCTCTGGAGCAAAGGGCAGCCTTGCTTACTGCCCAGTATAATAAAAACAACACCCCCCGCCCCCAGGGCAAAGGTTAGCAGACATCCTGCCCGTTATCAAAGATTTGAGTTCCTTAGGCTCTGAGATCTTGCATCTCTCTGCATGTCACCTGGCCCACTGTGTATCACCCTGTAGGAAGTGAGATTTATTGAACTGGTGCAAATGCTGATACTCTGGCCACCGCTATTGTTGTGTCATTAAGTCCTTTGTCTCTGACGCATGGGTCTCTTGACTTTTGCCAGCACCTGTAAGACCATTGTAGGCTAACTTATTGGTTTGCAGGTAAGGTAAAACATCAGATCTTTCACGGTTTCTGACAAGCCCTTAAAATAACTAGTAGTCTTAGGAACAGAGAGCTATCCAGAACAATATGTATGGATGGTCTTCATAGAAGACTTCATGCAACCAAAACTTTAATAAGTCTCTCTGACCTCTTTTATTTCTACCCCAAGTAGAAGGAGAGGCACCAAGCTATTACAGACCTAGGGCTTGTGCAAGCCACCTGGAGACCTAGTGACAAGAAACTTCCCATGGGGAGAAAAGACAGATGGGCATATTTCCAAAATGGACCCATGTGCTTCCCGGTCATCAAAAAGAGAGTGCATTATCTTAATTTACGATGATTTGAGTCATTAAAATCTTGTGATGGGCCAATGATACACTTCTAAGAGGAGTGAGGCACATGGCAGTTGTAAGCAGATTAACGCACTTGGTGAATATCAAACTCTGAACCAACTTTAGTGTTCTAATCAATTAAAAGGTACAACAAATTTATTTAGGTAGATTAAATGATATTTAATGTTATGCCTGATTATTACTCTTCAATAATGAACAAGAAGCTCATGTAAATAACTATAATTGGCCTTACTTTAAAACATGGTAGTCAGGACTGTTTGAGATAAGCTGGAGAGAAGGAAGGGGAGAAATAGACAAAAGTTAGCTGCTCTGAAGCCACTGTCAAGACCTCTGGATCTACATGTAACCCAGGAGATCGAGGCAAAGGGCTGTGCCCCTAGATCCTCCTGCACTGTGGTTCTCAGCGATGTCACGGGGCTGAAGCAGCTTCCTGATTCGTGTTTACATGTCCATGTGTACAATACCCCTGACCATGGGGATGAACCACCATTCAATCATCCCTTACACTCCTCTAATTAACAATTAGATTTCAGAATCATTGTATCATTACATGATAATTTATTCCTCAAACCTGTAGGAAGCCGAGCTAAAAGCAAATCAAATATCAATGGCTTCTTTTCTTTGAAATACCAAGATGTTCTTTCACACTTGGAATCCTGATTAGAGGATAAATCCATCAAATCAATGGAAACAAGTTAAGAAATGGACAGAGGGATATTTCATTCATATATATACATTTTGCATTGTTGCAAAAATAGAGTTACATTTAAAAAATTTAGAACTTCTTGAAATTTCATAGATATTAAAGATTTTCTTCTGCTTATACTCCCTTTGGTTTACCAAATCAAACTCACTCTTTAATGGGCATTTCTAGCATTCAGTGCTAGTAACAACAGTTTTTTTAAATTCTTATTTTTCCCACGTCAAAGAACAAGGGCAGAGGTCATGGAGAGGTCAAGTCTAATCTACCTAGGGATGTGGCAGCCTTAACTATAGATGTTCAAGCCAGACATTGCCAGCAGAACCACATCTCTTCATCCACAGGTGAGTTTTTACTAGTAATCACAGAGACTTGAGGATATCAAAGGAAATTCTTCATTAAGAACCAAAGTTATAGGGCCGGCCCAGTTGCTTAGCAGTTAAGTGCGAGCACTCCACTGCTGGCAGCCCGGATTCGGATCCCGGGTGCGCACCGACGCACCGCTTCTCCGGCCGTGCTGAGGTCGCGTCCCACATACAGCAACTAGAAGGATGTGCAGCTATAACATACAACTATCTACTGGGGATTTTGGGGAAAAAATAAATAAATAAAAAAAAAACTTTAAAAATGAACCAAAGTTATAGATTCCTATCTTGGGTTCATTACTTTGAATTTTTGACCCAAATCATATATACAGATTGGACCATGTTCAATTCTATGATCTTTAGAAGATGCAGCCTACAGCTGAAAAGAAACAGATACAACACCAACATCTTATCCTCTCTGAAGCCCAACTGAGAGCCCCTGGAGTCAGAAGTTTTCAAGACAAGAAAATGTCATCCTTCTTCTGAACAAAGACTGTAGAGGCTATACTAACATTCAATTTTATTTATTTTGTTTTTTATTTTTGCTTTGTGAGGAAGATCGGCCCTGAGCTAACATCTGCCAATCCTCCTCTTTTTGCCGAGGAAGACTGGCCGTGGGCTAACATCCATGCCCATCTTCCTCCAATTTATATGGGACGTCGCCACAGCATGGCTTGACAAGCAGTGCGTCGGTGAGTGCCCGGGATCCGAACCCGCGAACCTGGGGCCGCCGCGAACCCCGGGCCGCCGCAGCGGAGCACGCGCACTTAACCGCTTGCGCCACCGGGCCAGCCCAAACATTCAACTTTAAATTGTTAACGTGACTTGTTAGAATGTGATGCAGCTAGCATAATATCTTCTAAGTTTCATGATTTTTCTCCACAATACTGAGATGGATGACCTTGAAGTCCAGTTTCCCCATAAATGTCTTGATTCAGAGATAAAATTAATTTCCCTATAAAATAATTCCCATAAAATTGTTAAAAATATATCATAGTCTCTGACTAAAAGGGAACAAAGCAAATTGAGCAGTTGAATAGCAGTGTAATAAATTCCATACAAGGATCTTACTGCAGCATTATGTATAATAGTGAAACTGGAAATAACCCCATCTCTATCAAAGAAGAAATAAACAGATCGTGGTATTCCTGTTCTTTGGAGTAGCTCTAAAACTTCTAAAAAGCTAAGTTAGAGGGACGTGCACTGATAAGGAGAGACGTCTATGATATATGTTTTGGGAAACAGCAAGCTGCAAAACGATGTAGTTATGTAATTTATTTATGTTAAAAAAATCTTTATGTGTATTTATAAATTCATAGGAAATGTCCAGAAGAATAAGCTGCCACCTCTTAACAATAGTTCCTTCTGAGTAGGGGAGTGAGTGTGCAGGGAAGGGGATGGAAGGGGAAGGTTTCACTTTACTCTACATAGATCTGTGTAATTTGCCTTTTTTTACAAAGTATGTAATTCTTTCATAATTAGAAAAATGAATGATGTGACCGTTTGGTGCAGGGCAACAGTATGATGTTCACCAGTCTCTGTACTGTATGTTACTGCACAGCATGGACTGTAGGAGAAAGCCCAGAGGAGCAATGAAGACAAAAAGACATGACACCTCTAAAAAGTCAGTGGAGTATTTCTACATAAGAAACCTTGCAGGTGAGTGATGGTCAGTATTTTCCACTGCTCCAGCTCTTGCAATAAACCTAGAATCTGCCCAGGTTAGGCCGGACGACCACGCCCTGCTAGTCCACTCCCCATCCAGGGCCTGTTTGTGCAGGGTGACTGCCAACTAGCAGACAATGGACTCAGGATGGACCATGTGCCTTTGGTGAGGCTGGCAGAGAGGGACAAAGTGGAACACCAGCTAAGTGCACACACCTGAGAGGCGGAGTTCCAGGCGGAGACTCAAAATGCACCAAGAAACTGTGTGAAGGAAGCTACTCGACCTCTCTGAGCCTCAGTGTCCCCCCTGTAAAATGGGAATCACAGGCATACTTCACAGAGCTGTTGGGGAAGATACATAGAAGTGCCTGTGACAGCCAGTGTCACATTATTAACAAAGTCGTATCCGACTTCAGAATAATCGATGAAAAGAATAATGTGATGAGACCAAAGACGAGATGCCCAGCTTCATAAGCAGCCCCAGCAGCATGAGAATGAGAGGAGCTCCGAGTAAGCAGGGTTCTTCACAGCTCCACTTTAGAGGACGAACATGGGCTACACCAGGATAAGTGGCTGTTGTACAGTGACTCGTGTAGTGAAGGTGGGTCCCTAAAGACACTGTGAAATCCAGTTACACACAGTGGCTCCTAGGAAACAACTACAAAGCAATCAATGCAGCAGTTAGGAATGGGAAGGGGCTGATCAGAGGAGGGTCAGAGCCACAAAATTGATGGAAGACACTTAACCATGGTGAGCGCCCAGCTCTGTCAACAGCTGCTGTGGTTGCACCAGGAGATCAAATGTCTGAGGCAGCCATTGTGGGGACTGCTGGGAGCACAGTGGTCACTGCAGCCACACCCCAACAGCAGTGCATCGGAGCACACAGACCCAGAGACTTTCCTCTCAATTAATTCTTGTTTCAAGATGAGGAATATCCTCACGTTACAATGTCTCCTTCCAACACTTGTGGACGAGTGTCATCAGAACCCCCTGAAGAGGTCACAGGCCAGAGTAGGATGGAACACTGGGGGCTGGGGAGCGGTGCTGCACCTGACCACACGGACTACCACCCGGGCCTGTTGAACACGAGAGAAGAACCCGAGGTTGCGGTCTAACGAGAATTCCGCGTCTTGCCACATTCAGAGACACTGCAGAGATTCTCATCCTTTCTTTACAAAAATGTTGAAGAATTCATGTGTCATTAATTCATAAAGAGGCAAATTCTTGACAAAGTGACAGGGTCTAGTTTCGATGACCAGCTTTTCCAGTTGTTTTGATAATATTACACATTCAGGAATCGGAAATGTAACCTATTGGGGTGTTTGATATAAACAAGGACTTGTTTTCATTTAAATCAACGCCCAGACTTGTAAGGATGACATAAATCAGAAAAACCGCTAATCATTCCTCCACAGGTTTCCATAAGACTTTTAAGTTAATTTACTAATCTCAGGAAAAGAGAATACGGCAATTCAAGTTTTTTGTTTCTGCATTCAAGCGTACAGTACAGCCAAGAGAATGAGCAGAAAAAAATTAACAAGAAAGTCTTGCTTGCATTTTATCTTTTGCAAATGAGCAGGATATTTTATGTTCTGTTCTTTTCACTGATGTAATCAATTTTTAAAGAATACGGTACATCTGACTATCCCAAGGTGTGTTTATCTGGGAAACTTGCCTGAATCCAAAACAGAGATGTTAAAGCTGATGGGTTTCAAATGCTGCCCAGGTGCTGTCTACCACGAACATCCCTCTCGCAAAGCTGGACCACCGGTCTCTTCCTGAGGGACCAGAATCACCACCCATGTCCCTGAGAGACTGGCCACTCAGGCCTGAGCTGAGATTAGGTGGTCAATCTAAAGGGCAAAATACTTAAGCTATTCTCATCTTAAGGATGTTGTTTCGGAGGCCTCTGCACTGGAATGGGTTGGTGAAAACGGTCTACTAGATACTTGCCTGGGAATTGATTTGTTCTCCTCTGCTCTTAGTGGATTGTGGGGAAACCAGTGAGTAACCCCACAGATGCCTCAACTTCCACATCTGCAAAAAAGGCAAGCAACAGCCAATGTTACCACCCTGCAAACTCTTCAGTTGGGCTTGCAAGAGGGGCCACAAGGGCGAATGTCTCCCAAAAGCTGATGAAATGATGGCACTTTGGCTGGAGAAGGCAGAGGGCAGCAGGCAAAGTGGAAAGTTTCTGGGATGTCAAACCAGTTCCCATAAGCACTTTAGAGAAGCACCTGGCCTTGGACTAGGTAGGAGGCTGTGGAAAGACCCACAGGCACACAGGGGGGAGGAGGAATCAAGCAACGGAGGGAGGCGATGGGGAAGAGGCATGAGTTCAGCTTCAATTTTGGACAAAAGCAGTTGCACACTGCAGGCCCGCAGCTGCCCATGCAGCTGCCACACCCTCCTAACTCCTTGGTCCCTCTCGTCCCGTCACATCCCTCCGGGACTCAGTCCAGTTGGAGCGGGTGCAGGACCAGAGTCCTGAGTCAACGGCGGTTTGGCCCTGAGGCAAGCCTTCACAGCCCTGCTCCTCCCCCCAGGGCTAGACACCGCCCCGTGCCCAGAGCATCTTGGGAGTTGTAGTCCTGCTGTCCTGCAAGCTCCCAGCAGGGAATGGTTAAGAGACAAAAGCACCAAGCATACACAGCTAGGGGACCCCACTCCCACCTGTCCCTCCACCCCTGGCCCACGCCCCTCTGCTTCTACACCCCACCTTCTACTCCGCCTCTTCTCTATACAATGTCATCTCTCCATGCCTTGCCAATCCCCCAAAGTTGTGCAGTGTGGTTGGGCTGCATCCTTTGAGGCCAGTACTCAGGTAGGGGTGGGGCTCACCAGCCTGGCTATTGCTGAGGTTGCTTGCAGCCCTGGTGGAAGCTCCCTGGCCAGTATTTGAAATGTAAATTCAATATCTAAAATGGAAATACCAGGTGCATGGGATCCTGGAATTTGCCTTTTCAAGGCCATCTGTCCTACCATCCCTTCCATCCATCCAGCCTGCCATGTTCCTCCCTCTGGACCTCGTGATCAGGGTCGCTGCAGAGATCCTCCCCTTGGAACCCACCCACCTTAAGGGCCCATACGCATCATAAAAACTCAAAGCCATGCCACTTGCCAAATTGAGGCAAAAATGGAACCACCCAGGGGGGCCACTCAAGGGTGAGGGCATTACTAGATACTTGGGAGTATTTAAATCCATCTGATGATATCATGAGTGAATGTGTTCCACTTTAAAACAAAACACTGCTGTTATTCTGAGATATTGAGTTAGGATCTTTTTGCAAATATGCCAGATTTAAAATGTTTATTGATGTATAACATGCGTATAGAAATATACGCAGATGTCATCCATGTGAACCTCAAAGAATTATTACAAAGTGAACACACTTGTGTGACCAAGAACTAGCACCAGCTTCACTCAGGCCCCGACAATCCCTTTCTCCCTCCTTCCTCCCCAAAGGTAGCTGACATCTTACCAGCGAACACTATATATCGAGTTTGTCTTCTTATACAAGTGTTTTATTACAGAACAATTTAAACAATATACACAATATACAAAACAGCATAGTAGCCTCGTCACCCAGCTTCAACAACTACTAATCATCTGCCATTTTTGTTTCTTCCACACTCCATCCCACTCCCACATCACTTTATTATTCTTTTAGTCCTTTGTGTGTGTGTGTGGGGGGGGTAAGAAGTACGCACACTGAAAGGCACAAATCTCAACCTTACATTTTTGGCAAATAAACATGCCCATATAACCTTCACCCCTTTAAGAACAGGATATTTCCATCACCCCCAGAAAACCCCTTCCTGTTCCTTCCTAGGCAATTTCATCCTTCCCCCGAGGCAACCGCTGTTCTGGTTTTTTTCAGCATAGGGTCATCTTGGCTGAAATCATCCCACGTGTCTTGTTTTCTGTCCAGCTTGCTTCCCTCGGCACGAGGTTGATGAGTCTCTCCCAGCATGTGTGTGTCAGCGTTTGCTCCTCGGCACGGCTGAGGGCGTTCTGCTCTGTGGATGCGCCGCAGTGGGCTCATCTCCTCCTGGGGACGTGCAGGTCATCTCCTGTGAACAGTCTTGTACAAACGTTTTTTGGTATGCTGTTTAATTCCTTTATTAGCATTTAAGTGACACAACTTTGCATTTTTTAGTGGTTGGTCCAGATTACAATATGCATCTTTAACATATCACAGCCTACCTAGACTTAATAGTTCACCAGTTTAATCAATGTAAAATATGGAAGACTTGCTACAGAACAGTTCCATTTACCTCTGTCTGTCCTTTGTGCTATTGTTATCATAAATTTTACATCTTCTCATGTTATAAATCCCACAATACAGTGTTATAATTTTTGCTTTCAATAGTCCTAGGTCTTTTAAAGTAATTAACATTAAAAATTATATATTTTGAGGCAGATGATTTGAGGCTCTGCAAATGTATTCTTTTTTTTTAATTTCACCCACAGTTTTTGCATTCATCAGTCAGCCTTACCCACAATAATTATTACTGTGGTGTTCTAGTGGTGATTCTCTATTTCATGCTATCCAGCCACATTTATTATTTGGAATTCTGTGAGGAAGATTCCCTCCCTCCTTCTCCCGTCCTTCTTCCTTTCTTTCTCTTATTCTTTTTTATGCCTCTTTCTTTCTTCCTTTCTTATTTAATCTATTTTATGTCAGTATAGACTCATGGATATTTATTTTATTCTCTGTGTAATAATCCAATGTTACCATTATTTATTATGTTGCTCACAGTTTTCCAGCTTGAGCCATTGAGAAGTCTTTCAGATTGATTCCTTTTGACACATCTCATCATTTGCTGTGTTTTATTTAAAGCACTTTTCTACTTTCTGGCACTACAAGATGGTCCAGGCTCATATTGTATTTTCCATCTCCACCCTAGAATTAGCCATTTCTCCAAGAAAACCTGGTTCTTTTTATTGGAGAATGATATTTAGAAACCAAGATCTGGGAGCTAAGTGTGCTCATTGATACTAGGGTGTCAGTGCTTCTGGACCCTCTCAGCAGAGCCTGGAAATGTATGTATGAATATAAACACAGGTATACACATCTATCTATTCATCTATCAATCTATCCATCTATCTGGATAGATATATTAGAAGTGACATGGATTCATACTGATACTTCCAACTCCTATCCAGCACCACAGAGTTTATTCTAGCATTCTCCTTTTGTTTATTTTTAACTTCTTTGACCAACAGTGAGAAATTTAACTCCAGTTAGCTACAATATATTTCCTAATGTGTCAACTAGTTTCAGAATTGCTAATCCATACCCTTATGAAAAACAAACTTAACACCTAGAGTAGAGTGTTTGTGTACATTACTTTAGTTTTACAGTATCCCATCAAAACACTGTCTTCCAATGTAACTTAGGTCAGGACCTTTCATCCCCACCCATTATGTGTGGCTATGTCACATGCTTGTAATACAGTGAGATTCATTTGTCACTGCATTTCATCTGAGTTCCCCAGCATCCTGATTGATTTTTAAAATTTGCAGAGTAAAATTCACTCTTTGTAGTGTACAGTTCTGTGGGTTTTGACAACTTTATGGTCATGTATCCACCTCCACAGTAGCATACAGAGCTGTTTTTTTCACTCCCCAAAATTCTCTCATACTGTCCCTGTGTAATCAACCCCTTCCCCCATTCCATCCCTTGGCAACCACTGATCATTTTTCATCTCTGTAATGCTGACTTTTCTAGAAAGTCATACAAATGAAACCACATACTGTACAGCCTTTTGAATCGGGCTTCCTTCACTTAGAGAAATGCAGCCAAGATTCATCCATGTTGTTGTGTGAATCAAGAGTTTATCCTTTTTATTGCCAAGTAGTATTCTAATGTCCCAATTCACCACAATTTCTTTCTCCATTCACCTGATGAAGGACATTTAGTTTGTTTTCAGCTTGTGACAATTATGAATAACATGGTTATGGATATTCACCCAAAGATTTTGTTTAAACATTAGTTTTCAATTTGCTTGAGTAAATCCCTAGGAGTGGGATATCTGAGTCATATAATAAGTGTATGTTTAACTTTATAAGAACCTGCTAAATCGTTATCCGAATGCAACTATCATGTTGCATTCCCAGTTCTAGTTGCTCCTTGTCCTCACCAGGACTTGATATTTGCAATTTTATTTTTTATTTCAGCCACCTAATGGGTGTGCGGAATATTATTGTGGCTTCTGCCTCCTTTTTGAAAGTGAGATCTGCTAAATATAGAATCTCGTGTTGACTTTTGGGTTTTGTTTCTGCACTTGAATGATGTCATTTTGTTGTTGATTTGTCTCTTTTGTTTTTGATAATATATCATCCATCAATGACATTATTCCTCCCTGTATGTAATGTCTTCCCCTGTATATATGTATTTCTCTGAGTGCTTTCAAGATTTTGTTTTTATCTTTGGATTTTAGCAGCTTGACTATCATGTGCCCAGGTATGGTTTTATTTTGTATTTTATTTTCTGGGTTTGCTGACTTCCTTGGATCTAAAATTTTAGATTTTCTACCAAATTTTGGAAGTTTTATGCTATTACTTATTGATTTGTCTTTCTGCCTCATTTAATTTTTCTGTCTCTCCCCTCTCTGCTGGGGACTCAATCATCTCACAGGTAAGGCTCTCTTCATTTTTCTTCAAAATTTTTACATTCTTTTGTTCAGACTGGATAATTTCTATTGCTCTATCTTCATGTTTCTTCTACTGTTCCTTTTTATTTTTAATTTTATTTACTTATTTATTTTTTGCCCCAAAGCCCCAGTAGATAGTTCTGTGTCATAGCTGCACATCCTTCTATTTGCTGTATGTGGAACGCAGCCTCAGTATGGCCAGAGAAGCAGTGCATCCGTGCGAGCCCAAGATCCGAACCCGGGGCCGCCAGCAGTGGAGCCCGCACACTTAACTGCTAAGCCTCAAGGCCTGCCCTCTTCTACTGTTTCTAATGTACATGTAAACTCAAAAGTATTTTTTTTATTTAATCTTCCTATTTGGTTCTTTTTTGTAATTTCCACTTCTCTGCTGAGTTTCCAGATATGTTCATTCATTTTGAGAATATTTTTCATACCACCATGATCATCTTTATAATAGCTGCTGTCTTATCCTTGTCAGCTAATTGCAACACCATGGGGAGAGTTTCTCCTCCCTGCTTTTGGTCATATATGGATTACATTTTCCCATCTCTTCAAATCTCATGATTTTTTAAACTGTGTACTGGAGGGCCGGCCCCATGGCTTAGCAGTTAAGTGTGCATGCTCTGCTACTGGCGGCCTGGGTTCAGATCCCGGGTGCACACCGAGTCACTGCTTCTCCGGCCATGCTGAGGCCACGTCCCACATACAGCAACTAGAAGGACGTGCAGCTATAACACACAACTATCTACTGGGGCTTTGGGGGAAAAATAAATTAAAAAAAAATTAAACTGTGTACTAGAAACCATGAATGATAGTTATAGAGACTCTGGATTCTATTGTATTCCTTTGAAGAGTGTTGTTATTTTTCTAGCAGGGAGTTAACTTGGCTGGACTGAAACTCCAATCTTCTCTCCTTTACCGTGAGCATAGCTGAAATCCTCATTCAGTTCTTTCATCTACCAATTGCTGTTTTTACACTAAGCCCTCTGGGGTCTACCCTGCATGTGTGTTGTTCAAAGATCTGCCAATTTGGTGTGTGTGGGGGGGAGACTTACGTACATATTTTGAGATTTTCCTCTGTGTGTCTCCCTCCCTTCCAGAATTTCTCCCTTAACTTTCCAGCGACTCTGTCAGCCCCAAAATACATCCTCTAACTTTACAAGTAAGACTGTAGTTTTTCCCCTGTCTCGGCCATGTACAGATTTTGGAATGCTTTGAGGCAAAAGACTCAAGCTTGCAAATACCTCCTGGTACAATTCCCATCATTTAAGGGAAGGCTCCCTGTCAGTTCTGCTTGCTTTCGGAAGACATTTATACATACACACATATACACATTTATTATATGTATATTACATATAAATACATGATTCTATATAAATACATATAATATGTATTCAGATTTTATCATTGTTATATGTGAGAGTGTTAGTTCAACAAGCCACTCCACCATTACTGGAAGCCAGACCTTGGTTTTGTTTCTTTTTTAGATTTTATATAAATGGAATTAAAAAATCTATAGCCTTTTGAATATAATTTCTTTTATGCAGCATTTTGGTTGTGATATTCATCTATGTTATTGCATGTAGTTAGTGTTTGTTCATTTGTTGAAAATAATTAATTTTTTTAAATGGTCATAAAATATGCATAACCTAAAATTGACGATTTTAACCATTTTTAAGTGTACAGTTCAGTGACATGCAGTACATTCACATTGTTGTGTAGCCATAACCTCCAACCATCCACAGAACTATTTTCACCTTGCACTGAAACTCTGTGCTCATTAAGCAACAACTCCCTGTTATCCTTCCCTCTTGCCCTTGGGAAACACCATTCTCCTTTCTATTCCTATTAATTTGAGTACTTTAAGTGCCTTATATGAGTGGAATCATACAGTATTTTTCCTTTTGTGGATGGCTTTATTTCACTTAGCATAAAGTCCTCAAGATTCCTCCTTGTCATAAAATGTGTCAGAATTTCTTCCTTTTTAAGGGTGAATGGTATTCCACTCTGTGTATACACCACATTTTTTTTGTTATTTCATCTGTTGATGGACACCTGGTTTGCTTCCAGCTTCTGGCTATTTTGAATAATGCTGTTAAGAACACGGGTGTTTATTTATGTCTTTATACCTCTGCATTCAATCACTTTGGGTGTATGCCCATAAATGGTTTTCTGAGATTCATTTTTTCACACGTGGGAGGGTTCCCCACACCTCCAACAAGCAATTCTTGGAATGCCAGCTAGTCGTCAGATAATTCAACTCAATTTGATGCTGTCAACCCAGAGATACATCAGACTCCACAGGTTGAGGGCTTAGTCCTATAAGACTGCACACCCACCCTACCTCACCTCAACTTCAGATGCCAGTTACAAGCCCAGGCTGTTACCTGTACTTCTGACTGACTGGCTATAAACCAGAGGTTCCCACAACCTCCTCATTGGGTTTGATTAATTTACTAGAGTGGCTCACAAAACTCAGAGAAACATTTACTACATCACCAGTTTATTATAAGAGGATATGACTCAAGAACAGCCAATGGAAGTGGTGCATAGGGAAAGGTATGTGAGAAGGGGCACAGAGCTTTCATGCCATATCCAAGTGCACCACTCTCCAAGCACTCCTTGTCATTGCCAACCTGGAAGCTCTCTGAACCTCCTTCTATTGGGATTTTAATGGAGACTCTGTCACGTAAGCATGATTAATTATTAACTCAGTTTCCAGCCCCCCTCCCCTCTCTGCAAGATAAGGGGTAGGGCTAAAAATTCGAATCTTCTAATCAGGGCTTGGTCTTCCTGGTGACCAGCCCCCATCCAGGAGCCATCCAGAAGCCCATCCAGAGTTGCCTCAATAGAACAAAAGCTTCTCCTAGTGTTCTTATCAATTAGAAAATTACAAGGAGGTCAGCCCCGTGGCTTAGCAGTTAAGTGCACATGCTCCGCTACTGGCGGCCCAGGTTCGGATCCCGGGCGTGCAATGATGCACCGCTTCTCCGGCCATGCTAAGGCCACATCCCACATACAGCAACTAGAATGATCTGCAAGTATGACATACAACTATCTACTGTGGCTTTGGGGAGAAAAAAGGAGGAGGATTGGCAATAGATGTTAGCTCAGAGCCGGTCTTCCTCAGCAAAAAGAGGAGGATTATCACGGATGTTAGCTCAGGGCTGATCTTCCTAAAAAAAAAAAAAGGAAATTACAAGGGTTTTAGGGTCTCTGTGTCAGGGATGGTGTCAAAGACAAATATTAGAATAAGAGTTGCTCCTAGTGTTCTTATCATTTAGGAAATTACAAAGTTTTAGGAGCTTTGTGCCAGGAACTGGAGGCAGAGACTGATAAATGTATTTTCTATTATTTCAGAACCCATAAGTGGAATTGCTAGATCATGTGGTGAATTCTAGTTTTAATTTTTGAAGGAACTGCCATACTGTTTTCCAATTTTATGTTCGCACCTTCATTGCACAAGCGGTCTAATTTCTCAACATCCTTGCCAACACTTGTTATTTTCTGATTTTGTGATAGTAACTATGCTAATGGGTGTGAACATGTATCTCATTGTGGTTTTATTTTGCATTTTCCTGATAGTTAGTGATGTTGAACATCTTTTCATGTGTTTACTGGCCATTTTATATTTTGTTTGGAGAAATGTCTATTCAAGTCCTTTGTGCATTTTTAAATTGGGTTGTTTTTTTATTGTTGAGTTGTAGAAGTTCTTTATATATGCTAGATATTAACCCTTTATCAGATATGTGATTTGCAAATCTTTTCAACCATTGCCTTTTTACTCTGTTGCTAGTATCTTGTGATACAGAAAACGTTTCATTTTGATGAAGTGCAATTTGTTATTTTTTTTGTTGCTTATGTCTTTGGTGTCATAGTAAAGAAATCATTGTTGGCAATGGCATTTGGACCCAATGACATGCAGCTTTTACCTTGTGTTTTCTTCTAAGGATTTTATAGCTTCAACTCTAACATTTATATCTTGGATCCATTTTGAGTTAATTTTTGTATATGGTGTAAGGTAAGGGTCCAACATCATTCTATTGTATGTGGGTATCCAGTTTTCCAGCACCGTTTGTTGAAAAACTTATCCTTTCTCCAATGAATGATCTTTGCACCCTTGTCAAAAATCATTTGACCATATATGCAAAGGTTTATTTCAGGGCTCTCTATAATATTTCATAAGTATATTGTGTGTATTTATGCCAGTACCACACTGTTTTGATTACTTTGTAGTAAGTTTTGAAATCAGGAAGTGTGTGTTCTCTAACTTTGTTCTTCTTTTTCTATATTGTTATGGCTATTCAGGGTCCCTTGGGAGTCCATAGGAATTTTAGGATAGATTTTTCTATTTTTGCAAAAAAATCATTGGAATTTTTACCTCCATGAGTAAGTTGATTCTTAAGTATTTTACTCTTTTTGATGCTATTGTAAATAAAAATGTAAAGTTTTTAAATTTCTTTTTCAGATTACTTGTTATTAATGTATAGGAGAACAACTAATTTTTGCAGGTTAATTTTGTGTCCCACTACTTAGCATAATTTATTAGTTCTAAAATTTTTTTGTGGAATTTTTAGGGGTTTCAACATATAAAATATTATGTGTAAACTAATATAATATTACTTCTTCCTTTCCAATTTGAATGCTATTTCTTTCTTTTTCTTATCTAATTGCTTTGGCTAGAACTTCTAATACCATGTTGAATAGAAGTGGTGAAAGTGGGCCTTCTTACCTTTCTCCTGATCTTAGATAAAAAGATTTCAGTCTTTCATCCTTGAATACGATGTTCTCTGTGGATTTCTGTATATGGCTTTTACTATGTTGAAGTAGCTTCCCTTTACTCTGAGGGTTTTTTAGTGTTTTTAACATGAAAGCATGTTTAGTTTTGTCAAACGCCTTTTCTGCATCCATTGAGATGATCACTTTTTTTCCTTCATTCTGTTAGTGTGGTTAATTACATTGATTCCTTTTCATATATTGAAACATCCTTGTATTCCAGGAATAAATCCCACTTAAAAATGATGTATAATCCTTTTAATATGCTGCTGAATTTGCTTTGTTACGATTTTATTGAGGATTTTTGTATCAATATTCATGAAAGGTATTCACCTGTAGTTTTCCTTTCTCTTAGTGTCTTTGGCTTTGATATCAGGGTAGTACTAACCCCATAGGATGACTTTAGAAGTATTCTATCCTCTTCAACTTTTTTAAAGAGTTTGAAAAGAATTGGTGTTAGTTAATTTAAAAAAAGTCTTTGGACCTAGGAATAAATTCAGCATAAAATAAATACAAATAAACATTTTTTTAAATGTGGAAAAGTCTTTTCCTAAAATAATTAAAAATTAAGCAAGTACATCATTTATCACTTTATTTCTAAAAATTGTTTTTAACCTAATAGTAAGCATGAACAAATTGTTAGAATTAAAATGACTCAAATGTTAATTTTCTTCATTGCAAATTTTCTGACATAAGTATTCGATGCCATCACGTATGACATCTTTCATGAAAAAATGGTCATTTTTTGTAGTATTTGAGAACATTATGAATTTTCCCAGTGGTCTCTGACAATGTTCTGATATGCAAAGTTATCTTTTCAACATGTATGTCTTATCATCATCTTTAACAAATTAACAAACTCTGTCAGGTGCTAATTAATCAACTACTTTTCATATGATTCAGGTTCTCCACCATCAACTTCTCTAACCATCAGGAAATTCTACAACTTCTGCAAGATTAACAATTTTACCATATTGTATTCATCTCGTGTGGTTTAAAACATCCAAAAATCATTGATAAACTGACCCTGCCCAAACTAAAGCATGATGAATTATGAAAAATGGTCTCTGTTAAGTGGGGAGGGATTTCAGGTTGAACTTAATTTTATAATTGGTCAATTTATTACAGTGTATTGTTCTGTTATGTATTTCACTTCTTTTTTTAAGAAAGCGATAGTTGAGGGCACTTAGATAATAAAAAGTTGAGAAAATAAGAACTGATACACACTATAAGCTTCAAATATTTTCAAGCATAAGATGCAATAAGAACTAAAACTGAGAAATGGCAGAGGAAATAGAGATAAGATGATAAAATTTCAAAACTGAATCTATAATAACATCTCAATGGCTACCGTTGTGGTGCCAAGAAGATGGTGAAATCAAAGCACTCATAAAGATGATAAAAAACAGACTGCAAAGAAAAAAGACTGAAATTTGTGTGTGCGTGTGTGTGTCAGGAAGATCAGCCTTGAGCTAACATCTGTGCTAATCCTCCTCTTTTTGCTGAGGAAGACTGGCTCTGAGTTAAGATCTATTGCCAATCTTCTTCCTTTTTTTCCTCAAAGCCCCAATAGATAGTTGTATGTCATATTTGCACATCCTTCTAGTTGCTGCATGTGGGACGCGGCCTCAGCATGGCCGGAGAAGCAGTGCATCCGTGTGCACCTGGGATCCGAACCCGGGCCGTCAATAGCGGACCGCACGCACTTAACCACTAAGCCACGGGACTGGCCCAAGACTGAAATCTTTAAAGAAAGAATTTTTACAGCGATATTACAGATAGATAACAGGGAAGAGAAGTTGGAGTGAGAGACTATCTGTTTCTTAAATTACTTCCACTGTAGAGAACAAAAAACCAATTTGCTGAAATCTTTATTCCCTTCTCTGACCCTATCTTTACCTGCAAAATCTGAGCACTGAATCAATGTCACATTCCTCCTTTTCCATCCCTGTGTAACAGAGCAATTAAGCTCATCTGAAACCTTAACTGCCCAGCCTGTGAAATAAGGCCGGCCATCCATTCTCACAGAGGAGCCAACTGGAGGTAGGATTTTTGGTTCTGATTTCAGCTCAACATCTTCAAAGAGTTGTATCTGGCCTTCCTTATCCAGGGCTATCAATGAAGGGCTGGCTGGCTTTCAGAGAAGACCAATTCACAGTCAGCGGAGACATTTTCTGTTGAGCTCTCTAAAGAAGGCTGTGGGGCATGTCAGTAAGAGTTCATTTCTATACTGGTTATAATTTTATTTTATTCAGAGATTTATAAAGAAATTTACATGGTAAATATTACTTATTAACAAGAAAAAAGGTGGTCTATTCTCTGATCATTTAAGCAAAATCCTCCTCTCAGGGCCCAGCCATGGAGGAAGCCCAGATTCAACCTCCATGTGTCTGCCAGGCACTCTGTTGTCCATGGGAAACCCTCAAGTTGGCAGCCTGTTCCCTTGTGTCTTGTGCTGGTACTTAATCTTCCATCTCTTCAGAGTACAACTAGACAGAAGCTCAAAGGACTTGACATTGTAGAAATGTACTTTTCATTATCTTTAGACTTCTAGACTTTTTCAAAAGACTCTCAGCATTTCCAGTAATTGTGCAGCAATTTACCCAACACTAAAGTTCTCACTATTAAAAATTAAAATAAATAAATTTTGAAAAGGAAAAAAGTGATCTTTGCAGATTTGTACAGAATCCATATAATGGGTGCATCCTTATAAAGGGAGGAAAGATAACAAATTTAACTATTTTGGTTAGTTAACACTGTAAGTAATATACTTTACATATTAGCATTTTTGAGATTATTTGTATTTAAAGATACTGCTTCAAACCCCTAAATCATTGTATGTGGTAGAGTCTACCATCTGCTTTGGCTGAACAATTATATACAGTAAGTCAGCCAAAACTCTTCCATTCCTGTATAATCTTATATGTGGGTGGTAATGGTTAGTTCTTATAGATTATTTGAACACGTGCATATCACAAAATACAGGTGACCATTAAAAATTAAAGTGTTCACCAAATAGAAGATTATCTGATTCCCAGAAAAAGAAAACATTACTGTGACTTTAAGGCTAAAACTGTCAAAAAGGAAGCCAAGATACACTCAAGCAAAGCTTTTGCTGAAAAGTTAATTGGATCATCTTTGAAACTTTATCAGGTTTACTGTGTAAGCAAGATACTTTCAGAGCCTAGAATATAGAAAGTGTTTATTGCTACGTTAACAATGTGATCATTTATTTTGTAAATGTTAACATTACAGATGGAATTCATTTTCTACTATATTCAGATTTTCAAGTTCTGCTAAATCTTAAGGCCACATTACTGGCAAGTTGGGATACCTCTGGACATCTGAAAAATATGAAACCTACACAGAAGCATATAAATTCTCTATTCATCAGGTTCTAAATTCTAAAACATTCTAAGCTTTTGGAAGAAACCAATGGCATTCCAAATTGACAGTAAGGCTGCATGTGCGATACATGATCCTATAGGAAGAGAATTCCAGATTTTAAATAGAGGAGATTGTGCACAAAAATAAAGTATATTTTGACGTCTGAAAGGGGATTTCAAGAAATAAGGGACTCTCAGAACATGCGGTAATTGGTAAATAACTTACCAAGGGCTCTCTAAAGGAGAACATATTGTGGAAAAAAGAGCTTCACATGCAGAGAGATAAAATGGCATCTCTGGAATCCTCATGATGAAACAGACACTGAATTACTTTTTCCTAAAATTTAAAATGTGTCTTATCCTCCAAACAAATACCACCTCCCTGCCCTGTGGCTTACCTGAGCATGGTGACGTGTTGGGATCATTTTTCTATTTCATTGGCTCTTAAACTTGATGGGCACCAGAAGCACCTGGAGGCCTTGTTGAAACCCAGATTGCCAGGCCCCACTCCAGAATTTCCAGTTCTGCAGGTCTGCAGCAGCACCTGACAATTTGCGTTTCTTCCCACTTCCCAGGTGATGCTGATGCTGCTGGTCCAGGGACCCCACTTTGAGAACCACAGCCTAACTTACACCCTATATATGGTTACCAAATCCATTATTTTATCCCTTGGCTGCTACTTTTCCTTTATCACATCAGCACCTTAGTTCCGAATCTCCTCACCAAGCAATGGGAATACTTGGAGAGTTTAAGAACTGGTCCTTCTTTCTGGCTCAGTTCTCCCTCTTCCTCTCAAAACTACAGTCTCTTGCCAGGTAATTTTTCCTTAAACATCAGTTTATCATAGATCTTCTTTGCTCAAAATCTCATGGCTCTTATGCTGAACACAAGACTTTTTAAATTCTCTACTTGGCTCATAAGGTCTGTAATAGCCCGTAGAATGTGGACACCCTGTTCCCTACCCTACCTGTTATAAAGGAGTATGTGAAGATTACATAAGATACAGTCAGTTCTCGTTATGCACAGTGTGACATTCTACAAAGTCACTGTGAACAATGAATCAGTGAATATGACCCACTGTCCCTACAGGAAATGCAGGGTTAGGTTCCTGCAAACCTTAGTCACATTTTCTTCAACTGATCAATACATAACCTTTTTCTCTGTGTGTTTCTCTTTAAAGTCACCTTATTTAATATATATTGTTGATATATTAACATTGAACTTAGACTAACAGCACTGTACCTCGTGTCTGAAAGAAGCTTGTCAAACATACATACTTTCTCTGTAAAGGCACGTCACAGCCTCTTGCCCTGAGGAACACCAGGCAGCACTGCAGCACTACACATGGGGGACATATTAAACAGCCCAGTCACCAACACAAGGCACAAAAAGATAATAAATGAGGCACTAAATAGACTGCAAGAAGGACACTTGTTTACAGCATGGGCTGAAACAACAGGGCAGAGCGTCACCTTGTTCCCCTCAGCTGGGAACGTGCACTTCGAGTGAATCAAAATTTTCACCACTTTGCGCTTATCTGCAAATGGACATGAAAGCCCTGTGAGTGTTGACTTGGGGGCTGCCAGTACATTTTAGCTAGTAGGCAAGTGTGCAGACACGGAATCCACAAATAATGAGGATCAACTATATTATGAAAGCATCTTTTCAAAACCAGAGTATCGTTTAGATATAAGAGCAATAATGATAACCCCACAGCTAACATGTTAATGCCTACTATGCGCCAGGAGCTCTTCTAAACACTTTACATAAGTTAATGCATTTAAATCTCACTAAAACCCTATGAGACAGGAGTTCTCAGTAGCCCCATTTTATAGATGAGGAAACTAAGGCACAGAGACTAAATACTTTGCACAGGTTCTCCAGTTAAAAGCGGGATAACTGGGATTGGTGCCGAGACAAACTGGTCCAAAGCCCACAGCTTCAACCACTATGGTAGGAACGTGAGTGAATTTTCTACCACTCCCCAAAACGCCCCTTCTGCTCCAGCCAGTGTGGTCTCCCACATACTTATTCACTCATCAAACATTTTCTGAGTGCCCCCAAGGTGTCAGGTACTGTGTTCAGACACTGGAGGGACAAATAGAATGTCGACACAAATAATCCATAAAAAATCTATAAAATCAACTTGGGATGAGTTTACTATGAGCCAACCTTTGAGGACCATATGGTCCGGGAGAGTCCTTTCACAAAGAAATGGAGCACTCCAAAGAAGTGGGGTGTACAGCGTGGTTATATACCATCAAAGAGCATGTACCACATGTGATTGCAATGTCCCTTTTACAATAGTCGCAACCTTGACCTGTCAGCACCTCCATTGATGGACACAGTGGGTATCAGGTCTGCTGTCTCCATGGGCGTGGCTGTTGTCTGGAGTTGGGTGGTCACAGGATGAGTGCAGCAATCAAACTCTAGCCTAGGGAGAAATGATTATACTTAAGGAAATGCCAATGTGGGGGAAGTTGCATTTACAACTTAAGGGCATTGCTTTTGTCTTTGGGACATGTTAATTGCTTAGGGCAGATATACAATGGATGAACAGAGGCTACAGGCCCCTTTTGGGGAAAAAAAAACAATTTCAGGCCCACTTAGTTTTACACCAAATGGCTTCCTCATATGCTCCAATGTATCCTATTGCTGGTCATTTATTTATCAAGAAGAAGGATAGTCTCAGCTTTAAGGAGCTCGCTGTCTATGAGACATGAATAAAACAACAGTTATGGAAAAGTAGATAAGTATATGGTCCCAGGGTGGGGACATCAAAATGGGTCTCTAGGTGGAGACCTCTCAGGAAAAGTCTCCAAGAGAAAGGAACATTTGACATGAGTTTAGATTAAGAAATAGGAATTAAGTTGATTAACAAACTGGGTAGGAGGACAGAAGAAGCACATATAAAAAGACAGATATAAAGGATGCTAAATCTTTCCGAAAATGGGTGGTATTTTTAAGGCTGGAACAAAGCAAACATGTAGGACAGAGTGGGTGATGAGGGTAAAGATGAGGACAACAAGGGAAAGCCTGCGTGTCCAGCTCAGGAGTCTGAATGTTCTCTAGGCTACTCTGAACAGTCATTGATGGAGTCGAAGCAGATATCAGATTTAAGCAAATTTGGATTCTAGAATGTAACTCTGCAGGCAAGGTGGAGGAAAGATTAGAAGAAATTAAGACTGAAAGTAAAGGGACCTGTTGGGAGACTAGGCAGCGATCCAGATAAGATAGGCCTTGGCTCAGGCGTGGGGTCTGCAGGTGGAGGAGGCCAGGAGGTGGCAAGCAGTGCTGGGCTCCTGCAGGAGGAAACTGAGCTACCTCTCAGTCACGGGAAGACTGTGCCTGTCATGGCCTCCCCACCCCCATGCCCAAATGCCATGTTTCTTTCCACTTCTGTACCTGTCCTCCCTTCCCCCATTTGAAATCCTCACTCTTTCTTCCCTCCACCTGTCCAAAAGTGGTCCCTTTGAGGACTTGATCTAGTCCATCTCTCCTAAGAAGCTGTCTTTAATTACAATTTCTCAATAACATTGCCATTTTTTTTAGGTTCTGTAATGCAACATACACTAAATACCTTGGCAGAGTCAAATTACATCTTGCAAACCATGTCATGTATGTGGAGGAGCTTGGAACCCTATAATTCTTTGTATTTCCTTCAATACCTACCACAAATACCTTACACATATAGGTCAATGGATGTCCAGTAAAGTTGAGCAAAGTAGAAGCAACCTTTATAAGCTAAGAACTTTTATGAGCTCAGTTATTCCTTCAGATCAGCTGCTTAAACCATTTGTTTTTCTCCACAGGTCAACAGTGTTGCCCAGCACAAATGAATTTTACACCTTCTCAAACTCAATAGAGCAAAGATGGAATTTCATTCCCCCTGCAAGCCTTACTGCCTCAGAGAAAAGGAAAAACAACATGTGACATCTAATTCTTTCTTCACATTTTCATCTCAAATTGCAACCGATTTCCAAATGCTAACTGGTTTTCATTGTAAAACTGACAGAAAAAATTTCCCATTCTGGCTTTGTTTCTTTCTTTTTTTGTGTGAGGAAGATCAGCCCTGAGGTAACTTTTGATGCCAATCCTCCTTTTTCGCTGAGGAAGATTAGCCCTGGGCTAACAACTGTGCCCATCTTCCTCTACTTTATATGGGATGCCACCACAACATGGCTTGACAAGCGGTGTGTCTGTGCGTGCCCGGGATCCGAACCTGTGAACCTGAGGCCACCACACCGGAGTGTGTTCACTTAACTGCTGCACCACGGGGATGGCCCCTCTCTTTATTTCTAAAGCTGAAATGTCTAAATCTTTCACTGGGCTTGTTGGAGTTTCCATAAAATGAAAACGTACATTCCAGAAAAATCCTTATCTTTCCAGAATAATCCTTAATATATTATGGTAAACACCTTTGCAAAATGTAACTGATTTTCAATGTCAGTGCCTCCACAAGGGTATCTTTGCATTATCTCCCCTCCCAACCACGTGTCACTTTGCTCTTCCCCAGGCTCATGGGGTCAAAGTGTTTACTGAGCACTAGGAATGATCAGAGTCTGAGGGAGACCTCAAGGATGACTAAGCCATATTTTCTGACCCCAACCATCTCTTTCCATCTCTCCTTTAACCTCTATTTTTCTCACTCTGGTTTCTACTTTAGTTGTTTACTTGTCTTGTGAATTGTTGTTTTGTGGTTTATAATTACCATGTAAATTCATGTTACTTTTTGCCTTAGAGTTTAGAAAGAACTTACATTGAACAATGTTTTTTCCCAGCTCTTTGATGTGTCTAATACCTTCCAACACAATTCAAGGGGTTTCTTGTTTTTACGTCTCCATCATTATTCCTTCAGAATTATGTTCACCCCACACTTTTTACCTGACAAATGCTGCTTTACCCTTTGAACGTTTCTATGCCAAGACTCACATGAGGAATCCCTAGAACACCATCAGCTAGGCGACCCCACATCCCTCACATTTGTTTTCTTGATTTGTTCCTAAATAAGCATGTTTCTGAAACTAATAATAAATTGTACCAAGTGGTCGTCGCATAAAAAGCACTATCACAGATACCTTAAAGAGAACAAATGAAAAAGAATATTCAATTCCTCAGATAAGTTTACAATCAAATGAGGCATTGAGGGGACCTGGGGGCACTGATCAGAGCAAAATCCTAAGAGAAGAGTTTTCAGTCCATTTCAAATGAGGTTAAAACTGGAATGAGATAGTATTTTAACAGTTATCTGAAATCATAAACATTTTTCTGACCTTTGAGAATTTATTTGCATATAAACTGTACAACATGTGGGGAAAGAGAGTGTTGATATTGTTCAATTTCTTTTTATTTTTCAGCGCTTTGTAATAGATGTGGCTATTCACAATTAATAAATATCATAATGTGGAGAGACCCAACTTTCAGCTGCCTGATATTATAAATTCTTACACAAAGCTCGAGTTTTAAAGATCAAATTTCATTTTAGTTACCTTCCATCTAGTCGATTTATATCAGAAAGTTGTTGAGTTTTAGGAAAATACTTCAAAACACAAATTTTATATGTAATTTCAAAAGCAAAAAATGAGTTAAAAACTAGATGGTAACCAGTTTTACTACCATATATTAATCTTTAACATGGGAGCAAACCATTTTAGAGAATATAATTGATATTTGCCTATTTGTATATTGTAGAATGTTAAAGGATTTACAGTCTTAATAATAATTTCAAATACCAGAGAATGAAAAACAGAAGGTTAAGCTTTATGAAATGGTTTTTTATTTTTTTATTGATTTTTTTAAAGATATTTATTTATTTTTCCCCCAAAGCCCCAGTAGATAGTTGTCTGTCATAGGTCCACATCCTTCTAGTTGCTGTACATGGGACGCGGCCTCAGCATGGCCGGAGAAGTGGTGCGTCAGTGTGATCCCGGGATCTGAACCCGGGCCGCCAGCAGCAGAGCGCGTGCACTTAACCGCTAAGCCATGGGGCAGGCCTGAAATGGTTTTTTAGACATAGCAGATTTCAGAGCGTATTACTTGAAAATAAAACAATCAGTTAGTGAGGTTTAAGCAATGTGGTTTTACTTTAAACTTGCTCATTCCATGGGAGCATCAATAAAAGCCCTCCGGGAGTGGCTGACGCTCTTTCCCTTCACATGAGCCCCAGCTGTATTTTCTTTAAGCATCAGACTCTCGGGCAACACCATAGCTCTCAACTCCGTTTAGTTGAGAAAAGGCTTTATGTGTCATATGTTTTTTCTAGGGGTATGGAGCTCCCAGACTTATTAACTACAGGGAGAGAGTAAGAGTCAGAACACAGTCAATAAACTCCAGTGTGCTCAGGAGAGAGGACAGACGCCTGAACTCACATCTGAAGAAGAATTTAGAGGATGCTTTCTGACTCTGCTTCGTGCCTCTGACTAAGCAGTCCTGGACATCCCCGTTACAGCCACGGAATAACACAGGCAGCCTTGATGGAGCAGAAGTCCTCCTATGTCCATCATTTGTGCAGAGCAAACTGGCTTAAGACCTCTCGTTTCCTGCTGCAGTGGTAATTTACAGAGATACAGAACTGTCATCTAGTGAATAAGAATAAAACAGCAAGGTGTTTGACACGAAAAGTGACATTCTGAGTTTTTTCAAAAAGAACAGTGAAGCACTAAAATTGGTAAAGTTGACACAAAGTTGACACGATGTGGCACACGAAAGTTATAGTAAACACTAATAATGTGTAGGTGAACTAATCAGTTGCTCTCTATGCCTCTAAAACATGTCTTGACATCTGACTCATAAATAGTACAGTTTAAATATAATAGAATATCTTTGGAAATAACTTCTCATCTCATCTCATCCAATGTTGTTTGCAGGATCCGGTATTAAATAGCCAGATGGTGAGTACCCATGTTGAAGCACCATTTTTATCACAGTGGAGAGAATATGAGGCATAAGCCCAACAGACTTATGTTCAGATCTTCCCTCTTACCCTTGATCAATTTTGTAAACATGGTTTTCTTTATCAAATATGAATTATAACAGTTACTTTAAAGGATTACTGTAAGAATTGCATAAGGGAATACAGTAAAGGAACTGGCGCACAGTAGATTGATAGTTAATTCTCCTTCCCTGTCTCTCTTCTAAGAAACATACAGAAATAATCTAAGAAGAGAACCCGTGTATAAAGTAAACGTATGACAAAAAGTCAATGGCTCCTGAAGTAAGGGACATCATTGTTGAGTGCTTAACCTCAACTGCCTCCAAATACTGTTAACTCTCAATTAATTTTATGTGTTTTCTGTCTTCCAGACAAATCACTGGCTACGAGGAAAGGAGAAGGTGTGAAATTTAAATTGATTTCACCCTTGGATGGTCCAGCTGTAATATTAGGTGTTTTAAATCACCTGGTTTTTCAGGTCTCCTGCTTATTCCTGTATATTTTACCACGGTTCACAGCCCGAGAAAATTAGAAAATCATTATAATTTTACACACATGAATATATATCTTGACTATTACAGCTCGACTCTTAATATATAGAGCAATGTTGTACATGTTTTGTCCTTGTGGATAGTACAGAATACTTTTGTCCAGGTTTTCTTTGGCATTATCATTTATAACGAAGAACTCAGTAATATATGCCCTGGAGATAAGGGTTTAGAAAAATCTAACATACTATCCTAGTCATGCCTCAAAAAAAAAAGTAAAATAAATAAAAAGCTATAAAAATAATGAGAGGATATTTTGAAGGCACTATTTTTCTTAATTATTTCCAACTTTATTTCCCTTCACCTCTTTTTAATCTTTCTCCGTCTTATTTGTTATTGGCTAATCATCTCACAGTAATTAAACCACCCCCAGCTGAGTCCCCCATGCCTCTTCAAGTGCCCCAGCCTGATGTAGGTCTCAGCTCTGACAAAAAGAAGCTGGAAAACCTGTTTTGTGGCACTATTCTTAAGAATATCTTTACTCTTACAATAATAGCTATATTTTTGAAAGGCGCCAGTGGATTACAAAATGAAGTACTCGACCAATGTTGTATCCTCATTTTCCTTCCAGAGGGAGCACAATTTTCATGTGTAATACAGGGCTGTTGGTTTATTGTTTTTTCCTTTCAAGACATTTTATTACTTGTAAAACATAATAGGCTTAATGGTGATATATGAGTAACAATATAAACTTACAGACAGCAAAAAGATACTATTTTACAGTCATAATTTTGTATACTGTAACAAACAGTAATAGTTTCATAATGTACTATCTTGATTGATCAGGAATTATTCCTGGCTCATTTTTATGCTAATTCATTTATTAGATTACCAAATATATACTTTTATGATCTTTATTTTCAATCAATACAATTGAAGGGACATCAGTTGTTCTTGGTAAGTGAAAGGTCACAAAAAATTTTTGATAATTTATAAGTTTGAGAAGGATCTTTCTACTTTTTAAAAGAGAAGTCATTTAATATTTGGGAAAGTTCTCAAAAATCATCAAATTCTTTAATTTTACAGAAATGAATACTACATTCCAGAGAGCCTAAGTACGTTGTCACACACTAACCAGAAACAGACCTGGGCCTAGAACTCAGGTCTGAGTCACCTGACTTCTACTGGACCACACTCAAGGGCGCACACCCTCTTCTTACTGGTAATTTCTAATACTAAGGTATTTTCAAAAGCGCAGTTGGGAGAAAGTGTAAATAAATAAAACAGATGATTTTGTATAAAAAAGTAGCAATTGCTACCCACAATTTCTATTCCACATGAGTGTTTCCTTTCTTGAAGATTTCTTGTTTTTAATAGTAAGTCCACTTTGGTAACAAGAAAAAAAACATGAAATTTGGCTTCTTTAGTAACCCAAAAAAAAGCTTCTGTTGAAATTAAAAAGACACTAACTAATGTTTCATCTACTACAGCAACTTAAGAATATTATTGGATTTTGGAAAAGCTCTGAGAGATTTTTTTAAAACTCATATCCATGTGACTATTAGTCCAGCCAGGCACATCTCCACATGACATCTCCTAGAGTGTCCAGTTTTCTACTGGATCCAGCTGTTGTCAGGCCCAATGTTCTGGCTGGGTAGAGAATGATGCAGCTTCTGAAAAGCATGTCCTCAGTTCCACTTCAAGGCTGATTTTCTCTGCAAAGTGGAAGTGGAAGAAAACATCCCCTTCCACCTGACTGGATTCCCCTGCAGGCTTAGAGAAACAAGGTGGCCTAGTCAGATGGGCAGACAGGAAGGTAAATGAGAGTCTGTCACAATTTTATGATAAATAAGAGAGAAAAGGATTTGACATCCTAACAAGATTTTCTTACCTGTTGAACAGCATCTGAACATATTTTTCAGAGTTTCCAAAATAGCAGATTGAGATTCTAAGTTGGAAAGGAAGAAGATAGTCAATATATTAAAAAAATAAATTTTCTCATTTCCTCAATCGGAAAACAAAATTAAATAAAATATATCTTTAACCATAAGTACCAAAAACATCCAGTTTATCTTCCAGTTATAATTCTGTGTTATGAGAACATGAATACTTTTCAATATATTTAATATGTACAGTGACTAACACTCATGCCTTTAATTACTTTTGAATTAGACTAGCCCTATGCCCTTATTGACAGACATCAATCATAATTACTTTTCTCAATTCCTAGTTTCTATTTTGTGTCAGAGACTACCTGCTGAGACATTCACTTTTTATATTATTCACTTAGAATAAGTCTGTAAAATGATGGACGACAACTCAGCCATCTTGAAGGATGGGGTCTCAAATGCTATATCTCACTATTGACAAATCACCTTCTGGTTTGAATGAGAGACAATGAGCACTGTCACAAGAGACACTCGGAAAAAAGGGATCTTGCTCCTTTTGTCTGTCCTTTGGGAGTCTGTGAGACAGCAAATTCTTCATACTGGAAAACCTAAGTGAGGACCAAGTCCAGGAATCTTTTTAAAGCTAGGGGACACTCTCTTCTACGTGAAGCTTGCATCGAAGTTTATAAACATAAGAAAAAAAACAAAGAGCCTTCAGGGCCAGCTGGGTGGGGCAAGCGGTTAAGTGCGCGCGCTCTGCTGCAGCGGCCCAGGGTTCACCGGTTCGGATCCTGGGCGCGCACCGACGCACCGCTTGTCAGGCCATGGTGTGGTGACATCCCATATAAAGTGGAGGAAGATGTGCATGGATGTTAACCCAGGGCCAGTCTTTCTCAGCAAAAAGAGGAGGAGTGATAGATGTTAGCTCAGGACCGATCTTCCTCACATAAACAAACAAACAAAAACCAAGAGCCTTCAGGAATATCCAGCGCTCCATGGATCGGAGTCTGAAAACCACTCATCTTTTCCGTCCTCCGCATTTTACAGATGAAACATAACACAAACAGTTGGCGACAACCTGAAGACTAGAGTTCGTCTCCTGACTGTCACATCACTCCCACCCGACTGCTGTGCAGACCAGACGCCTGACAAGATACAGCAGTCACTCCTGGGGATAATTTAGACATTCCCATTTTAGCAGCATTTTAGTTTATGTACTTGACAAGACTATAGAAAAACAAAAGGTATTTACTACTTAAATTGTATAACGTATAGTTAAATGACATTGAAAGTTTTCATTTCACTTACAGCACAGTTTTGATGGGCCCAGGGGCCTTCTTTCATCTGCTCACCCTCCCTGGCATCTCAAACCTTCTCTGCCTTTCCCCTCTTGTTCACTGTGCTCCAGCCACACTGGCTTCTTGCTGCCCAACAACATCCGAGTCACAATTCCTCCACAGCATCTCTGCAGCCCTGGGATATCTGCATGTCCTCCTGCTCTGTCCCTTCCCTCTGGGCCTTGCTCCAGCCTCCCTGGCCTCTCTAATTAAAGTAGCAACCCACTCACTCTCTAGCTCTCCCCATTGCCTGTCACTTACCTTCTTCTTGACACAGATCATCACACGATAGACTATGTAATTCACTTGTCTGCCTACTTATCCATTATCTCACTTAACCAACAAAAACAAGTTCTGTGAAGACAGAGATTTTGTAGAAAATTTTTTCCTTAGTGTATCCCAAGCCTGGCATACAGTAGGTGTTTAAATATTTGTTGAGTAATTGTAAGAGGGAATGAAAGGAGTGATCAGAAGAATGATGACACCATGGAAGTAGGTGCCACCATGAAGAGTGGGTATCCTGGGAAGGGAAAGAGGGAGGAAAGATTTTATGTCAGGCAACACGGGTACCACTGTGCCTTTACTACTTCCTGCACATCAGCTTGTCGACGTAAATAATCCATAATCAATCTATAAATCAAAATTGGGGTGAGTTTATTATGAGCCAACTTTTGAGAACCATGACCTGTGGCCTTCCTTCCCTAAGGAAGGAAGAGCACCGAAGAATTGGGGTGTACAGAGCAGTTATATACCGTCAAAGAGCATTTATTGCAAGTGATTGCAATGTCCCTTTTACAATAGCCATGAGATCAGCCCTGCCAGATTGCCCTGCCAGAACAGCTATTGATGGACACAGTGGGGGAGCAGATCTGCTGTCTCGATGGTCACGGCTGGTGTCACGTCTGTTGTCTGGAGCTGGGTGGTCACAGAATGACTGCAGCAATCAAATCCTAGCCTAGGGAGAAATGCTTATCCTTAAGGAAATGCCAATGAGGGGGAAGATACATTCTTATCTTAAGGGCATTTACTCTTCTCTTTGGGACGTGGCAAAGCAGATACACAGTGCAGGCGACAGACCCTTTTGGAAAAACAAATTCAGGCTGAATTAGCTTTACCCCAAATGGCTTCCTCATGTGTTCCAATATATCCTATTGCTTGCCATTTATTTATCAAGCTCAGTATGTCTTTCAAACAGAAATCATCGAGAATAGCATGAAGTAGTCACTTACCAACAGATGTCACTGTGGCAACAGAATAGGAACAAGTGACCTTCAAATATAACCATTCTCCCAAATACTGTATTTCAGTGACTTAATCAAAAAGGGATTCTTCTGACAAATCTCCACTATGAACTTAGCATTAGAGGTAGTCAATTTTGAATAAAGACCTTTAACATCAAAGCCAGCCAATAGTTCTTGTTAAAGCAAATCCAAACTCGGGAACACTTTTGTTTTCAGTCACCTCCAATCCTCTCAAACTCAAGATAAGGTCTTGGTTTTGTGCAGATGGAGAAAACCTTCTCTTCCTCTTTTTGTAGTCAGATAGTTCAGGGAAGAGCCCAAGGTGTCTCCTGGTGGAACACTAACAGATGTTCACATTAGATATGCATGCAATGTTTCCTAGCTTCTTTTCTATAGGCCGAGGTCTGATGAGTTGCCCCAAGGAGCAAACATCTGGGCTCCAGCAGTAAATAAGACTCTGTGCAGTTTACCACAACAATGAACTACAAATATGTATCAGGAAATATTTTGAACACCTAGACCTAAGCTCTCAGTTTCCCTCTGTCTAATTCCATGGCTACCTGAACTGAATTCACTCTTCATCCCCATCCCATTTGTGATAGTTTTTATTTCCTTGAATCAGCATGTTATAACATCTAAGAGAAATTTATCAAAATACTCTCTTCAAAATAGCTAGCTGAGGGCCGGCACTGTGGCTTAGCGGTTAAGTGCACACGCTCCGCTGCTGTCGGCCCGGGTTCGGATCCCGGGCACGCACCGACGCACTGCTTCACTGGTCATGCTGGGGCAGCGTCCGAAGTGCAGCAACTGGAAGGATGTGCAGCTGTGACATACAACTATCTACTGGGGCTTTGGGGGAAAAAAATAAAAAATAGATAAAATCTTTAAAAAACATAGCTAGCTGAAGTATAGGAGTTGTAGAGGGTCAAGATTTTAAGATGACAATGATGTACAAAGTAACTGTACTACAAAATAAAAAGAAAATGAATGAGAACAATAAGAGACAGAAAAAATGATAAGGAGAAGGAATATAATAGAGAGTAAAACTAAGAAAAAGAGAAAAAAGAAGAAAGAAGGTGTAGGAAAGAGAGAGAGTCAGGAGAAGCATGAGAAATGGCAGAAAGGGGCACGAGCAGAGGGAGGACACCAGGCTCAGAGCGAATGACAAGTCAACTGGCTTCTGAGCAGGGCTCAGGTCTAGAGTCACTGGGCTGCATCTGAGAACTCCACTCAGTTCTAACATCCTGAGAAAGACCATGCCTCATCTAAACTCGGACGGCACTGGTTACCAACGCTCTCCTCTCCAAGGACCTGCTGGAGCTTTGAGAACTGCCTCTCTCAGCTCTGGGACTGACAGAGTCCCCATTAAATATTCATCAACTGGATGGTTGTTTTGAAAGAGTAACCCAGAGAGAGCTCTATCAAGTGTACATTTAAACCTGCCAACTCCTTCACTCATCCTTCCAAAGAATTAACAAACTAAACTGTTTAAAAAAGATAAAAACTACTGTTAAGCAAAGTAGCAGAAAACTTTCCTGGTAAACTTTAAATGTTCCATCTTTTTTGAAGTTACCTCACAACATTCTGAGCATAGTCTAAAATTCTGGGCTCCCTACAGTTCCAAATATGTTTCAGAAATGATCTGTTTTTCATCACAAAGTAAGCCTATACCTTATGAAGCAAAATAAACTTGGATGAGTTTTATCTTGTAGAGAGAGGACAGCAAGAAAAAGAGTAGGATGTGCCTCTCTGCTATGAAGGATAATAAATAAAATCACACCAAAATATACAAAATATGCCTCTAAAACTGAATGAAGCAGACTCTAAAGCGTTTTACATTTTAAGTAAAAATGCACTTATATAAAATTATACATCAGTTTGACTAAAATATAATCAATTTTATAGAAGAAGAATTCATTAAGTTTCATTTAAATAGCATGACATGATTAGCTGCATAATAAATGGTAGATATTTTAATTTGGGTATGCCATGTCCTCCCACCAATGAAGGTGGGCTTAAACCTGTAATTTTCCTAAAAGACACCAACCGTATGTTCTGCTTATTTGATTATTTAATAGTATGGATCTGCTCCTCATTGCCAATGAAGGATGTCTACACACACGCTTTAGCTTGCATATGTAAGGGGAAATGCAGGATGAGTTTATAAAAAGAAAAATTGAAAATGAGCATTGTCTTTAGGAGACGTGGTCAATCTGTTCAAGAACATTTTCTCCCTTGGTCAAGTGAGAAGCTGAAAGAGAGAATACTATCAGCCTCTTCCTTGGCCCCTAATAGAATTCTGCATTACCTCAATTAAACGTGTGCTAAAGTGTTTGTAATAAACTTGGAAATGAGTTGATGATACTGTATTTGCATTACATGACACAGACTCTCTTTCATTAGGCACGATTCAAAACACTTTTTTGGACATTAGAGTCCATACAAGTTTTGCTTCTCTGACAGACTGTAGCTTTAATCTCATGGACATGAAATGATAGAGAATTGTTCCCCTTTCCCTTTCTACTTTAAACCTGAGTGATAAATGTCCAACTACCTTTAAAAACTGCAGGTCCTTCTGAAACACATTTTAGTGTGCTGGTTTACTTTAGCTTCATTTCTTTGTTCTATCCTAAACTCCTTTCAGTTTGATCTATGTTCCTTTGTATTCCTTTTGTATACCTAGATATTTAAAATCTGCTCTAACCTATATTGGAGAAATGTTGGGTTACATATCTTTCAGCCAGCATGTTAACTCAAGTTTTAGGGTTTCTACGTAAAAAGTTTCTGCCATGTTTCTACCAGCTCTCCTTCCATATATTTTCCTCCAGGATTTCCTGTGACAAAATTGCCTTTCTAAAAACCAGTCCTCTGTTCAACCTCTTGGCCTGTCACATTTTCATAGAAAAATAAAGGACTGGATTTTACAAAGATGCAACAAGAATGATCAAGTGCTGCTTCATACCTAGATATCCTGCTCCAGTTCTCCATGAATTTTAAAAATAAAGTTAATTATCTCTTTCATTTTGTCTCAAACTATTGAGTAACCTTGGCACTGAACCCCTAAATTGGTCCACAGCCTGCTTCAGCAGACACAAAACTCTCTCTCAAATGCTTGAATTCATGTGCTGAGTAGGTATTGTATTTATTTAGATTTTATTCAACAAGAGATCGTCATTGATTCACTCAAATACTTAAGTATATATTATGTGCCCAAAGGTCTTGAAATTTTGGGAGTCTGCAAGGAAGACAGATATGTATAAACAGATAAATTACTCTATAGAAATAATTTGATTGAAAGAGATATGAATAAAATGCCATGGGACTCCAGGAAAAAGAACCACCATAGGTTGACCTACAACTAAGATATATAGCAATGTACTGGGGCTTTGAGGAAAAAAGAAAAACACTATGGGGGGTGGATAGGGTTTATACCATATAAGTAAAGGAAAATGAAGAGAGAGAAGATAAAGAGAAAACAAGATAAATGGAAAGGTTTTTTCCTTATTAATGTTTCTGTCAACAACTTTTGGAGTACACTGCTTGCTGATGTCCTTTCTAGCCAGTCTTATCCTTCAGCCGGCTTCTAAAGACTTCAAAAATTCACTTGTAACAAGCTGGGGTTCTCCGCGCAGACAATGCCAAGTATGTAGGGAGCCAGGAGGTGAGCAAAAGATTCACAGGACTCTGCAGCCATTCTGCAGCTCAATGGTGGGGAAGGACACCGTGGCATCACCTTGGCCTTTCTTTCCAAGTTCACATAAAGGAGGGTCGGTTCCTTCCTCAATATATGAAGGTGGAGATAAACCTCTTTCACAGAATGGATTATGGAAAAATTAATGTGAGAGCCATGAAAAAGGCAGAGGAGATAGCACCATGAATCTGAAGTAACTGGACATGTGAATTAGTAATCAATATAAAGAAGAGCTGAAGACAAGAAAAAGGGCTAAAAACAAGTTCATAATTTTCTAAGATGGAAATGCAAGTCTTTCTTCTTCAAAAGAAAAATGTCATTGAACACTTTCCATTAAAATAAAATTGAAAGGGGCCCCATGTTGCAAATAATGGTTTTAACCATGATGTCCTTACACAATAATGTGTAGCAATCAGCTGTTAAGTGCACTGCAAATTGTTCATTCCTTAACAATCATGTTATCAAAGCTTGCAATTGATATATATATTTTAGTAAATTGTAGACTGTGTGCAAATTTGTCACCATATTATTGACAATGTGACTCTTACAACTGAAATCATGACTAGGAGAGAGAAGGTGGTGTGACCCTAGATTGCTAGAATCACAGCAAGAAAAGTTAAGAAAGTGCCATCAGGTCATTTGGACAAAAGAATGCTATATGCCTGTTGGGTTTATAACAGATTAATAGGAGAAAAACAAGTCACTACAGTAAATTATTGTCTACTTACCTCAGTCACCCTCTCCAAGAACACATATTTTAAAATGAGACAAGTTGTTAAATTTAAAATTACCGGTTCTGCCATTTTAGAAACTATATCAAATAATGAAGTAAAAATTAGCTTACAAACATCCTGGTATCAATTCCAGCTATCATCTTTTACCAAACTAAAACTCTAATTATCACTAATTCACTTGCAATCTAGTCCTCCTCCAATATACAAAATCAACAACTTCAAATGTTTCATAACTTTTTTTAACTTTCCCTAAAATTTGAGAAGATAATATAAATATATCTCTTGGAAAAGTTGAGAAAGATAGAGACACAAGGAAAAGTAAAGATGAAAATATTACCTTAATAAATGATGTAAAACACAAGATATGAACAACTGTTAAAAGAATTCTCTGTGAAATTGATAATTCTACTATCTATACACCTGCTTATTACCTATCAGTAATTTGATACATAAACAAATAGAATAGTGTATTTAATGGGATCAATTCTTTCAGTTGTGTGCTTTTCCTTTTAAAACTACAACTGCTTTTATGTGCTGGCTTTATTTTCAGGTGGTGTCACATTAGAACACCCTCATCTCTGAAGATTTTTGCAATAAGGAACTCTACCTTGGCCCTTGATCATCTGTACTCTGTGTTATGATAAAATCAGAGCCCTACATGGAACAATGTTTCCTAAATCCTATCTCCCGTGTGTTGTTCATGTCAGGGAGTATATTCCACCAAGTAAACACTAAACAGTATTTCAAAAGCATGGGATATTAAAAGGAGTACATGCAGGGTTGGGTGTGGGACCCCATTCAGTGCCTCAGTGCCAAGAAGAAAGAGTTCCAGAGACTGGGATAAAAATAAGAGGTTATGAGCGGGAGGATCCCTCTGCAGGCCATTAAGCAGGAGCCTGGAATAAAACTGTTGACACCATGGACCATGGTTGGTTTGACAGGGAACTCACGAGGAAGTGAAGGACATGAAATAATGATAATTATAATAACAGCAGCAAACACTTCTACTGAGCCAGGCACTACACTCTGAATGTTAATTCTGTGCTTGAAGATACATTAACACACATAATCCTCAAAATATCCCGACGTAGTAGATGTTGGTCTTTTCACAATTATATAGATGAAGAGACTGGGTGCAGTGGCTAGAAAACTCATCCAGGTTACACAGCTCATAAATGGCAGAGCCCAAGCTCAATGCTGTTATGTTATGCTCTTTTACTACAACTCCAAGTTAAGTCTCTAATGACTATTTCCACTTGGCAAGTGCCAAGACCTTAGTAGTCTCTCCATGGAGGTAGGAATGGGCATGGCGGGGACACAGCTGAGGGAGGCTAAAAGACCCGAGGTGTGGCACAGCAGTTGTCAAGTGGTTCCCTTCGCAGAAGGGGGCAAGAACACACCCCAAAAAATTGGCAGCAGGCACCAAGGCTCTTTCCACCGGACATGATCCCACAAGGAAAGGGGCCCGGCGCAGATGGATGAGCCAATAGGCAAGCCTCCTTTGGAAAGAGCACGCGATCTGCGCCAGCCTTCATGTCGCCCTGGGTGTGGCACATGCACCCTTAGTCAGAGGGCCTCATGCCACACTCTGGCGAGGATTTCTCCCTAGAGCCATGGCCAAGGACTAGGAAGGCCAGACCTTCCCGACTCCAGAGAGGAGGCTGGGAGCTGTTGTGGGAAGGGATTGCCCAGTAGGGCCAGTAGGGCCAGTAGGGCCCTGGCTCCCTAGCCCTGCAGTGCCATACGCCTGTCTCGGCACTTCTGACTTCAAGAGCCTTTCCTACACCTGGCCTGGCTGCAGTCGCAAAGTGGAGGTGTGGGGTGAAGCAATAGCTTTGTCTTTCCAGGAAGAAATGAGCCAGGGGACGAAGCAGCTGGCCAGGCAGAGCCTTGAGCTTGAAGCCCGGTACGCCTCTGGCCATCAGAGCCAGAGCAATGCTTTCAAGGCAGGGAAGCGGCCTTCAAGCTGAGTGGGAGTGGGGGAGGGGAGGGAGACAGCAGCTGAAGCCAAGTCCAGAAGGGCGGCGATGAAACCGCTGCAGCTGGGTGGCGCCAGCCGGTCAGAGCCTGGCGGGTGGGCGGGGCCTTCACTGCGGACCCCCGAGGCCAGCCCTAGGCCCCGCCGATCGCGCACACGCCCTTGGCCTGTACGGGGGTGTGGAGGGTTGAACCCAAGCCCGCAGGGCTCCTGGAGCGGTCAGAGAAAGAAGGGCCCATGGGAGAGGTAGGCGAGGTGGGCAGGGCGCAGCACCTTACTCTCCTCAGGTCCCCGAGGCGGGGAGAGAGAGAGAGAGGGAGAGAGAGAGAGACCCCTGACCTCTGAGTCGCTGCCTCCACCGCTGGCTGGTGCCAACTCACACGCCATCCCACTTCCACCCACCACCCCCATGCCTGCCCCGGGGCCAGCCACACCACAGACAGGCCTGTTCCTGGTCACCTCCGTGCTGGCCCTTCTGGACCTGACCCCAGTGCAGGGGAAAGGGTTCAGATAAGCCTTTCCATGTCCCTCTGCATGACAATGGCCTTCTCCCCCTCTCCCATCCCCCAGGCCCACCCAAGACATACACCTTTGTCATTAGCTCAGGAGAGGATGCAAGATGAGAATCTCTGCCCTGTGTGGAGAAACTCAGTTTCCCAGGTTTCTCCCATGGACACATGTTCTTCAGCTGGGTCTGATTTTCTCCAGCCAACCTGTCTTGTTAAGGATTTGGCCAGCCCTAAGATCCTGCAGGGAACGGTCAGAGGGGGATTCTCTCTCCCCCTTTCCTCCCCCTCTCTCTCCTCCTCCAGGTTTGGGGGAGGTGATTCCCCTCTCCCCCTCCCTTGCTGAGATATTTTCTCTCAGAACAGACAGTTTTCTTTTCTTCTTCCTTTCTCTCTCCTCTCTCTCCAGGGCTCCTTGCTACTCCTTCATTTATTTATTTATTTATTTTTAATTTTTGTTTATTGCAGTAACATTGGTTTATAACACTGTATAAATTTTAGGTTTATATCATTATGCTTCTATTTCTGCATAGATTACATCGTGTTCACCACTCAAATACCAATTACAAACCATCACCACTCCTTTCTAATCATTGGTTTGATTTCCTGTTTGACCAAACGGTTATGCACGAGAGTGTTTATTGGCTTATAAATTGTCTGATTTGTTTAAGATATGTTGGCAGTTAATGAGCATTTTTGCGTGCAAGTTGGTTAAGGAACTGGATTTCAATTCTGCCCGTTCCTCTGATGAGCTACTGAGTCAGAATATCTATGGTTGGCCATGTATCTCTCTTCTGGCGGCTTCAGGAATTGATTGCTATGTCGAAATTGCTTGCTGGACAAGGATAGACCTAATTTTATAATAATATGTTTTCTTTGTTTTGAAGTAGGATGTTTGATATTTATATGCAGGCACGTGTGTGTGTATGCTCCAAACATATTTAATGATAAATCAAGATTAACAATATATATGATTCCTATATTGACTTTTTTTGGACAAATACTGAGAAGTTAATTGAATACTCTTACTTTGGTTGTAGTTAGGTTCACTTTACTTCCTATTATTAAATCCTTTTTTAAATATATGATACTATAAATGAACATATACATTTTGACTGCTAACCACCTTTTAGCCCCTAAATATTTTGCCTTCAGATATGTGTACCATTATACACATTCATATATAAAAGTTTCATATTAGTTGTGGCTTTACTTTTGTGAGCACGTGTATGGAATATCACTGACAATCCCCTTTCTTTCAGCATCTATGTTCAATGTTAGTTTCCTATGTCTTTGTGGAATGTAGAGTAACATTCAATATTGAAAAAGTGATTTAAGTAACTTCAGTATAGTATAACTGCTATATGTAGCATTATCTCTGTGGTTTTATTTTTAAATTTTGTACTTTGCTTTTTTTCTTTTTTCCTTGTTTTGCACCATTTAAAGTAATTTTCCTTATTAAACTTTTCTTCACCATGTTGGATATATACATCTTTTTCACATTCTATTTTAGAATTATTTTTTCTGCTGAGGAAAACTGGCCCTGGGCTAACATCCATGACCATCTTCCTCTACTTTATATGCAACACCACCACAGCATGGCTTGATGAGTGGTGCAGAGGTCCGCACCCGGGATCCGAACCCACGCACCCTAGACCACCAAAGCAGAGCGTGCAAACTTAACCACTATGCCACCAGGCTGGCCCCTATTTTACAATATTTTTAATTTGAGAAATAAGAAGAACCCAGAATCTGAAGTCTTGCCTCACTGCCTCCTCAATGTTAGGTGAAAAATTAATTAGTATTCTACTTCTTTTCTTTTTCTCCAAATCCAGTGTCTCTAGGTATAGATTAAGCTCTTGGTTCAGGATGGTTTTAAATTTTATGCACATTCTTTAAAGTAGTTTGTGTTTTGCATTTTTTAAAAATCACATTAACACAAAGTACTGAGACAATTGTTTTAATTTTTCAGTGTTCACTTCTTTGGTACTGTGTTTTTTTTTGAAACTCGTCAACCTCAAACTTGATTATGGATCTGAATTATCTGGAAGGCTTGTTAAAACACAGAAGGTTTGCTGTACCCCACCCCAAACATTCTGATTCAGTAGGTCTCGGGTGGAGACTAGCATCTCCACATTGTGATTCAAAGCTCCTCTGCCTAACATTCCTTATTTTTTTTCATTTCAGAGGGAGTAAAATCCGTATCTGAGTGTGCGGGCTGTTCCTACCCAAGCCTTTGATTCTTCACAGGTGTTATGCCACAATAATCTTCTTGTACTCCTAACTCCACCTCAGCATTTTGAGGCCCTAACTGACACAAAAACGTTCTTCATTTTTCCTCTGAAAGGTGTGCTTTATTTTCAGAAATGTGGCACAATCAGCAATACGTTTAATGTGGATGCTGTTCTCTGTTCTTTAGACATTGTAATTTATTTATACAACACCTGCACCATTCTTCCTTGTTCTCAGTATTTAATGCTCTAACATTGGAAACACATGGGGCTTCTGGACATTCTGGACACTCTCCCTTCTTCAAGTTTAATTGATCACATCACACCTGAACTAAGTTGAACTAAAGTTGGCCATATCATGGCTTGTCACATGACGATCAGGTATATGTGTAGTATGTGTGCACCTCACAGAAACAGAATGTTCCTGGAGTGTGCATCTCAATGATTCTTCTCCTAAAACTTGATTAAATATGTTCTAAATAGAGGTTCTTAGTTTCACTTAAATGTACCTAATCCATACATACATTACTGGAAAATTATCTATATCTTAAACTTATTTTGTTGAATAGCGTGTAAATTATTTCTATACTCCCAAGCTCACACATTTGATTTTAAAATTTATTTTCTTTTCAAGTTAAAGAAAGAATTTTTATTAAAAGAAAGAAATGCAAAGAAGTATCCAAAAGAATGAAATACTAGGAGTATGGAGGACTAGACACCTCAAAGGAGTTTCCCTCCACATAACGCTATCTTCCATAAAATATAATGTTATTGCATTCTTGAGTTCACAAGATGTAAGCCAAGTCTCAAAGGACAGAAGAAGGAAATTGTAAGCACTAGACAAATTTGGATTCACCCAGTGGTCAAAGGCCAGTATGATCCTCTAATGAAAGGATTTGTCTTTGAGTCACCAGTGATTTGAGGGAATGAATCTGGGACTCACAGATTAGTTGTGAGTCACACAAAAAAGGCACTTAGCTTGGTGTCATCCCACATGACTGTGAGCAGAAACCAGTGACATTCTTCTCTGGAGGAAAGAATCTAAACTAAAGCCTTACATTCTGTACACATTAAAATCAGACAAATATGAGCTCATAATCAAAGTTCTCCAAACAAATAAGGAATACATGCCATTGTCGATAAGAGTCATAAGACATAAGAAAATTAAAAATAAAACAATAGATTTAAACACCAAAACCTTCACTATTAGACTTACCAACTTCAAGATATAAAATAACTGTGTATAAAAAATGGAACGACAAAAAATGGAATAACAAAATCAAGCAGGAGACTCTAGAAATGATATGACATATTTGGCAAAGGGCCTTATAGAACTTTAAGAGATGAAAAATACATAACTGTTGAGTTTTAAAACTTCATAGATGGGTTCTACAACAGAAGAGAGAATATAAAACCAAATTTGAATTCTGAAGGAAATAGAATGCAGCATAGAAAGACAAGGAACTAAAAAACATGAAAGATAATTTAGATATGGAGATGATGAGAGAGAGTAAAGAAAAAGGAGAAATAAAGTACTGTACAACAAAAACAAGTGAGTCATGAGGGTAAAACTGAAAGTTAAAGGGTCTATAAATTTCTCAGGAGATGAGAAACTATATCCACTTCAGGCAATGTGGGCTGGTGGTAAAATAGAAGTAGAGACTATAACTCTCACCCAAATAGAGGAGATACAATAGAATATGGAAAACAAGTATAAATCAATAAATTTTAAAGGGAAATAACATAATAAAACTTGTGGAAAAAATAGGAGGAAAACATATAGATAGTGGGAGCAAAAGAAGGATATAAATAAAACAAATGTAAATGCAATAAATTCTCCAGTTAAATACAGATTGTTAAATTTGATGCGACAATGATAAATTTAGCTATATCTTGTTTACAAGACTTGTGAAAACTAAAAAACATGGAAAACTAGAAATTCAAAACAGAATAGAAGATATAAAGATATGCTAGGACAAAATCAATCAAAAATCAACCCAGGGTAGCTATAATAATATGAGATAAAACAGATGCGGAACAAAGCATCATTAGGAATTAAGTGGTTAATCCCCAATGGTATATAAGTTCAACTTATCATGAAGATATAGTTGTTATACTACACACGATGTCCTGTGAAGATAATATAGCCTCAACTAGGAAAGGAAGGAGGAGAAGGAAGTGGAGGAGAAGGAGAAGAAGGAGAAGACAAGAAGAAAAAGTCGGAGGAGGAGGAGGAGGAAGTACAAGAGAAGGAGGCAGAGGAAGAGGAGAGGTAGACATAATATATCATCATAGTGACGAATTTCAACTTTCCTCTGAGACAAAGAATAACATATCTAATAATAGAGTATTTGAAAAACAAATTAGCAAGTTTGATTTAATGGATACACATCGAACCCTATACCCAACAAGTGAAGAACACCTATTCTTCACAGGGACATGGGGAACATTAATAAGCAGTGAGCATGAACTAGGGTACTAATCAATCCTCAAATAATAGAACACTTGAAATAAGTATAAGAGACTGCTCTATTTTATTCTTGATGCTATTACAAATCCCAGGCAATAGAAATGCAGAGAATTTTCTTTGGCTTAGGTGTTATTTGTGTGCAGAATGTCTGTAGGAAAGATGAAGACAATATGGGCTATCAGGAATAGGTACCGTTAAAGATGTTAATGATTAATTTTAATTTTATATTTTTAAAATAAGAAATGGATGAGAAGCTTTTTAAACTTTACAATGCTCTCTCTCTTAGATTCCTAAGTGTTTCTAGTCCCTTCAGTCCTTCTTGATTCTTTCAATTGTTCCTGCCTGTTGATGATTCCTCCTTCATTGGATCTCTGAAGTTCACCTTAGTTTCCTGGTTTTGATGGTGGCAGACGCACAGGTTTGAGGGGACAGAGGTTTAGGCAATTTGATTGACAGCCTTCTGTTGCACCATTCTCAACGTGCACATGTCACGCGTCTATGCTTGTCACGTATCTTCCAGTTGCAATTATTCTTCCTCCCCAGGGCTTTCTCCAATCTCATGCTAATATTGTTGCTCTTCTAGGAAGGATTTAATGGTGTGCTCATATAAACAAGCATTTTGGATCCTGAACCAAAGAGCCATTTACAAGTCTACTCTGAATGTGATCTGTTTTTCCATTCATTGTACTTTCTTCTGTGTATTTAACCAGTTTCTTTCATGAGTGTGGAATTCAGTAAGGACGTTCCACAGCTGGAGTCATGTTATTTTCTTTAGTTATAAATTCTAAGGCTTCAAGAGTGTCATCTGTTGCCACAGACATTCGAGTCAATAGCAAATTCATTTTAATAAAGTCATTGTATTGCATTTGAAGGAAATCATTTTGAGTATTTTCCCTAAGGATCCTTATCCCTCTATGCAGGTTTCAGTACAAGAACTACTAGTATGTTCTGTCCTTGGTTTTTGCCATTGAGGAAATCAACAAGGACCCTCATATATTGCCCAACATGTCTCTGGGATTTGCTCTCTATAATGCCCTACCCAGTGAAAGGAGGACATTGGAGAGTTCTCTGATTTGGCTCTCAGGGTTGGGCAAGGACATCCCTAATTACGACTGCAGGAGAGAGAGTAAGTCTCTAGCGGTCCTTACAGGAACCACCTGGGCAATTTCTGCCCAGATTGGAACACTGCTAGAACTGTACAAATTTCCACAGGTAAGACTGCATGGGATGGGGAGAGATGAAACCACGTCTCCTTTGGTGCCATTCTCAGGGGCCTAAAAAGGAAGAAAGGAGGAGACTGGGTTTGTGCATCTCTCAAAGGATATGATCTCAAAGGATCCGTGTACAGGACCTCGATGGAGAATGACATTTCCTTTCTTTGGAGTAGAGGGAAGTTTGAGGGGGAAGGAGACAAAGCAGTTTCCTGAAACTCTGGCTGATCTTATTTTATAGAAAGCTTTCAGGGAGTGCAAAATGATTAGAAAATGAAATGAGCAATTGTCCTCTTCTACCACTCCAGGTGTTGCTGAACAGCCTTCAGGACTGAGAGTGTGATTTTTGCCAATCCCCTTCCTAATATTACTTCCAGTTGTCTTTTCCTTTTAGCTTACCTATGGTCCTTTTGATCTTACCCTGAATGATGATAAGCAGTTTCCATCTCTCTATTAGATGGCCCCCAGGGACACATCTCTAGCCATTGGCATGGACTCTTTGCTGCTTCATTTGAGTTTGAGCTGAGTGGGGCTGGTCATCTCAGAAGACAAGAAAGGTGTTGTGTTTCTCTCAGACTTGAGAGGAGAGATGGACAGGAATGGAATCTGTGCAGCCTTTGTGGAAAAGATTCCTGTGACTGAAAGGTCATATTACTCAAGGACATGGCCATATGATTTGCAAGTAGAGGAAACAGAAGGGAATGTGGTTATCATTTCTGGTGATGCCAACTCTCTCATAAGCTTGAGCTTTTCTACTTGGGAGTATTTAGTGATATGGAAAGTCTGGGTCACGACATCACAGTGGGATTTTATCCACAGTGAGAGAGATTTCATCCTTGACTCATTCCATGGGACTCTCATTTTTTCACACCACCATAGTGAGGTCCCTGGCTTTGAAAATTTTATCCAGATAGTTAACCCTTCCAAATATCCAGAAGACATTTACTTCACTATGTTGTGGTTTCCCTTTATTCCTTGCACGATTTCTGAGTCTTACTGTAAAACACTGGAGAATTGTCCACCTAATGCCTCCTTAGGATGGCTGCCTTGGCAGATGTTTGACACAAGTACGACTGAATGGAGTTACAGTATGTAAAATGTTGTGTATGCTGTGGCCTGGAACCTTCACAAGCTGCTTCTTCAACATGCAGAAATGCAGCCAATGCGAAGTGGGAAGGTCTGGTGTTTTGTCCCTGGCAGGTAAAGTCTCTTCGACTTAACAGAATGTATACTCGCAAAAGTGACTTTCTTATGGTTCCACAGGTGCTCAAACCAAGCAGTTAGGACTCTTTCTCCAAGAAAAGCACAAGAGTTTCTATACTTGTTTCACTCTCTAGGAGGTATATCTAGTCCTGAGTAGTAAGTCATCTACAAGAAGGTTCTAGTGGCAACGAGGAAGTGAGCTATGAGTCAATATCAATGCTTTGTGTTACAAAGGATCCCAACATCCTGCCTGCCTAACGTTTCAATAGGGAATATCCTGTCTTCTCCCATGAAGCTCCTCAATGACAAGAAGAGAACTTGTCCTTTATGTGCCTATCTGGTGCTGAACATCATAGTGAATACTTTACATAAATGATCTCATTTAATTCTGTAACAACTTTAGGTATTGCTAACATCATTTTGCAGATTGATGGTCTGGGAAAATTCAGAGAGTGCATGAGGGTGGCTAGATTGTACCTTGTACTCGAGATTTGTCTGAATCCTATCACCACTGATCATCTTGATATTCTTGTCTTTAGTCATTTTCTCTCGAAACTAACTGATATTTTAGAAACATTATGATATTTTAGTTCTCCATATGATTTCCTTTGCTTTACTTCATTGGATACTTGTAATAAAGGTACACTATGAAGCAAAGATTACAGACAATGAAAGGCTGTCCCCAATTCAGGGTTTTTCTCTTTAACACCCGGGCCCACTTCACCACAGGATGATGTGTCTCTTTTAGCTGCACCCTTTTCTGAGGAACATAGAATTTAACAATCCTGCTGGTGACTCAGTGAATTTGGCTGATGAAGGAAAATCAGATTCAGAGTAAACCATTCTCAACTTTTGGAATTTTCCCGAAGGTCTTGGACTTAAGGTGAAAGTAGGAGAATATTCCCAACATGCTCCACGTGGTCAAGAATTGTCTTTATCTGAGGAGGTGATTGAGTGGGACACGGGAATTACTGAGGTGGGTTGAACCCAATCACAATTACTTACACTACACATGAATAACCAAAATCTTGTTGGGTTTTGTGCCCCCTCAGAGCTTCATAAAGGGCCACATATGGGAATTTAACAATTCACTTCCAACTGAAGTAATTTTTTCATTTACCAACAATCCAAGATGGAAGCAAGACCTTCATAAGCAAAAGATTGCAAGTTGCTGAAGGTTCAGAAGGTGGTTAGTAATTTTCAGGAATAATTTTTAAAAAAAAATTAAGTTATGTACATGATTTTTAGAGATAATGTTATTGCACACTTAGTACACTACAGTATAGTGTAAACATAACTTCTTTATACACTAGGAAATCAAAAAATTGGTGTGACTCACTTTATTGCAATATTTGATTTATTGCAGTGCTCTGGAAACAAACCCACAGTATTTCTGAGGTGTACCAGTGTTTTATATCATACAATAAGCATGGCGTCCAACCAATGAATTGGATTTAGATATTTCAAGATTAAGTTTGTTAAGGCCCAATACTCTAAACACTCTAGCTACTTGAAAATTAGGTAAAAGTCACAACTGTTACCAAGTGTTATCTGATTTTCTCCAGACTCCACATTCTGTATGCAGTGAGAGTTGCAGTCCGGGATTCAGGAAGAGCCCTCAAGAGAGCAAGGCTGCCTGTTGTTTTGCTTGCATTCCCAGCCCAGAGAATGTGATTTCCAATGAAATAGGTGAGTATATGCCTTGCAGCGACATTCTCCACTTCTATTTTTTTTTGAAGGGAAATATTTGTCCTGAGCTATCTAATATCTGTTGCCAATCTTGCTCTTTTATTATTGTCCCCAAAACCGTAGTACATAGTTTTATATCCTAGTTGTAAATCACTCTGGTTCTTCTATGTGAGCCACCACCACAGCATGGCAATTCACAGAGAGATGGTGTGGATCCATGACCAGGAAACCAACATGGGCCACCGAAGTGGTGAGCACTGAACTTTCACCACTAGGCTATCAGGGCTGGCTCTCCACCTCTCTTTTGTATGCACCGTTCTCCCAAAGAAATGGAAAAACTCTGATGAGGACTGCAGGGTCAAAATGTTGCCTTCCTCCATTTAGTAATTTAACTTTTATAGCCAATAATATTTCCTCCCAAAATGATACCCTCTCTCTCTACCTTGAACTAGCTTACTTGTCTCATTTTAGCATCATTGCAGGCATTATGATCTCAAGGAAACCCTTTATGACCACTCCACAGTAACTAACTTAAATCTCTCTCATGGAATCTAACACATGGTATTGTAAGTCCTTACTTTTCATCATCTTTAAAGCTACATTTAGATCACATTGAAGAAATCCTTATTTTTCCAGTGTCTGGTGCTGTTCTTGGCACAGAACAGGAGCTCAGAAGGTTGTGTTTGATTTAAGAAGTAAGTATTTCTATGGTATACAATGAGCTTATGGAACTGCTTGGTTTCTGATCTCCTCGAGTTCACAGGTGAGTAGGGGAGACAATATGCAGTGATGCAAATTCCAGGTGGTGACATAGGGCTGCAATATAGGTATGCAGAGACCCATGGGATGAAATAAGTGATAGCATATATGTTTGTGGGGAGGGAAGTGTCATGGACTTTTTCATAGAGGCAGTAGCATTAGTATTATATCAGACTAATGTAAGCAGATTAAATTCTTGGTGGAATTCTTAGAAATGGCAGAAACTGGCAAATTAGCCCTGCATTTAATATTCTAGGGAGCTGAGAAAAGGTTCAACATGACTAGAACACAGACAATGTGGGTTTGGGAGTTGGGTCATGAAATAGAAGAGGGACAGAAAACCAACACTGAAGATTTTTCATACAATAATTAACATCTTGGAATTACTCAGATTTATGATATTAAACGGTGCAATGTTGAAATAACCTCAATGGTGGCATTATCTAATTTTATTTTTGTGATTGATATGAAGCTTAATTTCACAACATCTTTTGTATAATTTCAATTTATTTGAAATGTACTGAGATTGATGACATAGTCTGGCATATCGTCAATTTGGATAAAGCTTCCACGTGCACATTTGGCCTGTGGTGAGTTTGGGTATATGTTCCATATGCACATCTAAAGAACACTACGTCCACTAGCTTCAATTCCTACATGCTTGGATATTAATAAATACACTTGTAAACAACCGATGATTAATGAGTAAACTATGATGGAAATTAGAATGTATTTCCAATTAAAAATATTATTCATCAAATCTTATGGGGTGGAGTTAAATCTATCCTTAAAGAGAAATGTATAATCCTAGATTATATATATTTATATATTATTGTGTATATTTAAATAAAGAAAGGTTGAATTTCTAAGTTCTAAGCATTCATCACAAACTAGAAAAAGAGCAGAAATGTAAACACAAGGAAAAGAGAAAACACAAAGTGATAAATATTAGAGGAAGTGTTAACAAAATAAAAGACAAACATCAAAAGGATAAATAAAACTAATTAGATTCTAATAAATGACAAATATGCTCAATAAAATCCTAGTACTATTGTTCAAAAAAAGAAAAATTGCAACAAAATAATACCAAGGTTGAAAAGGGAGTAATCTGTGCAGATCACATGGAAAATATTTAACATGAAGAAAACATAAATAACATCATGTTGATACAATGAAAATTTAGAGGAAATTCACGAATTTCTGGCAAATAAAAGTTACCAAACTGCCTCAAGAAAAAATGAAAAATCTGAATATTGCCAGACCTATTACAGAAATTGAGACCATCCTTTAAAACATTTCTACAAAATTTTATTGTAAGCTATTTATTTGGTACAAAGCTGATGAATCTGCCAAAATATTCAAGAAAAAAATAATATACATCTACTCAAACTCTTCCAGAGAATAGGAAAAACTGAAAACTTTTTGACTCACTTTGAGAGACTAGATTAACATTGGTACCAAAATCTAACAAAATCATTGCAGGAAAGGAAATTACAGGCCACATTCTTTGTTGGGTTAAATTCATTTATCCTAAAAAAAAAATCAAATCAAATCAAGGTTCCAAATCTAGCTATATTTTATAAGAAGAACATATCATGACCAAGTTAGGTTCATGCAATGTAATTCAGTACACTAATCTCTGAAAAAAGAGAAATAATAATCTCAATAACTGTAAGAAAAACTAGTAAAATTAAACACCTATTCATATTTTAAAACAAACAACAACAACAGAAAAAAAACACTTACCAAATCAGGAACAGAACGAAACTCTCTTACTCCCATACACAGTATTCACAGAATGGAACTTTATCTTACACTGATGAAAGCAAGGATAAGAGAAGAATGTTCAACATCACTGCCTCTATAAGCCGTTATGCTGGAGGTCTTGCTTGATAAAATATTGGCAGGAAAAGAAATAAAAGGAATAATTTACTTCAAAGGAAGAAGTAAAATTGATGTTATCTTCAGATGATATTATGGTATAAATGTAAAATCCATATAAATTAAGGTATTAACTGAGTTTATTGGTGGCTGAATACAAGGTTAATATAGAAAGTTTTGCTTCCATCTACCCGTCATAAGCATTCAAAATTTAAATTTAAAAAAATGACATTTACAACATCTTAAAGTATGAAGTACCTAGAATAACTTTAATGAGACTTTCAAAAGATTTCTGTCCATTAATTTATAGAACAGCATTTAGATAAATGGAGGAAAACTGAAAGAACTGGAGGGATAAATCAAATTCGTGACTGAACAGACTCAAAATTCTACAGATATCAAAACTCTCCAAATTAATCTACAGCTTCCACAAAATTGCAGCTAAAATGCTGACCTGCTCTGTGGAAATTACAATTGATACAATTCTTATGGAAATGATAAAGGAAAAACTTAGCTAAGAAAATCTTGCAAACAATGAATAGAGTGGGAGGACTTACTCTACCTGACATCAAGTATTATATCATCACAATAGAGGAGGTTCATCAAGAGGATAAACAAGAAAATCAACGGAACCAAATGGTGAGTTCAGATAAAAGCTGCTCATATAGGGACTCACGTATAGACGTCTGATTTACAAGGAAACACTGAAGAGGAGTGGGAAAATGAAAGCCTTTTCAATAAACCATGTTGGGTAAATTGGCTGTCTTCATGGAGAAGGCAATGACTCACCAACCCTAACTCACACCATCCACAGAAAACGTTATCAGGCAGATTGTACTTCTAAACGTGAAAAGTGAGAGAATTTAAGAGGACGTAAAGAGGAAGGAGCAATGCCCCTGTAGAAGGAAAAAGCATGTATTCATACCTGCAGGGATGAGTGGGCACGGAACACTTTCAGAACCACATGAAGATTTGGGAATCTTAAAAATCAGAGCAGAGGTAGTAGAGGTAGGCGTGACCAAGGTTATACAGTCTTTTTGGTTTTCCTACGATTTTGTCGGATTTTTTAATGGAGGATAAACATGATCCCACTTACATGTAGACGTATCACTTGTGATGCAGGACAAGGGCAGGGAACCAGAGTAAAAGGATCTTATGATAATGTAGGAGAGAAGTGACTAAAATCTTAACAGAAGTGGTGGAAGTGAAATTAAGATGAAATGTTTTGTAGATCATTTTAGATGGTAGAAATGGTCTCATTTTGAAACTCCCGAGGAGTGAGGTCTATGACTTGGTCATCTCTGTTTCCCTAGTATGTAGCATATTATCTGCCTCATGGAGGTTTTCCAATAACTGCTTGCTCATTGAATGAGTAAATCTAGGCCATAGTTTACAGGGGTATAGCTCAGAGAGACAGGGAGGACGTTTGGTTTTCAGCTGAGAAAAATGTGCTTTCATGAATATGCAAGATAAATACTGAGATGGATAATAGCTTTACTTAACCATAAATAAGATGGGCAGTATTAACTGGGAATGGTTCTCTGCAGAGCATTCTGTTATTTGGTGCCTGGAGCAACAAAGGAAGACAATTGGCTAAGCTTACCCCATGCCTTCTTTGGGAGCATGCGAATGAGAGAGAATGACTGAACCTGGGCTGAGGACACTTTGCATCTCTCCGCAGACATGGATCAGTGTGTGAAGTGTCCAGATCATCAGTATGCCAACAGAGGGTGAGATTGCTGCCTCAAAAAAAGCTGTGACTTTTCTGGCTTAGGAGGACTCCTTAGGGATGGCCCTGGTGCACAGCTCTGTGCTTTTCTCTCCTCACAGCTGTGGTGCTGGGGGTCTTTGTGAAGCACCAAGACACTCCCATAGTCAAGGCCAATAATCAGACTCTCAGCTACATCTTGCTCATCTCCCTCACCCTCTGCTTCCTCTGCTCCTTACTCTTCATTGGTCGTCCCAACACAGCCACCTGCAGTCTTCAACAAATCACACTTGGAGTTGTATTTACTGTGGCAGTTTTCAGTGTCTTGGCCAAAACTATGACTGTGGCTGTGTCCTTCAAGGTCACTGCACCAAGGAGAAGGATCAGGCAGTGGTTGGTGTCAGAGGAACCTAACTTCATCTTTCCCATCTGCTCCTTTATCCAGCTGAGTCTCTGTGGAATCTGGCTGGGAACCTCTCCTCCCTTCATTGACACAGATGCACACTCTCAACACGGCCACATCTTCATCGTGTGCAACAAGGGCTCGGTCACTGCTTTCTACTGTGTCCTGGGATACCTGGGCTCCTTGGCCCTGGGCAGCTTCATTGTGGCTTTCCTGGCACGGAACCTGCCTGACACCTTTAATGAAGCCAAGTTCCTGACGTTCAGCATGCTGGTGTTCTTCAGTGTCTGGGTCACCTTCCTCCCAATCTACCACAGCACCAAGGGCAAGGTCATGGTGGCCATGGATGTCTGCTCTATCTTGGCCTCCAGTGTGGGGCTATTAGGCTGCATCTTTGCTCCCAAGTGCTACGTTATTTTCCTAAGGCCAGAGAGAAACACATCAAATGTGTTAATGAATAAAACACATTCAGCGAGAAAATAATCGAAATGTAAGTTATTTTCATAGGTCACAAGAACTTGCCTACACTTGAAAAATAAACTACCACATTTGTGCAGACCTACTTTAAGTACCAACTAAACTTACCTTACATCTCCACTTAATTTTTTGCTTTATGTTTCTTTTGGCTTTGTGCAATTTTCCTCGGGCATTCAAATGAACAAATACAAAAACATTCATACTAATTCTCCTCTAAACTTATGTGTTAAAGATTGCAAAAATGGCCACACATTAGTCCTCTCCCACTGTCTCTTTGGTTGTACCATCCCACGTTGACTCTGTGTAAACTTGGCCTTGTAACTTGCTTTGGCCAATGGGACATTAACAAATGACATAAGCAAAGGCTTGAAAAACACTTGCTCATTGTTGGTACTTGTCCTTCTCTGGCTGCCCTTGGGAAGCCTGAGGCCATCAATATGTGAATGAGTCTAGATAGACTGCACATCTCCATCACTCCAGGTGACTTCAAGTCAACAATCAGATATGTGAGTAAGGCCGTCCTAGACCAGCCAATCCTAGCTGAGCAACCAATAGGTCCAGATCAAAATAACTGCCCAGTTAACCCACAGTATCTTGAGAAAAAGTAAACTATTCTTATTTGAAGCCACCAAATTTTAGGATGGTTTGTTATACAGCAAAAGCTAACTGATACATTATGCTACCATTTATATATGTCATCTCATTATTTGTGTAATTATCACAGATTTCTATTTCTTTATCCAATATCGTAGACTGGAATATTCTTCTCTAGATTAAGTCTCTGAAAGAAAATCAGAGACAATATCACGTTCCATTTTACTTTTTCTCCTTCCTCTTTTCAACCAGACATCTTTAAGCATATATATTAAGAATATCTTCACTAATTTTAAGATTATGGATATTCTTCTATATTGTCATCCACTACTGTTATACGCAGGGGATTTTTACTTTTAATTTTAGCCCTTATAATCCATTTGGAATGATTTACTTGTGAATAATGTTAGTTGATGGTCCAGTGTTTTATTTTACAAATGGATATCTTTTAGTCTATAAAACAAACACTACATCATTTTAAAAGTTGATTTGAAGCATATGGAATCTGAATAATGTTTGGAAACATTAAACTTATATCTTTGAAACACTGTTTTCAATCACAAGTATAGTATATCTCTCCATTTAATCAGAGCTTTTACACGCTTTGTATCTTTTTATAATCTTCTTCATATAACTAATGTGTAGTTCCAATTATTTTCACTACTCATCTTAAATAATTCATTGCTCTTATGAATGGAATAATTATTTACATGTTTAAACTAATTCTTGCTCATGTAACAGTATTTTTGATGTTTCATATAGAAATCTAGCTTCCTTACACATTACTGCATTTATTTACCAGTTCTAAACTTTATAAGTTATGTCCCACTAAAATAATAGATTTTCTCTTCTTCTCTAATTTTATTTACCTCTTATTCTGTTGATTCTCGTTTATTCATGACTGGGTTCTCCAATGCCACACTGAATCACAGTAGTGTTTGCCAGGAGCATTTTCCTCTTCTTAAGTGTAGCGTAAACATCAGATAAATTCCTTGTCAGGGCAGAGCAGGCATCTAAGGGAGAAAAAGTAAAAACGTGAAGGGGAATCATTTCTGCCTGGAAATCAACAGACTTGCGTCTCTTGGCTGTTTGGAGCTGGAGATCTTATGACAATGTGGCCAGCTGAGAATCAGAAGATCTTTCTCTAGTCCCAGGAATTAGTCTTGGTCAAATCTCTCAACCTCTTTAGACCTCATTTTCTTCACCTGTAACATGAAGAGTTGGGCGAGTCTTTTTGAGTTCTCAAATCCAGTGACAACAAGATACCCTTCACCCAGATGCACTTGACAAAGACCAGAGAGAATTTTTAGTTTTCTTCTGCATCAACATTATTATCCATATCACCCCTTAAAGACATGTCAAATGTCTACCTTCGCATGACACTGATAAAACAGGTTCCATAACAAATCGCTGTTCATTGGGATAACAAATCTATAGTTCATTGTTTAGAGGTAAGTATAGAGATGGGCTCTGCTGGAAACAGCAATCAATGGGCCAAAAAGTCTTGCTTTATTTTACAGCAAGGCTGTGGAAACACTCCCTAATAAAACAGAATGCTGAAGTACTTAGAAAGTATGAAATAAATGGGAGCCTTGTATCCATGGTTATGAGCTAATAAGGATATGATTTTTAAAATTTTGTTAATGATGCCATTTGCCTGCTATGGGGCTGTTCTCTGGTGAGTAAAGAGCAGATGTATTCAAGGCCACTTTCATTCCTTTAATAAATATTTACTCAGCGCCTACCACTTGCTGCACGATAGCAGTCATCTACCCTGAGAGCATTTATATTCTAGTAGGGTGACACAGACCATAAACAAAAAGAGAATCTTGAGGTGATCAATAAAGTTACATATACGTCAAACTTTTTTCATTCTGGACTATTTTTCACCCTTTCCCTTCTTTGGCTGTTTACCAGAAGTCTAATCATGGACTTGAAAACCCAGAAAGCATTGGTCCCAAGTTTCTTCTCTCAACACCCTTGTTTCAAAGACATAGTGTTTATCATCTGAGAGTATGTCTCTTTAAGACTAAGTTCCTATGAATCAGCATTATTTCCTCACTTTCCTGAGAGGACAGATGTTATTATGAAGGGGAAATAAAATATCATATGGGATTTATACTTGAAATGATGTTTCCACTCTAATTGTGTTATTTAATGTGGTGTGATTTGGGGAAAGTCAGTTACTCCTTCAGAGACAGTGGTAATAATACCCTGAAAAGCATTCTATAGAGATTAAATGAAACAAAGTATGAGAAACTGCTTTGTAAATTACAAAGCAATCTATTTCAGCTTATTTTTTCTAAAAATATTTTCATTTATCCAATCCTTTTTGACTCTATGCAACCTGCCTTGACTGAGTTTTATCATTTATTCAACAATAATAATGGGTCAAAATGGTTGAATATTAGAAATTTCATATGGTTTAACTTAATTAATAGGCCATCACAATATTTAATTTGGTTATAATTACAGTTAAATTTTTCATGATGCCTTACCATATGCCAGGCACATGCTAGGCATCTGACATGAATTCACTCATTTAATCCTCACAACAATGCCATGGAGACAATACTATTAACCTCTATTGTATGGATGAGGAATATTAGAGGTTATATAATTGACCAAGGTCACACAACCGGTACCCAGGCAGTCCACCTCCAAAATCTGTTTTAGGGATCCATTAGAGGTTGTGGCGCTTACATTGTAAAAGGATCACCCTGGTTCCTGGTTGGCGAATGGATCAGAGGGTACTAAGGAAGAAAGCACATGGCTACTGAAATGATCCAGGCAAGCAATTCTGAATACAGGATTTCCTTCCTTTTTAAGGCTGAATAATATTTCATTGTATAGATGCCCTAGATTTTCTTCATCCTTTCACCCACGGATGCACAATTAGGTAGTTTCCATCTCTTGGCTATTGTGAATAATATTGCAGTGCATTTTGTCAAATAATTTCCTGGCATTTAGTGAGTTTGAAAAAATTCTTCTTATACACATTAGTTACTGTAATGAACTACCTTTCTAAATGTCTAAAGTTTAAATATTTGTCATTCTACAGAAATACCTTGCCTAATCATGATTTGTGTTGTTATCAGTTCATGAATGATCTAAGATTTTTGTACAAAAATTTGTTATAATGGCTTTTTTTGCATGTATTCAGGAACCTTGCATAATATGGGTATTCCCTGATTCTTGATTTTTAGTAGAGTTTTCTAGTAAGCCTTTAGGATAGGAAATATCTTCGTAGATGTGAGGCAGAGAGCAGAAATATAATAAAGTGATTGTTATATTTAATTATATCAAAAGAAAACTGTAGTTTTGCTAAATTGTTTTTACACAGCCTTTGCTTATTTGTAAGAGTGACACATATCATTTTATTAATGAAAAGAAAATTCAATAAACAATTTTAACATAAAACAATATCTATTGAGAACTTATATGAAAATTTTAGCAATCTGTTGTCACCAATTTCCTCATCTGCAAAATGGAGATAGATAATACCATCTTCCTTATGGGTTGCTGTGAGAAAAGTCAAGAGTAATGTATGTAAAATGCTTATCACCATGTGGGTTGGAAAGTGATGCCCCATTCATTTTTCCACCGGGATGATGACAGCTTTTTTAATGCTTCAAGTCTGTAGTTTTCAAAATACATTCTACTGTTGTAAAGTGAATCCTTTTTACAAATTCTTTGTAGAGTTAGATGATCCCTTTGGAATACAAATTCAGGCTCCCGTGTGTGTGCATATGTGTGTATGTATACGCACATCTCTCCAATAATACTTCAAACCTGATAATGAAAAACTACCTTCCCCACTCTTGACTCTGGTTCCAAAAACAACTTCTTTAATTTTCTGGTTGAAAATCTATATTTCTAAATTAGCTACTCATACAGCTTTTTCATTCTTCAGGTTTTGACTATTTATAGTTTCTTTCTTCTCTGAAAAAAATCAGCATGAAGAGTTCTTACATATGTTAAAAACATAATTCCCCTTGCCCAATATAACTATTTAATGAATTAGGATAACTCAAAATTCGATGTCCTCTGTTTTATGACATAAGTGTTTACAATTTTATAGCAGATGAATCTTATCCAGAGATGTGCTACGTCAGATAGTATGAATACATTTTCTTTCTCACTTTTTCCTTTGACATTTTAAATGGTAAAATTCTCTTGTTTCTTTGTTGTCTTCCTATGGATTCATCACTGGTTCATCTCCTTCCACCAAAAAATTAAATCTCTTCTCATTAACTTATGATGCATGAGACAATTCATGGGCTTCAGGTTTTGCTTGGGGACATCCCTCTTGGGCTTGAACATATACACAGTCCCACATATACGCAGTATGTCTGGAAGGATAGAGGAGGAAAGGATGTTTATCTCTGTGCAAAAGTACCGGGAGACAGTGGTAGAGTGAGAATATTTTATTGACTTTGCACCACTCTTTGAAGTTTTCGTATACGTGCACCTACGACGTGGGCCTACCTCCCCCCAGATTTTTAAAATTAAAATAGCGTTATATCCTTATCTACTGGCTTGGAACAGCAAGTTGTAGACAAATGTGAATATATGATCCAATTTTTTAACGAAATTGAGAACAGCAAACGCACAAAAAATTTAGAATTCTAAATATGGGCACATCATTCTATGAGGCTGTGTAAAGGTGGGGAGAGGAATGAAGAACAGCTGTTCAACATCCAGCTACCTGTACAGTCTAGGGGTCCACAGAAAGCCTCGCCTCCAGCCCCACCCCTGGAGCTGATTTCCTCCCCCTGTGAAGTCTGCCTGAATTATTCCAGCCACACGCCCGCCTCTTCCCGCCCCTGGAACTGGTCTCCGCCCACAACGTTCGGGCCTAGCTCAGCCCACAGCCTGGTCCACGCCCACAGCCTGGTCCCGGCTCATTGCCCCTCCGGGAGCCTTGTTCCCGCCCACAGAAGCGCCTCCCCGGCCTGCTGTCACTCACAGCCTTGTCCCCGCCCACAGCCGGCCCCTAGAACTGGTTCCCGCACACAGCCCCGCCCTGGATTTTGTCCCTGTCCCTGGAGCTGACCCAGACCGCTTTCCAGCTTCTCACTCACTCTAGAAACTAGACACCTACCCCGAGGTTGTGGTGCGCGGCCTCGCCTCGCCCGCCGCCTCAACCGGCATTCCCCAAACGTTCGTCCTCCCCGAACGACCGCCTGAGACCGGAACCGGAAGCGCGTGCGGCGCCGTGGATGGAGCGGGCGTTCTGCAAGGTGTGTTCCATCTTTTCGGAGCGGACCGCATTCCCGTGGATGTTCGCCCGAAGGGGCGGAGCGCGGTGAGCGGCGGGCGGTCCCGGCTCCAGTCACGGTCCACGGAGGGGCCTGGGCCAGGGGCAGCCCCGCCGGGGCCCGGCTTCCCTCCGTCCTCCCGGAGCCCCATTTCCCCTGGGCTGTTTGCTCAGGGCGCCCGAGGCTGCTGTTCCTCCTGGCTCCAGGCGCCGCCGTCCCCTCTTCAGAGTCCCCGTCATCGTCCTCCGTGTGATTTTGTCCCCAGAGGGCTTATCCTCATCTGCAGACGGTGTTTGTGTTGTTACAAATGGGGCGCTCCTGGCATCTAGAGGGGGGGGCAGGGATGCTGCTCAGCGTCCTCCAGGGCCCAGGACAGCCTGACAGAGAATTATCCAGCCCCAAATGTCAGTGATGCCGAGGTTGGGAAACCTGCTCCAGGGTCTGAAAATCTCCCGAGCCCTGAATGAAGTGTGGAAATTGTTGACAAGTCAGCGAGTCACTTACAGGGTCCCTAAATGACAAGCTTGTTTAAAGGGTCCAGAGTCACCAAAAAGTCTCTGTCCAGCCAAGTGAGTTGAGCGACTCAAGTGCACACAGCACGAAGCTGCTTTCTCCCCTCTCTGGGAGCAGCAGGTGGCTGGATAGGAATCGGGAAAATCCAGTCACAACCAACGGTTACAGTTAAATCAGTAAATACGAAAAAGAAAAGTGAATGGGGTGAACTTTCCATCCAACACCCTATAAAAGGCCTCAAAAGCTTGTTTGTGCTTTTTTTTCCCCCCTCAGACACAAGAAGCATCCGTGGAGATCAAGTTTGAGGTGAAACCAGGCTCAGGGTCCACCTGTCCTCGCTGATCCATGGATTTCTGTGTGACCAGGTGAGTACCCTGTGGACCTGGTACCAACAGGTTCCGGCAGCCTCCGTTGTGCAGAAGACCTGCCAGTGGGCTTTCCTGGGCTCAGGTTCTCACCACAGGGAGTCATTGAGAGTGAGGGTATCTTGAGAAATATTATTGATGTTGGATGGATGGAAATATGGTAAGCTGTGTGTGGTTCTGTGTGGTAAATATTTCAGTAAGTACAGTTATATGCAAGTAAAAACACATGAAACAAACGTAAATAACTGCAAATGTGTATTATAGAAGAAAATATAGATTTACTTGCATTGCATAATACTCAAAAGTCAGGATTTATATATAATATAAATACAGAAATGTTTTGCATGTGTATGTAGTATTAGAAGACATCCCATGAAATATTAGCAGGGATACTCAACAACATTCCTTAGACCCATTCAATTTGAGTTCTAAAGTCCTATAAATGATCCACAAAAATTTGAAATAAAGGAGCATTCAGGGAAAAAGATGATTTGAACTTCTTTGTATTAATAAGAAATTTAAAATTGAATTTGCCAGTAGCCAGATTTATTTTGAGCATTTTTTTTCTTTATGACATTTCAAATCATTTGGAGGAGTACTAAACAACACTGTAGATTGAAGGGAAGGGCGCTAGTCTCCAAAAAGACTGTCCTCACCACCTTGCCTTTTAAAGGGAATTAACTTTGTTTTTGAAACTTTTCTGAAATAACGGTCTGATGATTCACGTTGCAGAGAATCTTGTTAAGTAATTTTGTATTTAGTTGTTGGCCTCTACTAATTGTGTGTGTATGTGTGTGTGCCTTTTTCATTCTAGCTTTCCTGTGATGTTCTTGAGGGGAATGTGTGCTTGTCATGCAATAGATAGTCTTTGAGTGTATAATTTATGGTGACCAACCATCCTCGTTTATTCAGGACAGTGGGGTTTTCCAGGACACAGGACGTTTAGTGTTCAAACCAGGGCAGTCCTAGACAAACCGGGATGGTTCCTCATCTCATGAGCCAGGCCCTGGGACACATGCATGGGGACCTGGAGAACCAGAGAGACCTTGTCCCACCTCCATGGAATTTATATTGTATTTGGGAATTTGGATTTTGAAAAGTTAATGATAAGAGTGATGTGGGAGTTTGGCACAAGGGGAATCAACATGAGCGGGCAGAGAAGCCCTCTTGAGAAGGACTGATATTTAGCTTGAGAGCTGGAGTTGGGACTGGATTTAGCTGGTCGGAGGGTTAGACTGGAGTGAGGGTGTGGGAGTGTGTTCAAGAGAGCGTTTCAGGCAGAGGGACCCGCATGAGGACACCCCTGAAGCAGAGAGCCTGGTGTGTCCATGAACTGAGAACAGGGATGGCCGAGCCGAGTCAACTCAGGGGGAGCGGTGTGAGCCACACTTGCGAGGGGAGGACAGGCAGGACCAGATCAGGGGTGACTTGGGACTCTGTTCTAAGACCAGTGGGAAGACTCTGGAGAGATGCGAGTAGAAGGATGATGTGATTAGCGTTTGGTCTAAGCACGTGGGTTAAAATGGACTTCATGGTTAAGAATGAAGACTTAGTAGGCAAGATGGGAGGTGCTGGGAATAAGATTTACTTTGACTGATGTTCTTCATTTCTTCTTGTGATTGTTACTGACCATCTGCTGTCATTTCCTGTCAGCCTGAAGGACTTCTTTAGTTCTTGTTCAGACGCGTCTCCTCTCAGTGAATTCTGTCAGTCTTTGTTTGGTCATGTCTTTATTCCAGCTTCAATTTTTTTTAAAGTGTAATTTTGCTGGATATAGAATTAATGCTTGGTTGACAGTTTTTGTCTTTCAGACTTTGAATATGTCATTCTATTCGTTTCTGGTCTCCGTAGTTTCTGATGAGAAGTGAGCCGTGAATCTGATTGTTGTTGCCTTGTACCTGATGAGTCCATTTTCTTTGGGTGCTTTCCAGAGTTTGTTTTTTAACAGGTTAACTGTGTTTTGTTGAGCATCTTTGATCTTAGATTTATGTTTTTTCATAAAATTTGGTGGGTTTTCTGCCATTCTTTCTATAAGTGTTTTGTTCTACTTTCTTTCTCTCTTGCCCTTCTGAGACTCCCATTTCCTGACTGTTAATACAATTGATGTTGTGCCACAGGTCTCTGCAGCACCATTCGTTTTCTTTTTCAGTCTTTTTTTTCTCTATTTTTCAGAATGAATACTTTCTATTGCTATTTCTTCAAGTTCACTGATTCTTCTGCCATCTCAAATCTGCTGTTGAGCCTATATAGTGAATTCTTTATTTTGTTATTTTGCTTTACAACTTTAAAATTTCTATTTAGGATTTTTGTGTTTGTTTTTCTGTATTCAGCGTCCGTATTTGTCAAGTCATTGTCATCATGTATTCATATGGTTTTTTAACATGGTCTTAAAATAGTCTTTGAAAAACAGTTCATTGATATCTTTGATAAATCTAACATCTGGGTCAACTGCGTGTCAGTTTCTGTTGGCTGCTTTTTTCCCCCTGGTATATGTCACTCTTTCTTAATTCTTGTATTTTTTTTTTTGTTAAAAACTGGAGTTTTTCATGATATATTATAACAATTTTGGATTCTGATATTTTTCATGCTGAGGATTTTTTCTTTTGTTTTGTTTTTTAATTTTTATGGACTTGATCTATAGCCTCAGCCTCCTGGGCTGTGCGTGGCCACTGATGTCTTTGCTCGGTTCCTCTTATTTTTTTAGCCTGACTTCCTGAGGGTTGCCCCCAGTCTGCATCCCTTTGTGGTCAGCCAATGATTTGGGCAGAGGTTGTGCTCAAACAACTTGAGCTTCTAAGGTTTCTACCCTCTACCTTTGATTGTCTGTAGGTTGGAACCACATCAAAGTTCAGCCTGTTCTCCAGTCTCCTCATCTTTACTTTCCACCGGTGCTCAGGTCTCATCTGTCCATTTGTGCAGTTTCTCAGAAAGCCGTGGATGTGGGCAGAGGCTCCTGTCGCTCTCTCCTTTCTAGCATTTTCCCATGAAATTTCTGGCTGGTCTGCCTCTCCTCTTGCCCCAATCACCATTGCAATCAGGCTCGTCGAGTTGTGCATTTTACTTGTTTGTTTCCTACTAGTTTGCTGATGGGCATGAGTTTGCACCCTCCAGTTTCAGCATCCAATGAAGGTCTGTGCATTCTGGCAACAAAGCTGAAGGTTTTCATGGCCAGCCCTGTCCTGTTCAAACTTCTGTGCTAACTGAGCTGGGGCGGAAGGAACAACACAAGACAGGAAGTCTGAAGTCTCCAGCTGTTCTTACCTGTAGTTCTCACAGTCTTCTGTGAATAATTCCTCAGTTTCTTTGTGTTTTATTGATTTCCCAGGCCGTGAAGTGGTGTTTTTTAAATAATTTTGTCCAGTTTTGCAGTTCTTTTTTGGTGAGAGCTTCACTAACTTCTTCACTCCACCATAGTTGGAAGTGCTCTGCTGGCACATTATTATAACACACATTACCGAATGCTGACTCTGTGTCAGGTGTTGTTCGAAGCCTTTTCCCATACTAGCAGATTTAATAACACAGTAGGTGCTCACCAAGTATTTATTGAGTGTTGAATCAACAGCTACCACAAGCAATGAGAGAAAGCATAGAGTGCTGGGCATCCTCTGTGGACTCGCTTCTTTTCTATGTTTCCTGCCGTGTGGTCAGGGGCTGGCTCCTGCCTCCCCAGTGGGTCGTTTCTGTGGACCCAAGCCATTCCCAAAGGCCAGGGAACTGAGCTTTTTGACTCACACAGGGGTGCATGTGTATATGTTCCCTGTGAATGTGAGGAGAGAAAATATCACAGGGAAAAAGGAGGGATATGTCACTTTGGGATGACTTGATTAAACAAGTCACCAACACGTCAAATTTAAAGGAAATATTTAGCTAGCTTTCCTCAGGCCATGCTGCAAGTAAAAAGAAAATCTTTCTTTTGCTGAGGAAGAGTCACCCTGAGCTAACACATGTGCCAGTCATCCTCTATTTTGTATGTGGGTCGCAGCCCCAGCCTGGCCACCAAAAGTGGTGTAGGTTTGCATCCTGGAACCAAACCCAGGCCACCCTAGCAGAGCGCGCCGAACTCACTCACTGGGAACTAGTCCACATGGCCGGCACCCCCGCCAAGAAAATTCTTCACATTTGCTCGTTATTGGTCAGCTGGCTTTTCCTAAGGATTAGGTTTATATATAGTCTCTGAGATTGACTACAGAGGCCTGTGATAAACTGTAAACAGCCAAGGGACAGTGGGGCGTCATTTGGGTCACTGTAGAATTTGTTGTCCAGTTTGTTCGAGAGTGAACGTTGGGACATCAGGTGTAAGCTAGGACTATCCCAGGCCACCCGGGAAGGTGCTCACTCTGGGTTTTATGGGAAAGGAGCCGATTCTAAAGCCAGGCTGCCCTTGGCTTCAGCCCTACCAAATCCTCCGTTTCCTCATGTGGCCAGTGAAAGTGAGGATTGATAACATCACATCGCGTTTGGGTGAAACACCCAACAGAGTCACTGGGCTGTGAATGTGTCACTTTCGCTGTGGCTGTGGTATGAATGCTTCTTCATGGCAGGGCTTTGAGAATGTCACAGTGCAGTATCAGGGTCAAGAGGGTGCATTCTGGAATCAGACAGCCTCCACATCTTAGCCGCGTGACTGTATTAGACAAGTTACTTAATCTCTAGGAGCCTCGATTTTCTCCTCTATCGACTACTCCTCTTACTACCACCAGTAATGATAGTGAGTACGTGCCGTCGCTCTTACACATTAAGTCAAGTACTATTCACTGTAGGGGCTTTAGCTCTATTAACTCATTTAGTCCTGACAACAACCCAATAAGAGAGATATTGTTCTCAACTCCAGTTCACATAGAGGGAAACAGACACAGAGAGGTCAAGCAGTCTGTTTCAGATCACACAACTGGTCAGGGTCTACCAGCTGTAGACCCTCTGGTGTTGCCAAGATTCAAACTAAGGTAATGTTCAACTTTACTGCTTTGCGAGACTGTGTCTTGGTGAATGGGGAGGATCTGATAACTAGATCCTTGGGTGAGTGTGAAGATGAAATGAGATAGTGCATCTCAAGCACTTAGCATGTAGCAAACATTCCATAAGTGTTGGTTGCTGTGTTAATAGTGTGTGTTCTTGGAATGGGTAAACAAGCTGCCATTTATTGCTGGAAAAACTGGACGTCCCAGATCAGTGAATGCTTTATGGGAACTTTTTTTCAGATTTCACCTGCCGCCTGTGGCCATGGATTCACACTGCTGTCCTCTAAAGCTAAGGATGGGACGAAAGTTTGGTAGATGTAACTCAACAGAGATTCTCAGTTTGGATTTCACAGGAGCCGAAAAGAGAAAATTGAGGCTCTCGCCTTGGCTTTTTCTGCTGTGATTTGCTGAGGAAGCTCCCTCTGATTTTCAAGAATCTGATGACATAAAGTAAACCGTAACAACAACATAGATGGAGTCTTGAAAGGCACATTGTTTGGAACTATCTGGACTAGATTATTTTCAGCCTGTTTGGTAAAGGTCCTTTGCTGATAAGTAGGGATGTTATTTTTTGGCCCCAGAGTGATGACCTTTGTTTCCTAGCTTGAGATATCCTGAGGCACTCTACAGTGCCTAGAATGTGGTCTGGGCAAAAAATTCAATGAAAGCCTTAAGATGGAGGCTTTATTCCAGATATTTGAAATTGGATTATAAAATGTTAGAAATGATTTATGATATTTGCAAAAGTAGACACGAGTCAATCAATATGATGAGGACAATATGAAACATTTTTTAAAATAAAGGGGAATTACCCAGAAATACATACTGGACAAATCTTTCTTTTCATTTTTTTCCCTCTTCCCTCATTTGTATGCAAATGTCTGTTTATAGAATTTTGATCACAGCGTATATTTTGTTTTCTGCCTTTTTTCACTGAATTTCATATCAGAATCCTTTTACCCTTAGTATTGAAGTCTTTATTGGCTGTACGATGCCAAATGACATTTCTTTTTACCTTTTGTTAAGAATGATTGTAGACATATGCAAAAGTGGATGGAATAAGATAATGCACCGCATGGGCCATCACCAGCTTCCACCATCATCAGCTCATGACGATCTTGTTTTACACATTTCCCCCATGTTCTCCCTCAGCAAATTTAGAGCAAATCATAAGAAAATTGATTTCATTCATAAATATTTCAGTACATATCTAAAAACATAAGGACTGAAAAGAGTGGTAAGTATAGCATCACACCTAAAAATAATTAACAATGTAATCCCTTAATATCAAATAGTTTGTCAGTGTTCAAACTGACAGTTGTCTTATAAGTGTCAATAGATTTTTATTTTATTTTTAAAAATTTATTTGAATCAAAAGCTGGATAAGGTCTAGACATTGCAAGTGGTTGAGAAGACTTTTATAGTCTTTTAAGTCTGTTTGAATCTTTTATCCTTGAAATGCATTTAACGAAGAAATCTCATTGTTTATTCTATAGAATTTTCCAGTCTTCAGTTTGTTGAATGCATCCCTGTGGTGCTGGTTGACATGATCCTCTGTCCTCTGTATTTCCTGTCAATAGGTAGTTGGACCTAGAGCCAGTTTCCCTTTCAATGTTATATATTAACTTTTCCCAGGCCCTTAGGGGTCCATGCAGATAGTAATGGGGGATGTGAATCACTTGTCAGTATTTTAAAGTACTTCATATTTTCAGCTACTAATATGAGCTAACAACATTGTCCATTTTCTTTGATTTTGCCTAGAATCACATCATCTCATTGTGATAAACCAGTTATTTCATGCAGATCAAAAGCTCTGTCTGCAAATTATATCAGTCACTGATGAATATGGATGGGCAAGTATATTATTATAACATTCATAATGCCATTTATTTGGTGGATGAGATGTTTTTAAAGATGAGGATTATAGGAGAAGATAGGGGGTCATTAGTGAGGAGTATGTTGAGAACCAGTGCGTTTGCAGATCTTCTCCTCAACTCCAGACTCCACTGTAAATAGTCAAAAGTTCATTGTTTAAAACCTGTCAGAGGAATTCCATACATAGACCAATCTGGCCTCTCCAGTAGGATTATAAAGAACAATAAGTTTCTGCTTTAATTCCTTTATTTTTTATTATTTATTTTTTGTGAGGAAGATCAGCCCTGAGCTAACATCCGATGCCGATCCTCCTCCTTTTTGCCGAGAAAGATCGGCCCTGAGCTAACATCTGTGCCCATCTTCCTCTACTTTATATGGGACGCCACCACAGCATGGCGTGACAAGTGGGGCGTCGGCGCACGCCCAGGATCCAAGCCAGCGAATCCCGGGCCGCCGAAGCACAGCGCGCACACTTAACCGCTTGCGCCACCTGGCCGGCCCCAAGTTTCTCTTTAGAGTGACTTCTAGACAACATTTCATCTTACATGCTTATTTAAAAATTAAAATTTTCTATTTTGAATAGGTAACATATTTGCATAATTTAGAATCGTAATGGCGCCATAGAACATATGATGAAGAGTCTGCTTTCCACCTCTGTCCTCCCAGGATCATGATTTTTCTCCCTGTCGACAACCTGTGTTAACAGTTTCCTGTTTATCCTTCTGGAGAGATGTAATGCATGTGCGAGCAAATGCATCTACAAATGTATTCTTTTTGCTTCCTTTATTAGAAGTGGTGTCATATAACATGTGCTGTTTTTCACCATACTGAGAAATCCTAGTGGCTATTGCAGAAAGTGGCTATTGCTTTTACTTTCCTGAAAAATTCAAATGGTGTGAAATGACATGTGAAGAGCTTTCTTTAATAAGACTAAGGATGCTTTTCAGTAACCCCATGTGTCATGGAGGCAGTGTGGTGCAGTGGGTTGGACTTGGGGGCCAGGGTTCTGGTCCTTGCTGTGCCACTAACTTATGTGGCTTGAGTAAGTCATTCCGATCTCACTGTGTAACAATGTAGGGGTGGGGCAGTGTCATCTCTCATGTTAGAAGTGCTCTGACTCTGCGTCAGTGCACTCGCCCTGGTTGTGTTTGTTTCAGCGAGGGGAGACGCGTGTGTTTTGGAGCTCTCACCCGTCCCACTGCCTCTGGACAGACCTCAGGAGACACAGGTGCTACAGGTCTCCTTTGGCAGCGCCCACTGTCGTCCTGACAAGACGGTGAAGGACGTGAATTGACCTGTTCAAGATTGATGGATGGTGGGGGGACCACTTTCTTGCCCTAGGGCCTGAAGTGGCCCATTTGATTGACCCACATCTGATTGTGAGGCTGTTGGAATTTCCCGAGCAAATCAGGAGCATGGCTCAAGAGACTATGTTGGGCAGACTTGGCTGACTCTTTTCTGTTCTCTGCTCTCTGTGGTTCTTGGGAAATCTGAGGTATATGTAAACATGACAGTGCACACCAGGCAGCCTCATCAACGCCTGCCTTTGTTGTGAAGTCACTGAGCTGGGCTACGTGTGTAAACGGCTTTTCCCTTGTACTGAGAGAAGCCTGTTTGCTAACACTTCCTCCAAGACGCGGGGCTTTCAGAGTCCAGGCTCCTGGGTAACCCCGACCGTCTCCAAAAAAGTGGTTATTCCAGGGAAGGCCAACTTGATGAAATTCATCACATTTCATTTTCTGGCTAGGGTTCTTTGTAGGAAAAGCCGAAGGTGGTGTTTAGGAACTCTTTCCAGAGGGGACTTGGCCTTGAGGGCAACCTGGTGACAGGTGCAAGGAATGGGGTGTTATGAGCGGTTCGGGGGATTCGATTGGAGACGTAAAAGAAACTCCACTCCAAACAAATGGACTGAAGGTATATTTTATTATACAGAGGATAGTAAAGGCGGTAGTCCTCCAACAGATCAGAATAGGTCAAATAATAAGAGGGAAAAACACCAGCTCCATCAGAATGGGAAACCCCTGATCAGCTGAGATAGCGGCAGATTCGAATAGGTCATATAATAAGAGGGAAAAACATTGGCTCGATCAGAAATGGAAAAACATTGGCTCGACCAGATCGACTGAAGGGAAATGACACAAGGCAACCGGAAAGAGAAACACCAGGTTGACCGAAAAGAGAACACATCAGATCAATTACTTCACAATAAATCCATTACTCACAACATCCACGCCCCAGTACCGAGAGAGTCCTGTCAATCGACATGGGTGTGTGGGAATCACACGTCCTGGGCAAGGCGTCCCTTCCACAAGTGGAACTCTCACCAGGCCTCGCTTTCCAGCAGTTTATATAAGCAGTTACAGAGTTTACAGAGCAAGCATTCAGTGTTTCCATGCACAAAAGGTTATCAGTGGCGTACATGCACTGAGCACCCTGGCTGTTGTCGCAGCCCAGTAGTTGTGTACGTGCATTGGTTTGTGGTTATCGTCCCAGCCCAGCACAGATGGTCAGTCAGGCCCAGGCTGCGGCGCCCGAGGGCCTTGAAATTTTTACACATTGCAACTATGTTCATGGGAGAAGGGCCAGTTCCCACCACTCAGAAAGCAGCTTTTATATTTCTTTTTGTGCTGGTGGCTGTAGGTCAATGGAGTGGCCAAACATGGCTGTACTCATGTCAAGACAAGGGGGTGCTGAGTCCTTTCACAGGAGGTGCTCGCCTCTCATGGAATTCCTGAGAGGCAGAACGAGGGCCCAGAGGAGAAGCAGAGGGAAAGTACAGGTGGCCCAGCCTGTTGCAGCATGTCTGGACCCCAGCATGCCTGGAGGTGTGCCTGCACTGGCTGGGAATATTGGAGAAGGAAACCCAGTGGCAGTTGGGTGAGCAGTTGGACTAGGACCACTTTCCAGACCCCCTTCCAGTCCTGACATTCTTGGGTTCCACACACCTGTAGAACTGATTTCATTGGTGGTGGTATTCTTTAGTCTTCAGCCTGGCAAACAGCTATTACGGACAATGTGGAAGGAAGGTGGTGGGAAATGAACCTTTCAGGTGAGTTCCCACAAGGACTACCCCTCCCCAAGTTGTGTTGAGCATTAAACATCTCTGGAGTGATTACTGTGTGATAGAGTCACAGAGCAGTACCAAGCAAGGTTCCTCAGGCCTGAGAGGAGCAGTGAGCGCTCCACGGAGAGCTGTGGAGAGTGTTGTTCCATCTCAGGGGGAGCTCCGTGCATCAGCCTGGTGGGAGGGCAGGTGCATGAGCATTGATTGGGATGGCTAGACCTTCTTTGGATTCCTTCTTTATTTTTAGCCAAATTGATTAACTTCAAAAATTCCTCTGTTTCAGTTCTATTTCTGTTGGTCTTTAAAAAAATTTCCCTCTAGTTCCTCGCGTTATGCTGGTGGGTTTAAACACCAGTCTCAGCTCTGGCAGCATATTAAAATCACCAAGCGATTTAGTTTGTATTATTTTACCTTTGCACCTGTGTCTAACTCTGCCTTCTTTTTGACCTAGAGAGTTTCCCTAACAGTTACTATGTGTGTGTATGGGGCCGCCAGTGAGGAATGACAGAGGAGAGGCCAGAACCCCACAATGCTTACCGTGACCATATGTCTTGCTTCTCCCCAGATGGCCCTCAGCCATTAGCGGAAGTCACAAAGTCCATAGAACGCAGGCCTTCGATGGACAGGTGGTCCAGGTAAGAGGCGTGGGCTGAGAGCTACTCATTCTGCCCCTTGGGGCACTTTTGAAAGGGGGAAACTAGGGGGGGGTGATGGGAAATTTTTAGGCGGATTTTCTGAATTAATAAATTATTTTATACAAATGGTCGCCTGGCTACTGTAGGCCAGGATGTTCAGTACTGGAACATGGGGTACCAACTTGAATAAGGTTTGGGGGGAAAACACTCTAGTGGGAGAGACAAGTTGAAAAAACTAGCTGTACCTGAGTGTGCCCAGGCTCTGTGTGTGTTTCAGGCTGGCTTTATCTTGTTCACCATTTATTCCCATGTTTGGGGCAGTTCCTGGCACATGGTAGATATCTATAATCAATACTTAAATACATAAATGAATGCATACCGAAAGTGCTATAAGAGTAGCAAAGGGGAGTCATTAAGTCTTCCGGGGATGGAATGGAAGGCACAGAAGGCATCGTGGAGGAGGTGACAGAGGAATTTACCAGATAGACCAGGAATGGGTGGTGGGAAAGGTTTCATGGCAGAGGGGAGGTGGCAGGTGGAGCCTTTAACTGCTGAGAGCATGTGGGGTGGCTGGAGTTTGGTATGCTTACAGGGGAGTGCTGTGGCATAGGCTGGAAGACAGGTGGAGAGTGAGCGATGCAGGGTTTTCTAGGGTTGGGGGAGGAGGTGATGAAGGCCACTTGGGAAGGCGTGGGGAGAAGGGACATGTGGAGAGACATGTAAGGAGGATTGACCAGATTTGGGGCTTGATAATAGGTCCAGGGAGTGAGCTAGAGGGAATGGAGCCTGACTCCACTGGCAAATGAGTGGCTGCTGATGTTCTCAACCCGGATGGGGAAGTCCTAGAGGAGGAGGCTCGTGTTGAGTGGGAGAGAGAAGCAAGGAGGAGGTAGAGAGTGAAATTGTTTTTAGTATGCAGTAGAGTATAGTGCATCTTGCACAGACTTGAAAGTCCCATGGATGCGAATTCAAGTCCCTGCTTCCCCACATATTAACTGGATGACTTTGGTCAAGTTACCAACCTTCTCTGAGATTCAGTTTCTTCGTAGGTGTTCTTGGTTATTGACTTAGCACAGTGCCTGGCATAATAAGCATTTAGTAAACGGTGCTTTTCATTAGGCAGTTAGAAAAGCAGGTCTGGAACTCAGTAAAGTTGTTGGGAATGGAGATAGCAGTGTACAGGTGACAGAGAAAGCCTTGGAAACGGATGCAGCCTCCCAGGGGAGTGTGAAGAGGAGGAGAGAAGAGGGCAGAAGACAGACCTTGGAGAAGGATTCCAACACTGAAGGGTAAGGAGTAAGGCTGAGCTAGGGAGCAAGACTGGAAGCTATGGGAGAGGCAGAAGAGAGAGATGGGGAAGAGAAAGGCTTGTGGAGAAGGGAGTCGTTCTTCAGGGATGGACTGGGATGGAGGAGCTCTTGGGTCTTCTCCTTAGGACATCTGGCCCTTTCCTTTAGCAAGAGCCGCATCAGTGGAGGGGCAGGCAGAAACCAGGCTGCAGTGGAGTGAGAAAGAATAAGAAGTAGAGGTTGTGTGGGGCAGCCTGCCTGGACTTGGCCCCCTCAGGTTCAGGAGCAGTAGGGAATGCTCCCGTGCTTTGGGTCCTTTGAGCAGGACACTGGGCTGCCAAAGATTTCTTCTCATCAACCTTCCCTCTGTTTGTCTGATAGATCGCTTGTGGTCAGGACCATAGTCTGTTCCTAACGGATAAAGGAGAAGTCTATTCTGATGGATGGGGCCCAGCTGGGCAAACAGGTAGTGGACCTTACACCTCCTTGGGATGGTGCAGTCTGGAGCTGTGAGCAGTGGGGCTCTCATGGGCTAGAACCACCTGCCTTCATTTGACTCTTACCTCTCTTATCACTTCCTGGGGACACTGTTCTGTTTGTCCCTTCCCAGTTCCCTCATCCCCAGCTCCCATGGAAAGGAATCAATAAAGGATTGGGTGGAGGATTAGAGCCACCCCTCAGCAGAGGAGCTGTGAGCCTTTCTCTCAGCAGAGACAGGAAACTGTGTGAGGCTTTCAAAGAGAAAACAAGTGTCCCCTAAAAGGAGCTTGATGTTCACTGATTTGAGAAGAATGTGATTAATGCAGGGAGGAATGATTGACACATTTTCTCAAGCTTGTATATTTAACCTTTTTGTTTCTGATATTGGTCTGAAGAGAGGGCCATTAATATAAGACTAAATCTTGTAGAAATCCTCAGTAATCCTACCAGCAGATGAAATCATCTTTGTTCATTGTCTACTGTTTTCTTCCAATCCTCGTTCATATGTGCACATTTTTTCCCCCAAAGCCACAGTAGATAGTTGTATGTCATAGCTGCACATCCTTCTAGTTGCTGTATGTGGGACACGGCTTCAGCATGGCCGTAGAAACGGTGCGTCGGTGCGTGCCCAGGATCCGAACCCGGGCCGCCAGCAGCAGAGCGCGCACATTTAAGGGCTAAGCCACGGGGCCGGCCCTTTTTTTTGATGAGAAAGATTCGCCCTGAGTTACCATCCGATGCCAATCCCTCTCTTTTGTCTAACGAAGATTGCCCCTGGGCTAACATCTGTGCCCATCTTCCTCTACTCCACATGGGATGCCGCCACAGCATGGCTTGACAAGTGGTGCATCGGTGCACGCCCGGGATCAGTACCTGGGAGTCCCAGGTCGCCGCAACGGAGCGTGCACACTTGACCGCTCCGCCACAGGGCCGGCCCCCATTTGTGCACATTAGTATACAGTAATCACAGCATAGGTGTGGTTTTATATGCTTGTTTTATCATTTATACTTACATAAAGCATTTTTCCATGGTGGTAATATTTTCACAGTTACAGTTTTTAATATTTGTATGATATAGCATCAATTTAATTTATCATAATTAATAATTAATTTAACCATTTTATTATAAAATTACATGAGCATTTCCCTGTTGTCAGGTGGCATACTTCTTTGGAGACGGAGTGCGGTGGCCGTTGGAGATATTATGACATTTATCTTGTGTGCATACGTGACTTTTTCTTTCGTTTGGATTATTGCTCTAGAATAAATCCCAGGAGTGTCAAAGGAGTAGGATATTTTTATTCTTGTCAGTATGTATTGTTAAATTGCTTTCCAGAAGTTTTATCAGTTGATACTGCCAGCAGCAGTGGGTAGAAGTACCACTTGAATTTTGTGGGTGAGGCATCGTGGGGGGGCTTAGCTGGGTCTTTGGCTCTGAGTCTCTCAAAGGCTGCAGTCATCGTAGGGTTCCACTGGGAAGGCTCTGCTTCCAGGAGCACACCGATGGTTGTTGGCAGGATGCAGGGGCCCCAATTCCTTGCTGGTAGTTGTCCAGCAAATGGTTGCTGGCCAAGCCTTCCTCGGTTACTTGCCATGTAGGCTTCTCCATGTGGCAGCTCCCAACATGGCAGCTGGCTTCGTCAGAGTGACCAAATGAGAGGGTAAGACGGAGTGCCAGTGAGACAGAAGCCAGTGTCCTCTCATTTAATCTGGGCAGTGACCTCACCTTCACTTTTGCTGGCCTTCTGCTTGTGAGAAGCAAGTCACTAGGTCCAGCCCCCACACAAGGGTGGGGAGTACACGTGGGTGTGAACAGCAGGAGACAGGGCTCACTAGGGGCCATTATAGAAGTAGCCTGCCACAACCATGATCTTGACTGTGGCCTGAGCCTCCCTCTGTCAGTGACAACAGTGATTTCTTTCCAGTGGCCCTTGCCAGAGCACAGTTAGGTAAAGAAGCTCTCTGCGAGCCAGGCAGCAGAGGCCAGGCCCCAGCTCTGCCAGCCTCGCTCACCTAGGTGTACACTTTCTGGGTCAGTAAACCCCTCTTTTCCTTTTGAGTCAACTTAGGGACCGTTGGTGTGCCGCGGTCTTCACCAAAGCACTTAGAATCTGTCTTTCCAAAGTTATCCCTCAGCAGAGGCACCAAGATCAAATCCTGCTGGAAAGCTAAGTTGGCCACACTTCGTCCTCCAGACCGCTGACCCTCCCATCTTTCACTCTCAGCAGAAGAACCTGCCTCCTGTTTCATAGGGGAAACAGATGCCGTCAGCTGAGAAAGCCCTCAGTTTCCCACTCGGACTCCTGCACACTTGCCTCTACCTGTCCCCGCCCTGGGTCCCTTCCCTTTATAGTGGTGGGGGAAGCGTGTCTCTTCCTGCTGAAGCTGATGATTCTCTCTGTGCCCTGGATCCCTTCTCCCCCCGTTCCTCAGAAGCCTCACTCCATCTGCTGGGCCTTCTTCCCCACAACTTCAGCCTCTCCCTCTCTACTCGTCCCTCGCCATCAGTCTTGACACCTGACTCAGGTGTCTTCCATCTTAAGAGGCCCTGTGTGGAGCCCTCCACATCCTCCCATTCCCCCAAGTCCCACCCCTTCGCTTCACCTCCTGCCTCCCCTTCTAGGCGAGAGTTCTCAGGAGCTGCATTGACTTACTGTCCCCATTTCTTCGTCTCCTTCTCATTCCTCTGTCCGTTCCACTCAGCTTCCACACTGATCAGTTTGCTGAATGGCTCTTGCTAGGGTTACGGTGACCTCCATGTTGCTGAAAACAATAATAAAGAACCTGGAGACCATTGTCCAATCTTTCCCTTTCTTGATCTCTCAGCAGCGTTTGACATTGGCCGTGACGTGCTGAGCATCTTGGTGAAGAGCGGTCTTCCTTTCGCCCCTGTGACTGGGCTCTCCGAGGGCTCTCTTCGTTTCTCGTTCCTTCTGGACTCATTTCCTGGCTCTCCTCCTGGGCCAGGCCCTCCCATGTCGGAGGTCCCCGAGGCGGGACTGTGCTCTCCTCCTTTCCTCTGCCTTCTCCTTCAGAAGGTCTCACCCTCACCGTGGTTGCAGTCACCGTCTGTGTGCTCAGGACTCTCCAGCTGGCTGGTGAGGCCAAGCCTGCTGTTCGGAGGTGCGAACATCTCTCAGTGCCACTTGACGTTTTCCCCTGGCCGTCTCTAAGCACTGTGAGTTCAGTGGGTCCAAAAGTGAACCCCTGCTCCTCACCCCCCCCCCGCTCCTTCTCCACTGTTTGCCACGTCCACTCACGTTCCCCTCTAGGAATCATGTCCCTTCCCTACTTAGAACCCTTACCGTCTCCCCATTGTGCTTAGAATAAAGACCAGACCCTTCCGTGGTCTACAGCATCCTGCATGACCTGCCCTCCCTGCTCCCCACTGGCGTCTTGCAAATATTCCCCCTCGTCCCCTGGCTTCATCCACTCGGCCCTTGTTTAAACTCCCTCAGTGGGCCATGGCCCTTCCCTCCCTGTGCAGGTGCTGTCTCCCCTACGTGGAATACCGTGCTCTCCCCTCCCCTCCACACTCCTACTCATCCCTCAGACTACGTGGATAGAGTGAAGCCTCCCGACCGCTCCTGCCCATGAACTACATCAGGCTCCCTGACGTTCCCTCACGGAGGCCCCTGTCCTGCCATCCTTGCAGTCAGCACAGATTAACTGGGTGTTAATTTTGGCTGACCTCTGCCTCCTCCACTAGACTGAACTCAGAGAGAGGGACCGGGTCTCTTCCTTCCCCTCATGTTCCCATCACCAGTTAGATGTTTAGCTTATGTTTACTGTTTGGGACATATTTGTGGGGTGAATGAATGACCTGGCACTTATCTGCTCTTTCCGTTCACCAGAATCCTTCCAAGTTCTCACAAGTTTGTCTTCCTAACAGTATGGACCCTTCCTGTGACTCGGGTGAATGTCCCCCGATACTTGCCCTTCTCAGGAGTGGGGACGGTTAAGCATGTGGCGTGTAGGGGCACAGGCTGTGCTGTATGAAATGGTGAGAGCCTCTTGCAGGCAGGTCATTGGCAAGGTGTAGAGGGGTCGATGGCGAAGGGTCGCTGTCTGTTGGATTCACAGGCACAGACCTCAGCCTGAGGGAGGGAACGTGGCTGTGGGAAGACCTAGTTAGAGTGAGTTCAGTTAATAGAGGGTGAGGGTGACGTTCCTGACAGAACGATAGTAGCCCTGGTTTCTCTGTAGACAAATAACTAGCCCAGAGCTTAGTAATTCTGTAGTAAACCTCTGGAGTGGAGAAGGAACTGCTTTCTCCCCTCCTGTCGCCTGGGCCAGAGACTCTGGCCCTGCCTTCTCCAGAGAGGCTGCACCAAGAAACAGAGACAGAGGGAGAAGAGCCTTAGGGTTTCGACGCTGAGGTCCATGCCCCTGGGATGAAACATCTGGCACCACTGATGAGTATTCCACTTTTTATAAGCAAAACATCATTTCTGAGAGTTTTCAGCATCTGGCCAGAAGTTGTTTTATATTTGGCTTGCTCTCCTGGTCAGTGTGAAACTTAGAGCTGTTAGTAGGGGGATAACTGCCCTTCTGAGGCTCTCCTGTGTTCACATGGGGTTTCTGGGTGATTTGTTGACTAGGCCCCTCCAGGTTGCCCTCCAGGTGTGGGAAGTTTGTATTCTGAGCTTGGTTTGTTTGCTTGACATACGCCAAGAGTAAGAATTTAAAAGAGGAGAAAAGAAACTGATTCTTTTCCAAGTGTCATTAACGTGATTTTGCCAACCAAGGAGGAGAAAACAATCCCTGTGTATCGAAAGCATCCGAGCGGTGCAGTTTGAATTCCTGGTGAGGAGAGCTGCACTTGGTTTGACTTACTGACCGCTGTTTTTACTGTCATGTAGAAGGACATGTTTTTGTCTGAGGCTACGGAATTCTTGGCAACGGAACAAACCTAGTGGAAACCGCTCTTCCGGAAATGATTCCACCCACTCTCTTCAGCTTGATGGAGTTCAACCCAGAAGTCCAGGTTTCCTGCATTTGCTGTGGACTCAGCCACTTTGCTCCCCTTACCAGTAAGTGGCGAAGCCTGTGTGGCCCCAGTGACGGGCCGAGCTGCACTCTCTTGGGTTCACCCTAAGCCGTGGGCAGCTTTCAGTGTCCATCCATCCAGTGGAGGGGCGCCCCGCGTGGATAATTACAGTGAGCAGCTCATCCAGATGTTGTTTGGCTTGAAGTTGTATAATGTGTGTCTTTTTTCATCCTGGAGTTTTGTTTTTGGTTCCTTTGGTTTGTGGTTGGGCTCATGTGAAAGTGAATTTTCTCAAGAGGATGCCAGTCGGTGGTAGGAGGTGGACCCTCGAGAATGTCAGGGTGCTGGGGAACCCAGCAGAGGTTTGATGAATCCCCGGGAGAGCCATCGGGAAATGAAAGTGTGGGGCTCATCCCGCTCCTGGCCAAGCCCAAACCCTGACCCAACCCAGGAATGAGGGACGGCAGGACGCTGATTTGTCAGATACCCTGGGGTTTTGTGGAGGGAAATATGCCCCATTTCTCCAAAGTGCCAGGACAGAATGATCAAAGCCAAGGCTGGAATGGAGCTGTTCTTGAAGGTTTGCCCAGTTACAAAGCCGTCAGACACCCAAGTGCCTCCCGCCCTCGGATGTGCGCTTTCCTTGATTGCCTCTCCCGTTCCACCACAGTAACTGTCAGGTCAGTCTGCTGCTCTTTAGTTGACCTGACTGGTAAGACTGAAGAAAATTAATTTCATTTTGTGGGGATCCTCACGTAAATTCGCTATTTCCTTGCACCTAAGAATGTTAATTTGTAAATCTCAATTACTCATCTCTGGTGAGTCATTGTTTTCTATTTAGGCGTCTGGGCCGGGACAGAGTGGGGTCATCCTCGTTAGTGTTCTCTGGCCCTACGCTACTGTGAGGACTATCCAGAGGCCCCCCCGACCCAGAGTCCTGACTGCCCTTCAGTTGTCGTCTGAGGTTCAGATCTCAGGCCTGTAACACACACGGGCTGTGGCGTGGACTGTGGGGGGGTGACTGTGTGCACAGCACCCTCGGTCGCAGTGATGACCGGGGTAGTCCCTCAGCACCGTCACTCGGAGTCAGCACTTCCATATGCTAATGTCTTGAGGATGCCAGACTCTTCTAAAGCTATTTTGATTTAAAAACTAAGAGTCATTATGGACTCAATCTGGAGGTATCAATGATCTATGGCTTAAACTGTGCAGAGTCACATCCTTGGAAATCCATATGAAATGTGCAAAATATTCAACTAGAGTACACTGTTTTCTGTTTGCTGTCATGCCATGTGGACGTTTTGGGTCACACCGAAATGAAATCCGCTTCTAGATTTCCCCCGAGACCCCACAGCCACCCTCCAGGTGCCGTGACTGTCCTAAGTAGAGGGAGCATCAGAGCTTGGGTATTTCTCCTTCTGTGCCCAGCGTTTGCATGTGGTCAGCTGGGAGTTGGACTTGGTTGGTTTCCCCTGAGATCTGCTAACCTTTTGGGGGCCAGACTGAATTGTTCTATTAAACACGTAAAATCTGAGGGTGGAGTCCCCAGGGTGGTGGTCAGACCAGAGGGGCTCTGATGGATGGGAACAAAAGGATTCCTTATTAATCAGCCAGATTATTTTAGTCCTGGCTTCTCCATGTCTTGTCTACTTCTTCTGCTTCTCAGGTGGAGGTGGTAAAATGGGGCCTCTGTGCCAAGGAGTGCCCAGAGCTGATGTGGACAGAAGTGGGGTCTGAAGGCTGGGTAGCAGGAGGCTGCCCCACCAGGTCTGGGGTCCCGTCCAGAGGTGGGCATTCCCGAGCCCAGTCTAGATTTGTTCTCCTGGACTGTCCTCTAGAGCACTTAGTCCGTTCTTGTCCCTCGTGGCACTTTTTACAGTTTGTAAACACGTATATATTGGTTTGATCGTTTGTTTCTTTCTAACTGTTTGACTAGCTCTTGTCCCATGAGGACAGGAACCGTACGTGTTCACTCACTGTCGTGTCCCAGCTCCCAGCACACAGACATCGACCCGGCCCAAAGAGGTGCCCAGTCACCCTGTGTCCCTTGACCAAATGCTCCCGAGATGTGGAAACCCAGACAAGGGATGACAGATGGAGGTCTCCCTCTATTAGGGCATGACCAGGACTGGAGGGTGCTCAGACTTCAGGACGTGTGGAGGGCAGGGTGTGGTCGGATGTGACTGTGGGTGAGGGGTGTGCATAAGGGACGAGCAGAGTGGGCCATGACTGTGGGTGAGGGGCGTGCATATGGGGCGAGCAGAGTGGGCCGTGTCCAGGAGCCTCCTGGGCCTACAGCTCTGTGCATGTACTCTTCTCCATGCGACGGACACACCGTCATTCTGGGCTTGCACATGTCTTTGGTTTGGGGATAGTATACCTTTCCCTTCAAAAGGAGGCATTAATGCCTGGTAGAAATTGAAGTTTAACATTGGGCTCTGTTTGTACCTGGTTCTAGAAAGCGTATTCTCATGACCCTTCCTCTTCTTGGTGACTTGCCTCTGGCCTAGCCCAGCCAAGCCACCCTTTTCCTTTCTGTGCAGACAAAGGAGAGCTGTTTGTGTGAGGCAAGAACATCCGAGGGTGCCTGGGAATCGGTTGCCTGGAAGACCGGTATTTGCCATGGAGCGTAAGGCTGGACTGGACGGGCGTGAGTGCGTGCCCACAGAGCAGACTACCTGATGTGGCAGCAGCGTCCAGTGTGCGGCTGGGCCAGGACCAGTTCCCTGGGCACTGCTTCCCCTCCCAGGTCCCAGCTGGCCTCCTCCTGCCCCAGCGCACCCTCTGCCAGGGCATCAGGAGAGACCGCGTAGTGGTGAGGAGCCAGAGCGAGCGCCCAGCAGCAGCTTCTCAGGCTGCAGGCTCCCTGGCGCTGCGCTCCTTCCTGGGGCTGTGAGTGAGCAGCCTGTGCAAGCAGGGGGCAGCCTGACCAAGGGTTCCAGTCCCCCTGTGCCCTGGAAGAGGCCCTGTCAGAGGCTGTCCACGGGCACGTGGAGCAGAGAAACAGAGGCCCCCCGGGGCCTCAGAGAGGCAGAAGCTACAGGCCAGGCTCCACAAGGCCCAGAGGGGCTCCCAAGGGGGAAAGATTTGAAATGACAAAGCTGGCGTGCCAGGAGCTGTTTGCAGAGGCCCGTTTGGAGGAATGTTTTACATGCATTTAAAAGAAAGCAGGATATTTAATATTTAGAGTGCCTTACCACAGCCACCAAAGTGAAAAATAATGTTTTTCATACCGGGGAGAATGCAATTAGACCAAAAGGCTCATTTCAGTGTTAAAGTGTTCTTTCTTAAATTGTAGTTTATATTACTGTTTACTAAATCAGTTCTTCTAAACAAAGCTATTGATGTTTTTGAACACGGAACATACGTACTTGGTACAAAGTGTCTTATGAAAACTAAGTCTCCCGTCTCTTGTCCCAGAGGCACCACCGGTTCTGGTTCTCATGTTGCCTCCAGAGACAGACTGCGGAGAGAGCGTGTGTGTGCCTGCGCGCGACCGTATGCACGCACAGGCCTAAGTATTTCCTTTGAAGGCTGGATTCTAATAATGTCTTTTGAAATTGTGAAAAGCATTTTTAAAAAACACTTGTAAAAATGCAAAAAAAAATGTATAATTTAAATACAATAAGGATTTATCTTTCAAAAACCCACTGCAGAGTGTTTCGAGGCACTTTGGTGTTTCAGGGGCTGTTTCCATCGGGCCTTCCCTCTGCCGCTGGCTCTGTTGGTTCCCTGTGACCTCGGCAGGCCCACAGACACAGAAACTGTTTCCACCATTAGCTTCGTTGCTATAATTTATCCTTTTTTTCCCTGCGAAAAGTCTGTCTGCAGGCTCCGGGCTCCTGTCAGTTCAGCGAGTGTGTGAGGACACCCTGAATGCAGTGACTATGGGCCACTCCGACGTGTCTTCTGGCTGTCCTGACTTCTTACACTCAGGCTCTGTCCTTCTGCATGTATTGGGGTCTGTAGAGGAGGCCAGTGCACAGCCCGAGTGGCAGGTGTGGCCTGAGAAGGTGGAGGGACTCTCATCACACGGTGGCCACCATTATCTCCCTCAGTGGATAGCCGTTCCCAGGGGCATAGGTCTCAGTCTTCTGTTCCCTGAGCACCCGCCAGGTGTACATGCTGCCAGTCCATGATGATTTCTGGCGGGGACGGGGGTCTCTTGCTGGCACACAGACCCTGACATCAGTGAATCCAAAACACTTGGCCTGCCATTCTCGTCAGGTCCACCCCTGACTCACTCAGGAGAGTCTTGTCCTGATCATGCTTGTTTCTTGAATATGTGGTTGGCTCGCATTTTCACGAGGTCAGGAAACACCTACTGTGCACTCACTGTGTTCATGTGACACAGTCAGACGCTGAGAACCACGCGGCAGGAAGAGTGCTCTGACTTGGCACAGCGGGTGACAATCTCGCTGAGCACCTGGCACAGGGTAGACACTCGGGCTGCGTTTCTGAAGATCCACACTGTTCTCTCTCCTCATGGGCAGCCCTGGTCAGGTCCCAGCACCTCCTGACCAGCAGCAGAGTTACTCACAACTCTGAGGGCCGTTCTCCCCGCAGGGGCAGCATGGGAGCTGCTCATTGCCTCGGCCTAACCATGCAGCCTGACCTTCCCAGAGACCACTTCAGATGGCCTTGGGGGTGGCCCCCAGCACTGGGGTGGCTCTGTGAGGTCTCCATTCTCCTGGGGCCTGCCCTGCCCCAGGATTGAGCCCCAGGAATGTATCCCCTCCACAAAGGACCCCACACTTGCCTTTCTCTCTCCCAGGGTGCATCACCCAGCTACCCTCAGACGCTCATGTTGTGGTGACCAAGAAACCCAGCCTTTCTTCCACACCAACCTTGATATTTCACACGGAACAGCCCAGATTAAGCTTGAGCTGGAGACAGTGCTTGGAGTCCCTCTTGCTGTGATTTTCTCAGGGCCACACTGAGGGCATGCTGAGCAGTCAAGTTTAAAAGGAAAAATCCCGAGAGTGCGGTCACCTTCTTGAACCAGGAGTCCATTGTCTTGCTAGGGAGGCAAACATGTGGGATGTAGCTGGTGTGGGGGCTGCCCATGAGGAGCAGAGAGACTTGGTCTTGCTGTCGCTCTGGTAGGGTGGTGCCAGCTGAATTGCCAGAGAAGAGCACAGGAATCTGTGCCCATCAGAAAAATGGCCCTTGTGAGTCCACCCTCAGAGACGGAAACTGAACAGGCTCAGGCTCATGACCGAAAGCTGTTCCACAGCTAAGTCATCCACCCTCATTACAGCGGGAGAACACTGAAGATGAAGCAAAGGCCTGATAGGGTCCCTGTTCCTGTCTGACTGTACGCCAGGAGCTGCCAGGTGCAGGGGATGCAGTGGTGAGAAGGACGCGTTCATTCCAGCTGGCGCATCTGGGTGCAGGCTGCCTCTAATGAGTCTGGCCTCAAACTAGGGAATCAAGATGAGGCCGCCTGCTCTGGGGGCCATGTTCATGAGGGGATTCCTTTGGGCAGATTCAACCCTTTACCCTGGGCCTCACAACCTTGCCTGTATGATAGAATCATCTGGGAGGTTACTGATTGATTGTTTTGATGTATGCGAATGATCCAAAATAAATAAAACGCTGGGCCAATGTAAAACTCGTACATGAAGTTCTGGCATTATTCATAATAGCCAAAAAGTGGAACCACCCAAATGTCCACCAACTGTTGAATTCGGTACAAGTGTCTGTGTGAACCTGTTCTCAGTTTTCTCAAGTGTATACCTAAGAAGTGGGATCACTGGTGCCTTCATTTAATTTTTTAAGTTTGGACACTTACCACATATTTCATGACACGCTCGGTGATCTTGAGTCCAAGACACGGAGTATTAATTGCCCTGAAAACAACGCGGGCTGTTCCCTATAGGCTCCTCAGAGGCTCTGCCTGCTCTCCGAGGTTCTCCCGGGACAACAGGACCCTCCCGGTGTCCCAAGCTCATCAGGGTGGGAGATGGGCCTGGGTCTCGCTGATGCTGCAGAGCTTCCCGCTGGATCAGATCAGGTCCAGAGCTCCTGGAAAAACAGCTCAAATGAGATGCTCCCCCACCAACATTTGCGAGGTGGGAGCTCCCAGTTCTTGCCTCCGTCCTCCTCCTTCTTCTCTGTGCTGCCTCCACCATGTTGATAGGGACTTCCTCTAACCCTCAAGAGTGTCAGAATAACTCATATTCTTTCTTGGCCATCCTTCACGCCCAGCATCCATTCCTGTTGCTTTTTCTACCACATCGATATTTTTAAAACATTGACATGTGAGTCACATGACGTAGGACCATTTTAAAGTGTACAATTAAGTGGTTTTAGCGTATTGTCTATGTGGTGCAACCACCCCCACGATCTCATCCCGCACATTCCCTTTGGAGAGCTCGTTTTGACCATCATGAGCCCCCTGCCCCCCCAGAGGAATGTCACATGATAAACCCGGGGGGCCATGTGACCACAGTTGCTGCTGTTCTGTGGCCCAGTTCTTTACATTACCTTTTAAGAGAGGGTGGGGGACGTTTTACACCGATATTTTATCCAAGAGAAACTGAATCAGACTCTTGGGGGTGGAGTCCTGGCATGGGTAACCCCCGTGGGGGTCTGAATGTGAGCAGTGGTGAGAACCTGCCACAAGCAGCCAGAGCTGCTCCAGGAGGAATTATGCCCTGGTTAGGCGAGAGGCACAGTCATGGTTCTGAGGGCTGGCTGGACATCTGCTGGTCCCCTGATACTCCAATGCGCCCACCACCCCAACTCTGCACAGGGACGACTCTAGAACCAGCCAGGGGCCTCCTCCTGAGAACTGAGACCAGGACCCTGGCAGTCCCCCTTTCCTGCTCCTATCAGCCCTCTTCATAACCAAGACTCCCACTCAGATGCTAAGTTGGGTCCCCTGCGTGGAAGTCCTCAGTGGCTCCCCATGGCCTATAGGAGGGTGAGGCCCCTGGCGGACCTGAGCACCCACTTTGCATTTCAGCCTCATCCCCTACCTGCCGCATCAACTCCTCCCTCCCCCGCCGCACTCCTCCATTCCAGCCAAGGTTCCCTCTGGCCCTCTGCGCCTTTGCTCCTCCCTCTGATGGGTCCCCATCTTACCAAGCTCAACCCTAATGTCCTGGCTTCTTGTTCTGCCCCCTACTACTGGACAGTGGTCATTCCCTCCCCCTGGGCACAGCACACCCTTGTGGTCTAGCCTGGCCTTGCACTCTTTGGACTAGCTCCTTTCCCTGTCTTCTCACCTCCTAGAGAGACGCAGGTCCAGGGGCCACAGGCTGTTCCTCGGGGTCCCCAGCACCTGGCACAAGGTCCAGCACCGCCCAAGTGACAGTGACTGTGAGTGAGTGGTGGGAATGGGAGATCGGGCCCTGGAGTTCTTTGTAACTTTTGAGATTTTGGGGGAAATCAAGAGTCCCCGTGGATGTCCCAGCTCCAATGGGGTCTCTGAAGGAATGAGGGGGGCGTAGTCTGAAGACCCCAGAAGGGAAAGCATTCACAGCATCCAGAACTTTCTTGGGCTCAGGGTGGTGAGTGAGCTTCATCTTCATTGTCACTCCCTTCAATCCCCAGGTCCACTTTTCCTGTGAGCAGGGGTGAGACAGGTGGGAATGGAGGTTGGTGGGGTTCAGTGCAGGCTCAGGTCTTCAGCACTGCCTTGGTCACACTGGCCCTCTATGGAAAACGTCAGAGAGGGGCAGTGAAGGGTGTCCAAGGTCCAAGACCTCTGTCCTGCTTGGGCATCCTGCGTGCCTACCTGTCAAAAGCGCAGGAACCAAATGCCAGAGCCCTGTGTTAGGGACGCTGGGCACGGAGCCCTCCCTCGTGCCCCCAGGGTATCTTGTAGGGAGGCGTCAGCTCCTGGGCTTCTAGCACCGAGGACCTTCCTGGTGGTGTGACATCCACAGCACGGCTCCAGGCTTGGGCCAGAGGCCCTGTGGCCCGGAATCCAGCCCCGTATCCTCCCCATGCACCAGCAAGGCCCTGTCCTGCTCCGCAGGCCCCCTCACCCCCAGGCCTGCCTCTGCCAGAGTTTTGGGAGGAATGATGGGCACAGTAGCCGGTCTCCAAGATGACCCCAGTGACCTTGGCCTCTTGGTTTCACACCCTTGTGTGTTCTCCTCCTGTGTCAAATCAGAGCAGGGCTGTATGGTGACAGAGTATGGTGGAGGCAGAGGCGTGTGAATTCTGAGGCTCAGGGCCAAAAAACCATTTTAGTTCCTACACTGGCCCTTGAATCCCTTGTCCTGGGGGAATCTGGGCACCGTATTGTGAGGACACTCAAGCAGCCCCATGGGGAGACCCATGTGGAGAGGAACAGGCTCCCTGCCAACAGCTGAGCCCAACTTGCCAGCCCTGTGAATAAACCACCTGGGAAGTAGATCCTCCAGTCCCAGCCAGGACTTCAGATGATTGCAGCCTCCCGAGGGACCCTGAGTGGACTGCTCAAACTGCTCCCGAATTCCTAACCCACAGAAACGGTGACACGTAAACAATCATTTTAATCCATTGCGTTTGGGGCAACTCGTTACCCTGCATCAGGTAACTAATAAAGCCCCTCTTGCTCTGGGGATGTGTCCTCTCTCAGCCGCTGAGTGTGGACGGGGAGGCTGTTCTGCCTTCCTCCCAACCCCTGGCCATGTTCCCCGACCATGGAATGGAGAAGGAAAGAGATGAGGTGTGGCCCTGGAGCAGCACAAAATCAGATGCCCTCAGCCAACATATTTTTCTCCATTTTAATTAACACTTTACAAAGTACAAAATACATTGTATTTTGGGGGGAACAGTTGGTATTTGTTTCTCTCCATCACACAGTACGTGAATCTTGAGGGTCTTGTGTTTCTTCAAGAAAGAAAGAAATCGTGAGTGTCCCCACCAGGGTGTAAGGCTGCCCAGTTCTCCCCTCTCCAGACTTTGGGACAGATGTAAGTGCCACTGCTACTGCTGGTGACCTTGGGCAGGCCGGGTGAGGGCCAGACCCCCGAAGACGAGGTCCTGAGCAGGGCAAGGCCCCCCAGAATACCGTTGTACCCCCAACATCCACTCACCCCATCTCAGGGTGACGGAAATGATCTTTGCATAGAGGAGGAGGTTGGCTTGAGATTTTGTTTGTTACCGCCTGACCCCAGCTTTGGAGCTTACCCTGCCCAGCACTCTGGAACATTTCCTGAATAGGTAAACTGAGGTAGGGAACAGGGAAATTCATTGGGCTTAGCCTGTGACTTGGGACATGAGTTTGGCCTATTTTTCATCCCCCCTTCCCGCCCCATCTCTAACTTGCTGGACCCTCTTCAGGGACGAGCCCCAGTAGGCGAGGGGGCACCAGCACCCAAAACCTCTCCCTGTGAACAGTATCCTAAGGACTGGATGCTTCTGAAGAGCCAGCTCAGCAGGTCTAGCCCCTTTGGGCTGCATGGACTGCCAAGCCTCGCGCTGCACAGCAGAGCCCCTGCTGGAGACACCTCTGCCCCCTCCACAGAGCAGATTTACACAGTCAAGTGGGCTGGGGCAGTCCTGCATGCAAGGCCTGCCACACCACCATCAGCTCCACATGTGGCCCCCGGATAAGAATGCTACTGAGGCCTCAAAATACGGGATGAGCCAATCCCTCAGCTAGGATTTGGGCTCTGCACACGTGTGCTGGCACACACCCTATTGTGGATGACACAGCACATGCTCACACTTACATGTGTGTGTATGAACACACGTTTGCCGTGTACAGAACACTGTCCTGCCCCCAGGGCAAGGTCCACCTTGCACTCCTGACTCTCACAGCCTCCCACCTCCTTGAAGCAAGAGCCACAAACTCCCTCACCACCAGGCTGCCCACAGACGCCAGGGGCCGGGCCGCAGGCTCCTACCTCCCATCCAGCCGCTCCTGGTGCCGCCTGCCTCAAGGCCAGAGGCTGCCTCAGCCACCAGCTCCTGCCTTTACCTTCCCAAGAGAGCAGGCGTCATAAGAGGGGTGGACATCAAAGCTGAAGGTATGGAAAGGGGACGAGAGACAGTTAAGCTTGTACTTTTGCTGCCTCTAATTTGAAAATGAAAGAAAGAAAAGAGCCAGATGAGCTCTGAGAGGTAGGGAAAGGTCTCTCCTACAGCAGGGCTCCACTCCCCTCAGGACAGCCCCGCCACTCTTCCCAAGCCTGCCCTCTGCTGGGCCGACCACCGTCCACCACTCTAGTTTCTCCCCTCCCAGGAGGCCTCTGTGAATGGAGGGCTGCTGCCCCTCCCTCAGCACAGTATCCAGGAACCTGAAAGGCCAAAGCTCATGTCTTTCCACTGCTGGGAGACTCCATCATCCTCCCCCAGGCTCCTCTCACTAAGCCAATCACCAACTCCATTTCTCAGTGGATGTGACAGCAGTGACTGGCTGCTCCCTGCCCTGGCTTACAGTGGGCACACATATATTGGGGGTATTTTCTTCCTAACCCTGCCCAGTGTTCACTCAGAGAGTGGCATCAAAAATTTCTCAGTCCCAGGACTGGAGTGCTCTGTTCTCATATGGGAGCTCCTCAAGGTTCCCTGTCTTAGCCGGGGCCGGCAAGGGCCCTAGTTGTCCCCACCTACAGATCCAGAGGCTCAGAGAGGTGGCCCAGGGTAGCTGTGAGACTCCTAAAACTCTTCCTGGGAAATACTGCCAGGAGGGGCTGGTGGTGGGTGAACAGGTTCATATTCGATGATCAGGCAACTGGTGCCTTGGCATGGGGTGGGGTCCTGTCCCTTCCTATCTCCCCAGAGCCTTCTCTCCTGACCTCCATAGCCTCCTCTGTCACCACAAAGGGCCAGGCTCCACCAGAGCGTACATCATCTTCTGGACACCACACTGGTCTCTGAGGCCATGCTGACTGGTGGGGGGAGGTCACAGTGGGCGGCTCTGAGTCACCTGGCTCCCTCCCTTCCCTCCAGGGGTCTATGGCTTGGGGTTGGTGGGAGGGGGAGAATGCTGGTTCTTGGGGGGCTCTGGACCCTCTGAATCTTTGGGAGTAGAGTTCTGCACATCTCTCCATCTTGGATGAGTACTCTGGGCTGAGGGCAGTGGCATGGGTAACACCTCTTGGGGGCTTTGGAGACCCCCATGGAGGAAGGAGGTGCAGAGTTGGCACTGTCCATCTCTCTCCTGGGTCAGGACTGAGGTCTGAGGGAGAAAGATGTTTCTTGGGAACCAGGGGAACCAATGCCAAAGGTTGAGCGAGGTCAGATTTTTCTACTTGGTGGAGGAGGGAAAGGGGTGGTCAGGGCTCCCCCTGCCCCTCACTCTCCTCTCCTGGAGCTCTCACCACTCTGGATGGGGCAGGGAGGAGCGAGGGTGGTGTAGAGGGTTTGAGCTTTTCTCACCAGGGGGAGGCACGGAGGCAAAGACACACACGGGAGTCCAGGTGGTGGATCTGAGTGCCCGCTCACCCTGCCTTTTGGCAGCCTGGCCCAGGAGCCCCATTTCCCTCCTGTGCCACCTGCCTCCCCAGTCAGTGCCCAGAGATCCTCAGCCCCCACGGGGCATCATCCTCAGGTCTCCCTGAGCCATTGGCTGCCCTTAGCACCCACCTTCGCCTTCAGCCGTTGGGAAATGTGGCCCCCAGCTCTTCTGCTGGGGCATGGGGTCAAGGATCATGCAAGACTGCAGTGCCCAGCATGGGTTTTCTCTGAACTTTTCTCTGCATGACTGGCCTCTATTTTCAGGTGTGGATTTCTGGTGCTCATCACCCCTGGTACCCCCAGGGACTGCCCTCTTTTATGTCACACAGTGGACGTGAGCTCCACGTGAGCAGGGACCACATCAGGTTGTGCTCCCTGGTGAAGTCACAGTGCTTGGCACACAGCAAGGACTGGAGGATGTTGGCTGAATGATTGAATAAATGAACCAGTGAATGAACAAATGAGTGAATGAATGAGTGATGACTGAATGAATGAGTGTAGGAATGAATGAGAGAATGACTGAGTGAGTGATTGAAGGAATGAGAGAGTAAACGAAACAATGAGTGAATGGGTGAGTGAATGAAAACACAGAAGCAGGTGTGATCCAAACAGGAGGAGCCTTTGTTTCTTCTCCTCTGGACTCTGCCCATCTCATGGGCCCGGGCCAGTCCCTGTCTCTCCTGGCCTCAGTTTCCCAACTGTCTCCTGAGAGCCTGCTCTTGGAACTGCATCAGCCAGCTCAGTGTGGACACGGCTTGTGCTCTCCCCGGCGTGGGGGCGGTAGGGACGCGCTCGGGGCGCACGGGCCTCCCTCCAATGGGCGGTCGCGGGTGGACCCGCGCGGGGCAGCCGGGCCTCACGTCCCCAGCCGGGCACGCTCTCGGGGCCCACGCACAGCGCATGCACGTGACCCCGCTCCTCCGCGCACATGCGCAACACCAACAGCTGCCACAGGGCTGGTCCCGAGGGTCCCCACTCCGCCGACTGCTCTGTGACCCCCACATCGGTTGGGGCATTGGAAGAGGCCCTGGATCCAGTGTGGGGCCGGGTCGTGGGTGCTGTGGGGTGGAGGACAGCGTGTGGGGACTCCTGTCTCCCCAGAACTCCCAGCCCCTTGTCTCGGTACAGCCGGCGCCCAGGGAGAGGTATCAGAAGAGGCTGCGGCTCCCGGAGAGACTGGCCTCCGAGCCCGAGAGAGACCCACCTTTGGTTCTGCCTCCGGGCTGCACGCGGGGGGACGGTATACCCTTTGCTCTGTGTCCCGGGCCTTTGTCACGGAGGCCTGCTTGTTCGTGTGTGCAGGGACAGCTGGAGACCTCCATCGCCTCGGTGAGGGAGACGGGCCCTGACCCCGCCAGCCTGCAGGTGAGAGAGCTGGTCCCAGTCCCCAGAGGCAGCACCGTCCCGCCCACTGTGCCCGCCCACTGTCTGGGCACCTGTGGGAGAGACGGGACCTGGTGGCAGGAGCATACCTGTCATGAAGGTTGATGCTACTTGGCCGAGGAGACAAACGTGTTTCGGCTCATTGATGCTCATTCATGACGAGCTGATACATTTATTGTGGGTCGACTATGTGGACTGAGGGGTCAGGACTCCAGTCAATTTGTTCCAATCTCTGTGGGGATGAACTAAAAATGGCAACTTGCCCTAGAGTTTTCTCTTGTCCAGTAGCCTGTTTTGTTTCTGTATCAGGGAAAGAACTAAAATGATCCTATAGGGCCGGCCCCGTGGCTCAGCGCTTGAGTGCGCGCCCTCCACTACTGGCGGCTCGGGTTCGGATCCCGGGCGCGGCCCGACGCACCGCTTCTCGGACCATGCTGAGGCCGCGTCCCACATAGAGCAACTAGAGGGATGTGCAGCTATGACATACAACTATCTGCTGGGGCTTTGGGGGAAAAATTTTTAAAAATTTAAAAAAAGGCAGCTTTCTTTGAAAATGTCCTAAGGATCAGCCCATTTCTGGCATAGAGAGGAGAGTTCTTCGTGGCTCCCCAATGAGACAGTGCCCTGGACCAGAAGTCAGAGACACTCCCAGTGTGTCCTTGAACCCTCCCTGGGCGTCAGTTTCCTCATCTGTAAAATAGGGCTATTGTGGAGGTCGTAAGTGGTTTCCAGAAGTTCTTACAGCTCTGAGAGTGATGCCTTAAGCTACCAAATGTTCCTGAAGCCATGAAGGAGGGGTCACAAATGGTGTTGTTACCGCTTAACAGTCATAAGCTAGTAAATATGAAAATGAGAGGGGCCCAGCTCGCAGATGGATGATTCCAGTGAAACTCCTTCACACCTTGTGTGTCATGGAAAGTTCTCCTTTACATGCTCCCTGCGCAGGTCCTGCTCCTTACCTATCGCCAGAGTTCATCGTTGACCTTGGGCACTTTCATTGGTCTTTTGGGAGGATTTCTGTTCAACTTGATGAGTTCCTGAATATCGTACCCAGTGAATCACTCCCAATATTACTCATTAATTCCAAGTCCTATTTTTTAAAATCCCATCTCCAGCCCTGTTCTGGGCAAGTTGTCTAAGCAAACCTCAGTGTCTTGGTCCAATTGAATTGTAGTGAAGATATCCCCGTGTACACTCATGTTTTCTCCCCTTTGATGTATTTCCCACATGGAGTAGCTGCTTTGAAAATCAAAAGATAAAATTTCCTCTCTGTCCTCTGCCAGCTACCCTCCTGCCAAGAGAGACACTCTAAGCTGCACGTGCTTCACCTTGGGAAGATCAAGGCGTAAATTCAAGGTAAAATTTCATCAGTGTGAAGGTTAGGGTTAGGGCTGCTCGTGCCCATGCTGCTGGCTGGACCAAGTCTGCACCCCCTCCTCCAGTGGCCAACTCCTCCATCCATTCCTTCTGAGGACGTCTTTCCCCATTTCCCTGGGGGTGGGCTTTGTGAAGGTGGGTTTTGTGGGGTTGTGACCCATATCGTTTGCATGGGTTGGGTCTTTGTGCTATAGCAAGTGCCTAGTCCGGCTGCTCCTGGGACCAAGACACATCTCCAAGTTGAAACAAATTATCTTTCTCTGTATTTTCTTAAAACAGCTGTATTGAGATATCGCTCACATGCCGTGTAAGCCACCCATTTAAAGTGTACAAATCAATGGCTTGTAGTAGAGTCACAGAGTTGGGCAACCATCACCACAACAGTGGAACATTTTCATCACCTCAGAATGAAACCCTGGACCCATTAGCAGTCACTCCCCCTTCCCCCATCGCCACAGCCCTAGACAACCACTCCTCTACTTTTTCTCTCCCTCGATCTGTCTACTTTGGACCTCTTATATACACAGAATAGTACAATGTGTGTTCTTTTGTGATAGCTCCTTTAATATGTCATGTTTTCAAGGTTCATCCTTGTTTTTAGTGTATCGGTAATTCTTTCTGTTTTGTGCCAAATGATTTTCCGTTGCATAGATATACTGTATTTTATTGATCCATTCATCGGTTGAGGGGCATTGGACTTGTCTCCACCTTTTGGCTATTATAATAATGATGCTATGAACATTCACGTACAAGCTTTCATGTTTTCATGTCTGTTGGGTACACACCTAGAGTGGAACTGCTGGGTCATATGAAAACTCTCTAAATTTTGAAGAATTGCTAGACTATTTTCCATCTTTATTCCTGCCAACAATGTATGAGGATCCCAGTTTCTACCTATCCTTGACAACACGTCTTAATATCTATATTTTTAATTTACAACCATCCTAGTGGATGGGAAATGATACTTATTGATTGTGGTTTTGATTGCATTTTCTTCCTGGATAATGGTGTTGAACGTTTTTCATGTCTTTATTGGCCATTTGTATATCTTCTTTGGAGAAATATCTGCTCAGCTCCTTTCCCCATTTTTAAATTGGGTTATTAGTTTCTTTATTATTGAGTTGTAAGCATTCACTCTATCTTCTATTTGCAAGTAGCTTGTTATATATATGGTGAGCTGGTATTGTGTCCCATTCAGCAGGCTGTCTTCTCACTTTCTTGATACTGCCTTTTGATACACACAAATTTTTAATTTTGACGAAGTCCAATTTGTTTATTTTTTATTCATGTGTTTTTGATGTCCTATCTAAGAAATCATCACCTAACTCAAGGTCAAAAGTTATATTCCTAGGGCCGGCCCAGTGGCGCAAGCGGTTAAGTGCCCGTGCTCTGCTGCGGCAGTCCAGGGTTCGCTGGTTCGGATCCCGGGCGGGCACCGACGCACCGCTTGTTAAGCCATGCTGTGGCGGCGTCCCACATAAAGTAGAGGAAGATAATGGATGTTAGCCCAGGGCCAGTCTTCCTTAGCAAAAAAGAGGAGGATTGGCATTGGGTGTTAGCTCAGGGCTGGTCCTCCTCACAAAAAAAAATAAATAAAATAAAAGTTTTATTCCTGTTATGAGAGGTTCGGGGATTCGATCGGAGATGTAAAAGACACTTTCCACTCCAAACAAATGGACTGAAGGTATATTTTATTATATAGAGGATAGTAAAGGTGACAGTCTGCAAACAGATCAAATAGGTCAAATATTAAGAGGTAAAAAACATCAGCTCGATTGGAAAGGGAAAACACCCACATCGGCTGAAGAGAAATGACACAAATCAACCGGAAAGAGAAACACCAGGTTGACTGAAAAGAGAACACATCAAATCAATTACTTCATATCAAATCAATTACTTCATATCAAATCAGTTACTCACAACATCCACGCCCCACTGCCGGGAGAGCCCTGTCAATCGACGCGGCTGTGCAAGGATCACACGTCCTGGGCAAGGTGTCCCTTCCACAGGTGGAACTCTCACCAGGTCTCAGCTTCCTGCAGTTTATATAAGCAGTTACAGAGTTTACAGAGCAAGCATCTAGTGTTCCCATGCCCAAAACAGTTATCAGTGGCATACGTGCACTGAGCCCCTTGGCTAACGTCCCAGCCCAGTGGTTGTGTACGTGCATTGTTTTCTTTGGTTATCATCTTAGCCCGGCACAGATGGCCAGTCCATCCCGTGCTACCACGCTCCAAGAGCCTTGAACTGTTACAACTTGCAACTCCCTCCATGGGAGAAAGGCCAGTTCCCACCACACAGAAAGCAGCTTTGTATTTCTTTGTGTGCTGGTGGCTATAGGTCAATGGAGCGGCCAAACATGGCTGTACTCATGTCAAGACAATTCCCATGTGTTTTCTTGTAAGAGTTGTATAGTTTTGCCTCATATTTAGCTGTTGGATCTATTTTGAGTTCATTTTTGTAAGTACTGTAAGCAAGGAGTCCAACTTCTTTGCGTGTGAAAATCCAGTTGTTTCAATAACATTTGTGGACAACATTGTTCTTTCCCCATTGAATTGTCTTTTCACTCATCAAAAATCAATTGACTGTAAATATGTAGGTTGATTTCTGGACTCTCAATTCTATTCCATTGGTCTGTATGTCTATTTTTTATGACAGCACCACACTGTATTCATTATGGTAGCTTTGTAATAATTTTTGAAATTGGGAAGTGTGAATACTCCATCTTTGAACTTCTTTCTCAAGATTGTTTTGGCTCTTGTGGCTCCCTTGCATTTCCATATGAATTTTAGCCTTGGCTTGTCAGTTTCTGCAAAAACAGGCAGCTGGGAGTTTGCTTGGAATTCCACTGAATCTCTAGTTCTATTTGTGGAGTATTGCCACCTTAATAGTATCAAGTCTTCGCATACATGAAGATGAAATGTCTTTCCATTTATTTTGGTCTTCATTAATTGCTTCCAATAATGTTTTGTATCTTTCATTGTACAACTCTTGTACTTCTTATGATAAATTTATTTCTAATTATTTCATTGTTTTGGATGCTATTGTAAATTAACATATCTTCTTACTTTTATTGTCAGATTTTCCTTTGCTAGTATATAGAAATAAAATTGATATTTTAAAACTTGACATATGATATTATATTAGTTTCAGGCATATAACATAATGATTCTATATATGTATATATTACCAAAGATCAACACAATAAGTCTGGTTAACATCCATCACCTCACATAGTTACAGATATTTTTCTTGTTATCAGGACTTTTAAAATCTGTTCTCTTAGCATCTAACAGATGTACAATACACTATTGCTAACTATAGTCACCATGTTTTTTGTTACATGTCCAGGACTCATTTATTTTCTAAGTGGAAGTTTATACCTTTTGACCCCTTCATTCATTTGCCCAACCCCCACCCCCTGCCTCTGGCGACCACCAAGCTGTTCCCTGTATCTGTTAGCTCAGTTTTTGCTTTTTTTTTTAATTTTAGATTCGCCATTTAAGTGAGATCATATGGTATTTGTCTTTCTCTGTCTGACTTATTTCACTTAGCATAATGTCCGTCTATGTTGTTGCAAGTGGCAGGATTTCTTTCCTTTTTATGGCTGAATAAGATTCCGTTATATATATATATACTTACACCACATTTCTTTACCGGTTCATCCATCAAAGGACACTTAGGTTGCTTACCGTGTCTTCACTATTGTAAATAAATGCTGCAATGAACAGTGGGGTGCAGATATCTTTTTGTGTTAGTGTTTTTATTTCCTTTGGATAAATATTCATAAGTGGAATTGCTGGATCATATGGTAGTTCTATTTTTAATTTTTTGAGGAATCTGCATATTCTTTCTCATAGTGGCTGCACCAATTTATATTCCTATACAATGGATTTTTTAAATTAATCTTGTATCCAGCAGCTTTGCTAATCTCATTTCTTAGTTCCAATAGTTTTTCCATGTATTCTCTGTGATTTCCTCTATATGTGGTCACATCATTTGAGAATTGAGATAATTTTACTTCATCTCCTCCAATCTAGATACCTTTTACTTCATTTTCTTGCCTAATTGACCTGGCTAAAACCTCCAGCAAAATGTAGCATAGAATTGGCAAGAGTGGCCAATGCTCATCTTGTTCTTGACCTCAGGGGTGGCGTTTCCAGTCTTTCCCCACTGACTATGACGTCGGTGAGCTGTGGACTGTTCACAGATGCCCTGGACGAGGCTCAAGATATTCCCTTCTGTTTCTAGTTTCTTGAGTGTTTCTATCACGAAATGGTGTTGGATTTTGTCATATGGTTTTTCTGCACCTAGTGGATATTAGCTTTTGCAGCAGCTTTTAAACCATGAAATCGTCTTCCCTCCCCTCTTCCTCCATCTTTCTCCCTCACACAAACACACAGAACCTCTCTGGAGGCAAACCAGAACCCACATATTAAATACTTGCTGAAAGCCAGTCGAATGACTAGTCTAGACCTCTTGATCCCGTCATCCCTGCCCTGGCTGCTGTGTAACTGGGGGGTGGGCCCACTCCAAACAGGTGACGACAGATATTCACATACTCATGGTGATTCCGAGGATGGTGGCTCCCTCTGGATTGCGTTCTCCGTCGTGTTCTCTTCTCTTTACTGACTGTAGAGTGAAAATATTTAGCATGAAGGGAGAGGATTGTGCAGGAAAGAGCATATATCAAGTGTGTGTGCTGAAAGGTAACAATAAATAGGCAAAAAACTTGACTTCTTCAAGAAATGTGTTAAAGGAAATATGACATATTCTCTACAGACCTTCCTGGCATGGAAGCCCACATTCTGAAAATATGGTGTCTGGTTAATTTTCTGAGGCCTCGTGTATCACTTTTCTCTTGCAGGAGTCTGGGTGCTGACCCTGTTGTCGGCCGGCCTCACGAGGGTGAGATTTCTGTTCCACATTTTGCCCGGTTTCAAGTAAGAGGCCTTTGGGGTCATTTGCATGTCCTCAGCAGGAAAGCGTCAGCCACGCTTTCTCAGAATTACCAGGCAGTGCCGGCAGAGCCCGACATGCAGTACGAGGTCTGGATTGGACAGACACTTCGTCTGCAAACTTCCTATGGCACTGAGTTTCCGAAGCCCTTAAAGAACAGTGATTCTAAAGTGGAAAAAGGAAGGACAAAGGCATTTCAGCATTGTGTTTGTCAGAGTTCTCCAGAAAACAACCAACAGGATACATATGCACGTGCACACATACACACACACACACACACACACACACACACAGATGTGTGTATATGTATGTGTAGAGAGAGAGAGACTGATTCTAATATATTGGCTCATGTGCTCATGAGGGCTGGCAAGTCCAAAATCTGTAGACCAGGCTTGCAGACTAGAAAGTCAGGCAGGTGTCTAGATGCTGGAGTCTCGAGGCAGATTTTCTTCTTTGGGAAACCTCAGTGTTTGCTCTGAAGGCCCTCAGCTGATGAGGCCCACCCAAATTATTGACAGTAATCTCTTTTTCTTGAGGTCAACTAATTGTACGTGTTAACCACATCTACAGAATACCTTCACAGCAAGACACGATTAAATATCCAGTTTGATTAAACAGCTGCATACTATGGCCTGGTCGGGTTGACACACAAGACTAACCATCAGAGCCCACGCTCCCTCAACTTGGCGCCCACTCACATCTCCTTTAGCCGCATTTAATCTCCAAATAAGGACAGGAAGAAAGTCATTCTTCCCTCTAACATGGTACCCCTCTCCTGTGGACAACTCAAAACACAAATACTCTCCCCAAGGAGGATACAAAGTTCTTGGGTGATGTGCACTCCTTTCCTTGATATCCTATGACTTAAATACTATCATGTGAAGTTAACTGTTATTGATACATCTAGTTACATATGATGTTCTGTGATAAGAAGATAAGGAACAGAAGAAAAAAATTTATTTGATACATGCACACTGTCTACAGTCTGGGAAGGCTTCCTGGAAGGCTTCTTGGATCCTTGGGCTGGGGCTTCTCTGGAGGGCAGCGGGGCGTTTTCTGTTTTTGGAAAGGCACGTGGAAAGGCAGTCATGTTGCTGAACATTTGTCCTCTCGAAGCACCAGTGCCCGCTCTAAAACAAGCTTCAGAGCTAGTGCCAGCTCCACCACCAGCTCCACAGCTAGCACCGCCTTCAGTGTCAGACATCACACCAGCTCTAGTACCAAATCTGAAGTTCGAGCCATTTCTTGCCCATGTCCAAGAGCTAGATGTAGTACCAGCCACAGAGCTAGTGCCAACTCCAGAAAACGGTCAAAAGCTGGGGCCAGGTCCAACACCAGCTCCAGCAGCAGCTCAAGAGCTTGAGTGTTCTCTGGAGCCAGCTCTAGCTAGAATCCTGACTCAGAGCCATTTTCAGGACCAGCTTCAACACCCAAGCCACTGCACGAACCAGTTCTATTACAAGCTCCAGAACTAGAGCCAGTGATAGGTCTATAGCCAGAGCTAGCCCCAACACCAGCTCTACCAACAGCTCTAGCACCAGAGTTGGGGCCAGCTCCATAGCTAGAGCTAACCCCAGCTCCCACAGTTGCACAAACTCCTGAGATAGAGCAAGCTCCACCTTCAGCTCCAGTGCTAGTTGCAGGTCAGGGCCGGGGTTCTCTCATGAGCTAGAGCTGGCTTGAACACTAGCTGTAGCATCAACGCTGGAGATAGAGGCAGCTCTATCACCAACTCCTGTGCCAGTCCCAGTGATGGTTCTAGTGCTCACTTTAGAGTGAGAACCAGGTTGAAGCTAGTTTACAGTCAGTGCCAGGTTCCAAGGAAGAGCGAGCTCCAGCATCAGCTCTAACACTGGCTCCAGAGTTAGAGCCATTTCTGGCACCAGCTCGAGAGCTAGAGTCAGCACCAAGTTCAGAGGCAGAGCCTGCTCCAGCAACAGATCTAGTACCAGCTGCAGAGCTAGATCTCCCACAAGTGCTGGAGCAAGAGCTGGCTTGGGTACCAGTAGCAGACTTAGAGCCAATGCCAGCTCAAGAGAAAGAACCAGCTCTGGCAACAGCTCTAGCACCAACATCAGAACTAGATCATGCTGTGCTACCAGCTCTACCACCGATTTCAGAGATGGAGGCATCTCTATCACCAACCCCCCAGCCGGAGCCTGTGCTGCTCTAGTACCAGAATCTGCCCCAACACCAATTCCAGAGGTGGAGCCGGTGCCAGAGCTACAAACCAATCCACCACCAGTTTTAGCACCAGCTACAGAGCTAGAGCTAGGACTGGTTATACAACTAGAGCCACAAGAACCAGGTCTAGAATGAGAACCACAGTTAGAGCCACTTACAGCAATAACTCTACACCAGCTCCAGTGCAAGAGTTGGAGCCATCTCAAGAGCTTTATCAAACTGCAGAAGCAGGTCTAGATTATCTCTGGAGGTAGTTCCAGCTCCAGTGCCTTCCCCAGAGCTAGAGATACTGGCGGCTATAGAGATAGCGCAACTCTAACACAGGCTCTCGCATGAGCTGCTGAGATTGAACCAGCTCCAGCTTCAGCTCCAGTTCTAGAATCAGAGCCATGTTTTGAGCTAAAGCAAGCTCCAGCACCAGCTCTAGCACCAGCGAGAGGACTAGCCCATGACATCACCACGATGGGTGGGGCCAGGTGTTGGGCTGAGGGGTGGGACATTTTCTGCCAGAGAGCTCACTCCCAAGTACCGTGATCACATCCACTGCCAGCTCCTCGTCCTCCCTCACTCCATGAGGTCCCAGCCCCGGGGTCTCTGTGGCCCTGCTTTCCCAAAGAAGGCTCAAAGCTGACAAAGAGCCCTCTGGTGTTGGAAACTGGGGCCAGTTCATTAAAAAGAGTATACATTTTGACCCAGAAACTCCACGTCATGGATTCTGTCCTAAACAGAGATTTGTGGTTGCAGGTGTTCCCTTCAGCACGATTCAGAGAGTGAAAAACTGGAAATGGCCCCTGGTCCAAGCAGGGGGTCTTCATAAATTCTGATGCCAGGACAGAGAAAATACCAAGTGGAATAGGATTGCCTGGCGGTGGCCATGCCTGGACAAATCAGGCTCTAGAAGAGCACACACCCTGGAATGCTCCGTTCCTGACACCCACAAGCGCACACACACATACGCACGCATGTGCACACACGTGCACACACTGTACAGACTTTCTGTGGGATGAAGTCCTGGGATCAGCACCGCCAACACAGGCGTGCCCCTGGGGGCTGTGATGGGTCCTGCAGGCTGGTCTCCAGAGAGGAGTGTCCTTTCACACTTGTCTCTAGGAGTCTGCTGGGGCCTCTGCTTCCTCACATTGTCACCAGGGCTGGTTGTCACCACACTGGAACCCTGCCCATCTGATGGGGCCCAGTGCCCTCTCCACAGTGTCTCCATGTGCGCGTGTCCCCCTCGTGGAGCTCGAGCGTCTCTGACACATGCTGCCCCTGTGTATCACCTCTCATTGGCGTTGAGTGTGTTTGCTCTTTATCTCTTTTTAAAATACTGAATTTCAAGCATTTTTTGGAAGCGAGGGATGTGTAGCCTTTCCCTGGCCTTGGGTTATGAGGAATGCTTTCCGGTTTGTGGTTTGCCTTTCCAGCTTTTTACCCTTGTCTTGTTTTTGTTTTGGCCACAGGCGTTTCATGCCTGGCTTCTGGCTCTGGTGTCCCACTTAGAACAGCAGTCTGTACCCCAAGATTATGCACATATTTACCGAAAGGGCTTTATTTGATACATCAAATCTAGAATCCACCTGGGATTTTCCTATCAAATTAGAGAAATTCTATTTCAAATAAAAACAGAAAAGGAAAACCTATCAGGCCCTGTGAAAATAAGAAGGCAGACACAAATGGCCAGTTATGGCATGATTTCACTTATAGGAAACATCCAGAATAGATTTAACAAAAAACAGTGACAGAAAACAGATTAGAGCGGGCCAGGGCCTGAGGAATAAACGGGGAGTGAGTGCTTTTAGAACAGGATTTCCTTTTGGAGTGTGAAATTGTCTGAGCCCAGATAGCGGTGATGGATGCACAGCAATGTGAATGTCCTTAATGCTCATAAAGTGTACAATTTAAAATGAGAAAACATAAATTTTAAAAAATCGAAACATTTAATTTAAATAATTATTAAGAACTAAACAATAAAGAAAAATCAAAAAGAGCAACTAAGAAGGAAACAAACACATTAATGAGGGTAGGGAAGGAAATTTCTGGTGAGGGAGCAGTTTGAATGGGTGGTACAGGAGCTGCTGATGAGAGACATTGCAGAGCCAGCTCTCCCAGGCCAGATGGTTTGGCTTCAGGTGCCTCTTGGTCTCCTGCAGGACCCTCTTCAGGGGATGTGTCTCCCTGCTTGCATGGTGGGGCCTCAGTTGCCTCCTGGTCTTCTGCCGGAGCCCGTGCATGGGATGGTTCTCCCTGCACGGTGGCTGGAGCCTCAGCTGCCTCCTGGTCTCCTGCTGGAGCCTGTGCAGGGGATGGCTCTCCCTGCACGGTGGCTGGGGCCTCAGCTGCCTCCTGGTCTCCTGCTGGAGCCTGTGCAGGGGATGGCTCTCCCTGCACGGACGCTGGGGCCGCAGCTGCCTCCTGGTTTCCTGCAGGAGTTGGTGGTAATGATAGTTGTCCGGGATGGATGATGGGTACTGAGGTAGCTCTGAGGCTTGTCCAACAGTCAGTGCAGACGTTCTCCCCACAGCTGCTGATGCAGTCTTGTGTCACAGCTGCTCACCCCTGGGGGGTGAGGGATTGGATGTCCCCTTCTACCAGCTCCTCGCTGATCTCCTGTATGGAGCTCTGCAACGGCAGTGACCGGCAGCCGACCCAGAGGCATCCGAGCCCTGCCAGCTGCCCAGCTGTCCTTGTGCTGCTTCTGTCCTCGGGACCTAATTCTCCCAGATCAGGCACATACCTGTGTCTCCACAGAATTCCACCCCGGATGAAAGACATACACCTCAGGCAGAAGGGTGCCACTCTAGCACTCCACATCCCACCCAGCCGGCCTTGACCTGGGCTGTGAACATGACCCACCAGGGTCATGTTAGAAGCCCACCAGGCTTCTAACACCTCAGCGACCTGCTCCTGCTCACGGTGGTCCACCCTCATGAAACCGCCCTTCCACACACACACATGGGGAGGGGATGTAGGGCTGCCCAGATGGGACCACAGTGCTGGTCTGGTCTGGATTGGCCTTCCCTAGGACTCCCTGTGTTACCTTTCTGTCCCTCCGGTTAAACGGCCACAATTGTCGGCCATGAGAAAGGAACCAGCATCTGCATTGCGGGTGGTCTTTGGGAGCTTTCCTGGGGGCTCTGGCCCCTGACCATCGAGAAGAAGCAACTAAACACGTTGCTCCTCCTAGACAAGTGCTAGACAAGTGAGCTGGCTTGGGGGCTGTCTCTAGGATGTGGGTGCCTAGTTACCAGGGTTCCGAGTACTCTTGGGCTCCATGAGGGTACTTCCTGGGGTCACCTTACCTAAGCTCCCTCCTTACACAAGACCTCCCTAAGGGCCCCCGGGGCTGCTGACTGCTCACTCTCCATCTCCACACCACGTCCAGACACAGTCACACCAACAGAGTCCACCCCACAGCCTCTGGGGATGTCTGAACGCAAGCAGGGCCCCAGCTTTGAGGACACAGTGTTGAATGCAGTCCCGCTCCTGCTTCTTGCCAGTGATGTCACCCTGGACAACCACGTGCCTCTCAGGGCCTCCCCAGTGTCCTCATCTGTGCAGTGGGGGTCATTCTAACATCTACTCCCTCGGGATGTCATCAGGTGCGATATAAGATATTTTATGTTTTCAAGTATATGTGGAAACCATTCTGGTTGGAACCTGATTTGGCCTGAAATTTATTTGAAGCAAAGAAACCTGACTCATGGCTTGTCAGACATGCATTGTCTGTGTACTTTAATCATTACCCTAAAGTAAAGAATGTACTCTTTGAAGATAAAAAAGCATTCCTCCCTTCCTTTGATGCCAGCACCCTTTCAAGATAAGACTGAATGCCTCATTTCCTCCAGCGCCGAGGCCATGGTGACTTGCTATGTGCTCATCAATAGCAAAATATCTCCTTGAATGCTTGAGAGAATGTGCACCTGTCATGCTTGATGTGTGTCTCTGTCTTTGG